>NC_090937.1:908236771-908539801 GCF_040938575.1 Ambystoma mexicanum | reverse complement strand
AATATCAAACTTTGAGTGAGTGAAAACCCCCAAGGAATGCTGTGAAAGAGCCCGGACATTTGAGACTATTGAAATGCTGAACCTTTCTTTTGCTTTGTTGAGTTGGATGTGAAAGAGACTTTTCTTTACCTATTAGCTGGGTTCTAACCTTACTATTCCCTTCCTCTGCTTTCTCAACCCATTTATTATTTTGCCTGCTACCTGTAACAAAGTTGCAAATATACAAATTAAAATGTGAATGAATCGAGTGGGTGCTTGCCTACTGTCATAATCAAGTGTTTAGTAATTGTCCCATCAGATTGGAGTACCCTTAACACCATATAAAGTACACAAAGTTGAGTGTGTCCGATATCCTCCTACTAATGGGAGTAAGAAATGGCAACGAAAGAGTGGAAAGTATCTACTTTTGGCACATTCAGTAAAAAATAATTATGTGGCAGTACAAATTCCAAAAGAACTCCTCAAGTGCGTGCCAGTTCTCAATAGAGTGTCATGGGCGTGCTAGCTTGTCTCACGGTCTGTTTCCTCCTTCAGTGCCCACACGAAATCCTCGTCTGTGAAAATGAAACTCCAACTTGCCGTCGTGCTGCTCAGCGTGCTGCTTGGGGCCAGTGCCACGCCCGCTGGCCGCCTCTCCTGCTACAAGAAGATCCTCAAGGACCGCAACTGCCACAACATTCCGGAGGGGGTGGACGACCTCAGGCCCATGAGCGGGAACCTCCAGGACCACTTCTGGGAGGGGCAGGGATGTGAGATGGTGTGCTACTGCAATTTCAGTGAATTGCTCTGCTGTCCGAAGTAAGAGTTCTCGTTTATCAGAAATGTTTTCCCCATTTACAGTCGAATTACCCTAATTTCATTAATAATAATGAGCACATAGCGGATGTCCATTATTTCCCCATAAATCAATAACTACAGGGTAATTATCACATTTTTGTTAACCTGTCAGGGGCGCTGGTTCTTTGTTTTATGTCGTTTTCCTTTTTATAATGGCTCAGCCGTCGGTTATCTGATTTTGATTTGAGAGATTTCTAGGGCGCAGAAATGGCCCGAGTGGGGTACTTAACTTATGCTAATAACGGTTGATGTTACTGATTTGTCCCTTGTGAGGCAGCACTCGCCTTAAGGCGGCAGGGAGGAGGGTAGTAATGCATGCACAGAGGCAGTCCTAAGCCAGCGAGGGACCAATCCAGGAGACTTTGGTGCGGCTGGCCAATCCCTCCCTGGTATGGCAGTCTGGAGGGTGTGTGGGGAAGTAAGGACTTTGGGCATGGGTGTAGAGCGGTATATGCTGACCTGGGTTCTGGCGGCCTATAGACCTTTGAAAAAGGACAGTCTATATAGTGAAAAGTGCAGTAGGGAGGAAGGTATCTGTGGCATGCCGCTTGCTTAAGGGCATGTTGTTGCCCACTTACCACCACATTTGTGGTGTCTCTCAATGAGTCGTGAGACCCATTGATATCACAGCCGCATTGTCATCACAGTGGCACCATCACAGGACCCTAAAAGATTAGGCACTAAACCTTTTATGCCAGCTAGGTCTGTTTGGATGGTAGGCCAGCAGGAGGATGGGGAAGGGGGTTTTACAGCTCCGGGCTCCCCTATCGAGCACACACTAGAGGGCATCAAGCTCTTTGCATCCCCAAGATGGTGTTAGCAACCGGCCACAGATGCAGGGTAAGGCATGATAACAATACATCTTCCATCCGGCTATAAGATGCAGGGCAATCTTACACTGAGATGTAACAGCTGTCCACTAGGAGGGGACTAATGCCTCATACTGGGTTGCTTACTTTTGAGTACCGGGGAGTGGATCGATGGATAGCCTCGTGTTCATGTGTCTATGGTTTATGTTTGCTGGCCCAGTTTATGTACAAACTGTGTAGCCAAAATACGCACTGAAATGTATTTAGGCATTACATCCAAAAGGAATTACTGCAGCACACCCGGGCCTCCATAGCATGTATCTACACGTTCTGCAAATTCTCCTTCTAGCAGAACAAAGTCCATCAAAGAATATTGCAGAGAGAGGTTGAAAACCTAATTGTATTAAATAAATCCTTTCTAAAATCATTTTCTTAAAAAGAACCAGTGATTATGTGCATTGGAACAATTTGGAGACTGGGAGCTATTGCTTATTCATAAAGGAAACAGTAACTGATGAGAATCTGCAGTGAATAGGGGGTACTCGAGGAGTGCCACTGAATGGGCTAGCCCCAATTCTATGGCCTACTGTGAGCAAATCCTCTGATGTGAACCAATTGCGAACAATTTGTTATCCAGCTCAAGCCCCTTTTAGCACCACATCAAATTGCCATTGAAACGATAGGTTAAAACTGCTTCAAAACGCCCCTCTTATATATTCTTTAAACATATGGGTCTGAAAATTTCCCTTGTTTAGTTGTATGATGTTATCTCCTAGATTGACCAATGTCACTCGTCTAGTGTGCTTTAAAACACATAATTTACCACAACCTTTCCAAACACTTACTTGGGGGGATAATCCCCAAATAACCTATGCAACCGATCGATTCATGAGAATTGTTGCTCACTCAGTGTACTTTAAAGTGCCCACATTTCCACAACTTTCGATTCCATAAAATGTATAGGGAAGAGCCCCAACCTCCACACCCCCGGATCCTCTTGCTGAATAACCTTTAAATTATATGTACCAAACCATCTACCGACCCTGAGGTACCAACAACTCAGGAAAATTGCGACCGAATCAACAAATATTTGATCGAGAAAATAGACAAAATCCAAGAGATCATTGAGTCAACCTCCCACAGCATTACCGACCCCTGCACCAACATTGCCAATCTGCACTGAATTCTCTCCTCTTTCGCCCCTCAGATCTTCTAATAAAGATTGCCTCCTAAAACCTACTTCTTACTCTGACAATCCCATCCTGGCTTCCATCATTAAACAAACTGATGGGCCCGGCCCTCAATACGCTCCTGCACACCATTAATGCCTCCCTCACAGAAGGGAATTTCCTGTACACCCTCAAGACCAGATGAACTCGTTTCATTATAACCGACTCCAGGTCTCCTGTGGAGTCTCCCAAGGCTCCATCCTCTCACCAATCCTTTTTAACCTTTACATTGAGCCTCTGGGCACTCTCCTCAAAGATCCCAATATAGCCATCCACCAATACGCGGATGGTACTCAGTTGAGCATGTGAGTAAATGGGGTGCAGGACATAATTTGTCCCCACGATTACCGCCATCATTCAGTCCTGGATGTCAACTGCCTACTTCAAACTAAACCGATACCAGACTGAATTCTTCCTCATCGGTCCACCCGCTAAAGAACAACTTGTCCAATAATGGCCCAATGATATGCGCCTAAAACGATTTGATTCACAACACTCTCATTGGCAGCAGCCTAAGCCCTCCAGAAACACATATATCCCTCCCAAACAGCCTTGGTCTGAAGCTCTATCCTTTGCAAAATCAAACCCTTCATCATGCTGCAGGACTTCTCGACCGTAGTGCAAGCCCTTGTGGTCTTGCACCTCCTGATGAGGTTCCCAGCTGCTTGCTTGGCCACCCTAAAGGCAGTACACCATGATGCAGCACATCTTATAACATGTGAATGTAAATTTTACCAAATCACTCCCGCCCTATACAAACTACATTGGTTTCCTCTCAAGGCCAGGATACTGTTCAAGACTGCATGTATCATCTACAAAGCAGTCAAGAGTAGCACAGCAGCGTACCTGCGGCTAAGTTCCACATATCTGGTTATACAGACTCCTAGCGCAGCAAATTGACCAACCAGCTTGAATCACAACTCGTTTGCAAGGAGAGGACCCGCAAATAATCCTTCTCTTGTCACGCACTCACCCTATGGAACTTGATCCCTGTGTCGGTTCGGAATGCCCCCATAATTATCCAGTTTCGCAAATCTGGTAAAACATGGATTTTTCAACACCTGACCAAGGACTAATTCCACTGCACGCACATACTAATGTATAGACTTCAACTCACAGTGCTGCGCTACTGTTAAAAGATGCCAGTCCAAATGCTGGCTACCCACACTCTGTACAGAGCTCCACTGCTCTCGAGCTACGGCCACACTTTGAACAATAAAATAAAGAATATGTAGTTGTTAGGAGGAACAGTACTGATTAAGTGTGCTTTTATTTGGTCTGTTTGCCAGAAGCAGTTCCCAAACAGCAGGATGCATAAAGTTGCATTTCCCGAATACGTACCACTTTCTTTGGTGCATGGGCCTATTTCCTGTCCAACTCCTTCCCTGCCTGCCCCAGAATTTGCATGGGGAGAGCTCACAATCAGGGGTGGATAAGTAATTAACTTCACAAACCCTGGAGAAAGAGCAGGTGGGATGGTGCTGTGCAAATTAGAGGGTTGCACGCTCTCACTCTGGCTGAAGATGATTTAGAGACAACAACTCACTCTGCGGGCAGATACACTATCAGGAGGTACCTCAGGCCCCATGCTGTGCTCCTTCATTCTGTCCACTCACAAGCCTTGAGGCACATTCAGTTGCATACAATGCAATTATGCAATCCACTTGACATCCTCTGTGTGCCCTCTCCTCTCCATCAACCTGACTACCTCCTTGGACCATAATGCCTTTAACACACTGGTTCTTGGTACATCTTCCAGCTTAGAAAACCCAGAACCCCCAGTGGTTCAGCCAAGAGCTGAAAAGTCTCAAAGCATCAAACAGTTTTATGGAAACTAAATGTGCAATGGCCGAGATCCAGTGAATTGGTGGAATACCCATAAACATACATATACAGTCACCTCTGCCACATTAGATCATACAACCGTTATCAACCAAGCTAGAGACTGTATCTACCAAGTACAACCAGACCAGATCCAACTAATATCATGTTCTATTTTTTTTATCTGTTCATCTTCCATCCACATCATGTGTTACCTATGGCTCCTCCCTCTCTGTGCTAGTCTATTCAAGCTCTACTTACACCCTCTTCCCCGCTTGAGTCACGCCTGCAGAATTTCACGCTAACATTTGGCTGATGATTTCCAGACAAAGATAATACAGAGAAGAATAAAATGATGATCTTTGGCAACTGGCTCTCTCAGCTGTGGCTACTGGACCTTGGTATCTGGAAGCCTGCCTGGAGATGCATTTTCACATTCTTAGGCATTTTCACATTCTTAGGCGTGTCCTATTCAGTTAAGGCCACTAATACATGTATCATCTCCATCCATTACTATGCAAACAGCTTTTATCTACACTTACCTGCTTGGTAAATCCAGTGGGTCCAGAATACTGCATCCACACTCTCTATTCATCCTGACCCCTGGGATCACATCTGTTGGGATTAAAATGTGGTTCACTGGCAATCAGTCAACCATCACATCTTCTTCAAGACCACAGAAGTACTAGTCTATAGGGAACTCTGGAGATTTCCTGGTAGGCCTCTGCACCCTGGGTCTCTTTTGTGTGGTATTTAGAGATTTTCCCATAGGAAAAGGGTTGGCTTGCTGAAAAGTGTAATATGGGGCCCCTTAGAACATTATTTCCAGGCTTCTTTTGGTTCCCAGTCAACCCCTGTTCAAGACCCTATCCTTTGTTTCACCAGGCACTTTTGGGCATCAGCTCCAAGTTCCTACATTCCAAACTGTACAGTTATCATGAGAGAAGGTTTTCTGGAAATCACAACTTCAGATCCACTACCTTTTTAACCGCTTCACTATCCGAAAATCTGTTTAAACCTGTCTATTTAGGAACGTGCCCATGTAGATATGCACCCTGCAATCTCCCTCTCCAGCCCCAACTGTAACATACTTCTCTGAGGATGCTGCCAAACTAAACCCTCCAAATCTTCAAATGGAATGCATTGTCTCTGACATTACATCCTTATTTCCCCAGTGAGGTATGAGCAAGGTGCCTTTCCATTTAGAAACTCTTGTAGCGCTTGCAATGCCATGATTTGAAAATGGTGACCAAGTGTGCCTTGTGAAGGCTGTGAAGAGAAATGTAGAGTGACCTAGTGGTGGAGAGGGTGCAGAGGATACCAGAGATCCTGTGGTATGCTAGGAGTGAGGATGGGGAGTTGCTCCTCGGGACAGGCCGCAAAGTCACGCTACCATGTCTCAGTGTTATTGCATTTTCTGTTGTGCCCCCTTTTACGCATTTCTCCCTCTATCCAGGTGTCGCAGGGCTTTGTGAGTCTACATCTTCTGTTGTGGACATGCTTCCCGCTATTCAAGTGTCCCAAATCTAGGTGTTCCTGTCTCTACACCTCCTCCATCCAGTTATCTCTAATCTAGGTGTTTGTGTTCCTACACCTACTGGCCAGACCCACCACCCCTATTCCCACACCTGACCCCAATTGCACCATCCATACGTGTGACCTCCCAGTTAATGAATGCATCCTACCCACAGGATAGACACCATCCCACACACTGCCCAAATCAGAGCTGCACGCTGGGGCACCAGTATGCCTAACGAGACCCACCACACCCTAACCCAACCTTCTCCAACGCACACTCCAACCTCCCAACCCTCCACCTCGTCTCACAGCCCCCTTCACCCTCCAAAACATCAAGGCATACACTCCTCCTCCACCCTTGCTCAACCCTGCTTTCCCCCTCTGCTAGATCCTCCACATAGATCTCACTCCGCAAAAGCGAGAGCGGCACGATGGAGAGCAGGAGTTGAAAACATTGACCACCTGAGCATACCACACACCCAGTGACCAAGGTAAGCCAACCTCCCCACTCCATCCCCCTGCTACCTTCTCACCTGCACCCTCACCCCACACTTCTCTCGAACAACATAGCACCCCTCCCCCAACTCAAACTTCCCTTCTATTAGTGCAGCAAGAGGAGCCGTGGCCAAAACCCCAACCTCCACCGCCCCTCCCCCACTCTCACCCACACCCCATGGACCGCCTGAAAGTTAAGGAAAGGCCCAGACCAGGGCCACCTCAGGCTCCTATTAGCATCACCCATGCTCCTAACCAGATCCCAATCCATGCTACCTCCTATAGGACCTAAGTATCCCCACCTGCACCCAACCAAGTCTTAGCCCTATTGCCTACCTCCCTTATCCCCCCAGACCACCTCCACCGCTGCACACCCTAACCCGACGCCCTCCTCCATCCACCCCTATCCTCCAATCCACTATGACCAACACCCATCCCCCCCATTGTTCTCCCACGGCCACTCCCTCCCTGAACCCCCTCCCGCCTCCACTCCCTCTCCTCCTACAATCCCCAAACCAAAACATCCAGCACTTGCAAACAAGCCCCACCAAATCTCTTGCATCCTCATCAAAGTCAGGTCATTCTCTAAAAACAAATTCAGCTCCTCTGACCTTATTTCAGATGAAAACCCAGACATCCTTTTCATCACAGAGACCTGGTTTGATGACGATTATGGGCCCATTGCATTTGAGGCCTTCCCACCCGCCTACAACCTTGTTGTTCGGAACAGATCAAGAAAGGGTGGGGGACTTGCAATACTACACAAACACCCATATCCACTACTTATTAAGGACACCTCGCACAGACTATGACTCCCTTCTTGTAATACTCCACTCTCACCCTCCACCTCGCACAGCTTCCTACTCATTTACAGACCCCCTGGCTACAAAAAAACTTTGCAGACACCATCTGCGATGCTCTGACATTTATATTCAACCTGCATCCAACAATTACCATCCTATGTGATTTCAACATTTGGTTTGACTCCCCTTCAAACCCTATGGCTGGATCTTTCACAGACAACCTAGAAGCCGTCAACCTGTCACAACGTATCACCACGCCCACCCACACTGGAGGCCACACCCTCGATGCGGTCTTTAGCACCACAAACATCACATCCACACTGCCTCCATGCCCACTAACATGGACAGATCACTCATCAATCTTCTCCACACCTCTCCCAACAGCGGCTTGTGCCCAAGGCCATGCCTGACCACCACCAACCTCTCACCTCCCACTCCACTCTGGAATAAAGTCGTTATCACCCCGGATCTAGCCAACTCCCTCCTCACTCCCAGAACTCTTCCTCCATGAAGGCCCCCCACCCATTAAACTCTTTGACCTTTTGCTCTCGAACGCCATTAAACCACTCACTCCAACAAAATGGACCCCTCAGAGATCAGACTCCACACCCAGGTGGTACACAGCCAACCTCAAATTGTTAAATAACTTTAAGCACTGTCTGGACCGGACCTGGAGAACCAACCCGACTGTCTAGAACGAAACCACCATAGCAAGACTAACAAGGGTATACAGACTGGAAATCATAAAAACCAAGTAAGCATTCTATGGTAACAGAATCTTAAACTCTTGAAACGCGAGCAAGGAACTGCATACAATTATTTCTGAATTCAACTCTCTGGGCTGCACTACCCCCGGCCCCCCCACCCAACTCCCAATCCCTATGTGATGCTTTATCTGAACTCTTCCACAACGTTGCTATCAACAGACACTCCGTGTCATCATCTCTAAATTAGAAACAATGCCCCCGACCATTACCCATTCACAGCCCACCCCTCGCCAAAAACCCCTCCAGATAAAAACATTTGCTTCTTTCTCTCCAATCTCACACCAGGAGTTCCTCTCGCTACTAGCACAAAGCCGCCCATTAGGATCCCCCAAGGTTCCCTGCTCGTCCACCCTCCTCAAAAACAACCTAGCCTCAACCTGTGCATGCAGTATCGCAAGCTCAATCCTCAACCACTCCCTAACATCGGGAACCTTCCCGTAAGCCTTGAAAACCTCCTACATCAAAGGCCTCCTAAAAAAAAAAAACCTATGCTCGACCCACTCCTCCCCCAGAACTACCGGCTCATCTCCAACACTGCTTCATGGCCTAACTCATGGACCGCACAGCATACAAGCAGCTCAGCCATTTCACTGAAGCCATGAAACTCCTGGACCCTTCCCAATCTCGCTTCAGACCCCTCTGAGGAATTAAGTCCTCCCTAGTATCGGTCTCGGACAGGCTAAAAAGAACAACGGATGCAGAAGGGTGCACTGTACTCATTCTCCTTGACCTCTCTGCCGCCTTTGATACCACCAACCACACCATTCTCCTAGACCGGCTACACTCTTTAGGAATCAAAGACACTGCCCTGACTTGGATCTCCTCTTTCATCCCGAATCGCTCACAAATCATCCTCCTCCACCCTTTCACCTCTACTTAACAACCAGTACCAAAAGGGGTCCTACAAGGAGCATCCCTATCTCCCCTCCTCTTCAACATCTATCTGAACCCACTCCCCACACTCATCCTCTCCCACATCTCACCTGCTACAACTATGCAGATGACACCCAGATCATCCTTAAAATACAAAAATCGCCAGTCTACAACCCTCCAGTCCTGTCATCAAGCCTCTCGGATATTGACCACTGGATGTTGACCAACCCCCACATCCTCAATCCAAGGAAAACGGAAATCCTAGTCTGCGGGAAAACACCACTCCTTCCCCATCCTATTCCCTGGCCTCAGTCCCTAGACCCCTGCCCCCTGCCAACCTCCACGTCAGTGAAAAACCTTGGATGCACCCTGGGCATGGATTTATCATTCTCCCAGCCCATCAACTTCATATCCAGAACCTGTTTCTTCCATCTATGCATCCTCAGGCATATCTTCCTGTACCTCACCTATCCCAACCGTTTCTTTGCCATCATCTCGATCATCCTCTCCCGCCTAGACTATGCAAACTGCCTTTATCTGGCCCCATCAGCGTTTCAGCTAAGGAAACTGCAAACAATTGAAAATGCTGTGACCCGCCTGCTCATTAGCCTTGCTCCGAGAAAACACATCCCTACACTAAGAGTCCTCCATTGGCTCCCTGTTGGTCGATGCACTATCTTTAAAGTCATGTGCATCACTGATCGTGCCATCCACAACACCGGCCCGGAATTCCTCCAAAACACAATCATTCACTACCACCCCTCAAAGACACTCAGATCAGGCACAGCATCTCACTTAGTTGTTCCACACTACAACTCCACCAGACTGGGCGGATCCTCCTTCTCCATCCAAGCGCCAATCATCAGCTACTTACTGGAGTTTAGCCAGCCCACCTAAATCCTAACCTGGCAAAATGCACACCTGCATCTTTAAATTAACTCTTAGAATCTCCCACACATTGACTACGGTCATCAAGGGCGTTCCAACCACAAAGCGCATTAAGGCGATACAAATGGGGAAAGGGCGCTATATAAATGATGAATACAATACAATACATCAGATGTTCCTCATCTATGTGGGCTAGACTGCTCTCATTAGAAATCATATTTTCTTGTAAAATGTAATTTAACTTGACAAAAGCACAAATTGGTAATCTATTCTGCCGTTCTAAAGTCTAATGTATTCCAAGGTTGTGTGTTCACAGATGGACATCTTTATGCATTTGCCTCATTTAAAATGCACTTAATGGTCGACCGTGCACCTAGTAATCAATTCAATCATGGTAGCTTTGAAGAGAACACAGAAAGCTGGAGAGGACTGTGATACTAATAGTACATGATGGAAATGTGAATGACATGACATGTGAGACCTTGTGAGTGAGAGAGCAACACAGCACATGCTACAGGCAGTTGCAGTCTGTCATGGCTATTCTATACCCTAAAATCAAGCTAATAGAGAACCCTGAAGCGCCCCAGTCCCACTTTCACACTGTCCACAGGATCCATTTGCAGCATGCAGACCAGTTTCCGTGCACCTACCTGTGAGATTTCCACCTTCGCTTGCAGCATGCAGACAAGTTGCAGTGCACCTACCTGTGAGATTTCCACCTTCGCTTGCAGCATGCAGACAAGTTGCAGTGCACCTACCTGTGAGATTTCCACCTTCGCTTGCAGCATGCAGACAAGTTGCAGTGCACCTACCTGTGAGATTTCCACCTTCGCTTGCAGCATGCAGACAAGTTGCAGTGCACCTACCTGTGAGATTTCCACCTTTGGACACATTGCCATGCTGCAGATTACTTTACACGGTATATTCAGATTAGGCCTCTCCATGCTGCTCTGTTGGGATCCTGGCCCCTGATAACTTATTTCTGATAGCATTCCCTATGTGTGTCTTGATGATACTGTTGCCACTGTCCCGCGTGGCCCCTCGCTGTCAGCTGTGGTCCTTCGCTCATGCATGCATATCTCAAAGATGTGCGTCACTTTCCTCAATTTGCACACATAGGAATTTGAGCAGGGCGGCTGTCGCCTCCCTGAGCTGCCAGCTCTTCTCTTACTCTCTGCAGCGACACCTCCTTCCTGTGGATGGATGGTAGTGCTCTGTGCTACCCGGTCGATCACAGGGCTTCGCAGTTCCTTCCTCTAATGTCAGTAAAAGAACAATGCCTACTCAGCAGGTCCCAATGGACCCTTCCCCTCTGTTCCTCGTGGCTTTGCCTCCTTAGGGGCTCCATGTAATTGTGCCCAGGATACTGCTGGCCACCACCCATAGGTGGGCTCATTGTCTAAGGCTGGAAAATGGCTCCCAGCTCTGAGGGAACCATCAACATTGGCAGTAAACCTCTCCACATCTTGGTCCTTCTCTGCAAACATTTTATTTTCTTCAAACATCTCTCGGCCCAGGCCATTTGCCTAAGTATGGCAGGGGCGGATGACCCATTGTCCAGGAGTCTGAAAGTTGTATTCAACCCCTTCCATGGTAAAAGTTGTGCTCATTAACACAATCCTCCTCACACTGTCATTTAGGTCTGTTACAACCACTTGGTGTTCTTTCTGCTGCCAGCCTGAAATAGGCTCCTTGTCAAGTATTTGCTTACTTCGGTCTGCTATGGCAAGCACCACAGTTTTCTAGTTTTCAAAGAGTAGCTACCAATCATACCCTTTCTTTAGAGTTGCCCTCCCGACCTTTGTTATTGAGCCTGTATGCTATCACTACCCTCCTAATACTTCTCCTCTTATGACAGTGGATTTCCTCTGCAGGAATTTAGTAATAATGCTTCCATCCACAGACTACTTTTGTGGGTTGTGATGCCTGCTCTACAACTGAAGGCCATTCTTACCAGGTGTTCTTGAGCCGCATCACAGTCAGTCCCTTTGCACTCAGTGTTCCCTTGTGGCAGAATCAGAAGGTGCTCCAAGAAAATGCAGTCAACGTAGGCTCACCGAGCCTCACCCCTTTTTTAATAGTTGTCCGCTATTACTCGCAAAGGGTGACAAGACAAGGGCAATTTCTATCTGGACTTGTCATGACCAGACGTGGTTTCTTAATTGTCTGATTATAATAATCCCTTTTTAATATATCATCTGGCCTCTCACGTGATCTGAATGACACCTGGCCTAGTAGGATCGTTGTCTCTGTCTTCCCTCTGTTCCCCCTCCCTTGCCTTGTCGCGCCTTGAAACACTTGTGCATAGGCGCATTATAAATGTCACATCTTATCATTTCATATCATAGTCAATTCTTTTTTTAAAAATCACTTTATTTAAAATTTTTAACAACAAACAACAAAGAAAAACAGTCTCCAGTACATCGCATCGTGTTCAGATTGCAATGTCTAAAAGAACCTCAGAAATAAACAAAATAATACTGAACACATGGACATCAATAATATTTGTAAAAAACAAATACAATTTGAACAAAAATCCCTGACACTCAACCAATAAGTCAAAACAACAAGAAACAAAAACACACAACAAAACAGCCCCCCATCACCAGAAGTATCAAAGTATCCCCAACCCAAGTAAGGGATTACCCATCCAGGTTTGGAACCCAACCTTCAGCCAAATAGGTCATTAAAGGGTCCCCAAAGTCGAGAATAACGCCCTTCTCTACCTTGCCCAAGGAGCATAACTTTATCAAAGTTCGACAAGACCTGCATATCTGATAACCACCTATCCACACCCGGTTTCTTCCTTGACTTCCAGACCCGTAGGATTTGTTTCATTGCCAAAATCAACCCTTTATTAATCCATTCCGTACAGTCCCTAGCTCTGTCTCCTCTACCCCTGTTGGATAACAAAATGATTGAAAGGAAGGAGCGAGGAAGTTTCTCTTCCAATACAAGGTCCAGTCTATCCAATACCCCAGTCCAGAAGTCGGAAACTCTCGGGCACGTCCACAACATATGTATCAAAGAGCCCACACCACATCCACAACCCCAACATGAATCAGTGTCCGAAAGACCCAATCTGGCCATCTTGGACGGAGTCCAATATAGTCTAAAGAGGACCCTTTGCCTAATATAACGCAGCTGCAAGTCCATCTTTGCCTGCATTCCTACATGAAGCAAATACGTCCATTCCCGAACCGAGATATCCGCCTCAAGATCATCCGCCCAGGTTTGACGAAGCTTATCCCATGCTCTCACATCAACCTCATCCGCCGGCATCAACTTCAGATAAGTTGAAACTCCATACGATGCAGAACGGATAAGTTCACACAATGCAGGTCTCTCATTCATGCCCCCATCTAACATCCCTGTCCTTTCAGTCAAGAGCATCTTTAAGGCCTCATAACGATTTCTTTCTCTAGCTCCAATACCAAAGGATGTTCTCAGCTGTTCAAAGGAGATCATGTCACCATTATGCCACACATCACGGACCCTAAGTATGCCCTTACCTATCCAACTCTTCCATCATAAGGGCCTATTCCCTAATTGCAAACATGCATTTTGCCATAAAGACGCATCATAGTGCAACCCATCATTCCCACCTCCAAAGTCCAGAAAGCGCAGCACCGCTTCCCTAGTCGCACCCATTGTGGGCAGCTTCTGTACTGAGGCAGGCAATTTAGACATTGAATAGAGGTCTCTCAGCGCATAAGGCGAAAACTGGTAACTCTCAATTATATACCAATTGGGAACATATTCATGAACCTCAGAAAAATATGGTGTCGATTTTTTCAAGAGAAAACCTGTGCAATAATTCATCAAATTCGGGAATCCAAATCCTCCATCTTTTACTGGACCATTCAAAATAAATTCAGGAATTTTAGGCTGCTTGTCTTCTCCCCAAAGAAAATCCCGAAAGACTTTATCAACAGGAGCAACAACTTTTCTCGTAAACTTCAAGGGGATGGACTGTATGATGTAAAGAACCTTCGGCAAAAGTACCATTTAAACAGCATTAACCTTGGCCCAAATTCCCAACTGCAGTCGGCCCCATTTCAATATATCCCTTTTAATTACCTCCAGTATCCTTGACACGTTGAAAGCAGTCATCCTTTTCAAATCCCAAACTAAATGTATACCCAAGTATTTCATTGTTCCAACCTCCCAGCGACAGTCCCAAGAATCCAAGACATCACGCGGGACACTAACATCCAAAGGAAAGGCTACAGTCTTCCCCCAATTGATTCTATGGCCCGATAAACGTCCCACCTCATCAAACATCTGTTTAAGTAGTACACATCCCTCAGCCGGGTTAGACAATATAACTGTCATGTCATCAGCGTAGCATAGCACTTTCATCTCCTTATCTCCAAATCTAAGCCCCCGAAGGTCCTGCTCTTGTTTTAAGTATAGGATGAGAGGTTCCAAGGCCAGATTGAACAGATACGGGGACAACGGACAACCCTGCCTAGTTCCCCTAGATAACAAGAACGAGGAGGACATAACCCCATTGACCCACACCTTCGATCTAATATTAGAATTCAATGCCCTGATGGTCCTAATAAACGCGTCCCCAAATCCCATCCTCTTAAGGGTGTGGTAAAGGAAGGACCAATTGACCCTGTCAAAAGCCTTTTCCGCATCCATAAATAACAACAAGGTGTCCCTGGTCTTTGTCTTCGGTAGACCCATCAAATCTATCAACGTCCTAATATGGTCATAACCGTATCGGCCTCTCATGAAACCAACCTGTGATCCACTGATCAGTTTGCCTATGCACATATTCAGTCTATTAGTCAGAATCCTGCTGAAAATGTTTAGATCCACATTCAGGAGCGAGATCGGCCTATAATTCTCGCATCTCTTACCATCTTTCCCCGGCTTCGGGATAACAATTACACAAGCTTCCTTCATAGTGGGACAAAGCAAACCATCCCGCATAAAACCATTATATAGATTGCACAGGAACGGTACAAGAACCCCACTCAGTGTCTGGTAAAACTCTACCGGAAGACCATCTATCCCCGGTGATTTACCCTTATTGAGCTGACCAATAGCCACTGACACTTCCTCTTCCTCAATAGGGCTATCCATCATCACAGCTTGGTCCGCACTCAAATTTGGCATAATAATTTTATGAAAAAAGGAGTCCATGTCTACCTGGCTCGGAAACTGGTCTTTGCAATACAAAGTTTCATAAAACGTCCGAAAACCACTACATATCTCATCCTTCTTACTAATATGAACACCATTGTCATCGACCAGTTTTTGGATAAAAGAAGCATCCGATAGACCCCGTAACCTATTCGCCAACAGTTTCCCACTTTTGTCACCTTGTTCCCAAAACTTTTGCTTCATAAAAAACATACCCTTCTCATATTGGGCATCCATTTTTTGTTTAAGTAAGTCCTTGAACCGCCCAACCAACAACTTATCTTCAAGTCGCTTGGACACCTCAAAATCCTTCTGCACTTTCTCCAGTTTCCTTTCTAGCTTCTGAATCTCCGCCAAGGGTTTTTTTCGCACCCGGGATGTAATATTCATCAGTTCCCCCCTCACAGTCGCCTTAAAGCTTTCCCAGACCATGACATCAGATGCAGACCCAACATTAATATCAAAGTAATTCCTCGTGAAATTGTCCAGAGAATCAGCAAGCCCCTGTTCTTGTAAAATTTGAGTTTTAAGTCTCCACCTAGTAAACCCCGACCTTTCCTGTCCCATACTCAACTGCATCATAATTAGTGAATGATCTGAAATACTCCTCTCTTTTATAGATACCTCTCGCAAACCCTCAGCCAACCGATCAGAAATAAGAAAATAATCAATCCTTGAATGAGAGTCATGTACCGGTGAGTAAAAGGAGAACTCTCTCACTTCAGGGTTAAAAAATCTCCAAGCGTCAATTAAATCCTGATTATCCACAAATTCTTTAAAGGATCTACTAGTGTTCCCAGCAGTAAATCTACATTGCGCCGAACGGTCCATTTTTCCGTCAATCACACTATTGAAATCACCTCCTAAAATTACATGTTCCCCTCTCATCTCCCTCAATAGCGTTGACAGTATCCTAAAAAAAGGGCCACTACTACTACACGGACCATAAACAGAACCAATTGTGACCAACATACCCTCATATGTGACATCAATAAGAAGTATCCTCCCCTCATCATCCATCACAACTTTTTCCACCTGAAACATTAGGCCTTTGCGCAGCAGTACACCCACCCCCCCTTGATTTAGAACCATAGCAGTTAAAAAAGGTCTTGGTAAACCATCTATTTCGGAGTAAATGCACTGACTCATTCAAAAAATGAGTTTCCTGGATGAGGGCAATATCCGTCTTTTCCCTCCTCAGTTTGTTCAGCACTTGCTTCCTCTTCCTCGGAATATTCAGGCCCTTAACATTCCAGGTACATATTCTCAAATCACCCAACGACATGTGAACTCAAACCAAAACCCACCATATTGATCTAGGACAGATCCAAACCAGAAAACTAAAGGGGAGCAAGCAAACAGAAGTATGCAAACACTACAGAACAACACAAAACAATACAAAACAAACACAGACATAGCAAACCCATGAACACACAATAGCAAAACAAATGACACACCCTGCAAAACTGTAAGGTGATGTTGAGTGCAGTTATTTACAAAAAACATCAAAGCCTCGAACTGGAAACCACCCCAAAATCCACACCCAATGCATATACAGTGACATTCATACCAAATATTCCACCCCTATCACCCCTAACACTATCCACAAGAGCCCCAGAATAGCTTGGAGATCATAGTAACCCACCAACATCCCATTAAAAGTACTAACCCAAGCAAAACCCGCTACATCAATTCCAAAGTGCGTGGCCCAGTAACCACCCCAATAGCATAGAACAGATAGAATTCGTCCTTGCAATCCCATTAACCCAACTACCCAAATTAAATAATAGACAATAGATAAATAACCACGCTTATGATGCCAGACATCCACTAGTACAAATCAGTGAGAGACACTGTATACCGTCAGGCTTAATACCCACGTCAGACCAAGTGTCATCTCAGAATCCACAACTGAAGAATATTCCCAGCCCAGACATAGCATGGTCCACAGAGAGTCAACTAAACCATTGAAGTCACAAGACACCCATAACCCCCACCCCACCTTCCCTAACAACTATGTACAACCATGGTTACCCTCCTCCACCCCCAGTCGGTACACAGGCCAGTACACCTCATGAAGGGTATACGATATTACAGTGTCCACCATAAATGCAGTTCCATGAACACACAACCATGAAGTGAACCCGAAACAAATTAATCTACCATACCATTACCCACCCAGCTGCCATCAGAATAAAGGGATTCCCATGACCCACCATGTTCTCCCGAAGCCATAACAGTTTTAAACACTCCATTTCAGATATGCATTTCGCGTGCTGTGAACATATGAACAATCAGCCGGTTATGGAATTTCCAGCACTGTGTACACTAAGAGAAGTGATACCGTGCATGAACCACACAAGGCAGGATGATATCTATGTCCAATTTTTGATCCAGGCAGGTGCACAGCCACAGAAGAAAACACCCGCATGTAACTGAGGCCAATACTGTACGCCAGCAAAGTTTGCACTTCCCCTGTTCATGCTTTTAACACATCTCATTCCTTGCCCTCCAATATGATCCTTCAAGACCGCAGTCACCAAGTTTCCAATGTTCAAACCTGACCCAAAAGGTAATTATACAAGATAAAAGCAATCAAAGTCAGATATGGTCACTGTTTATGTTATAATTAATGCAGCGTTAAAGGGGGAGATGCTGCAAGTCTCCATGAGCGTGCTGTTAATCTCAGCCCCAGCCACCACAGTCCACTTAACAGCTTGCACTGAATTTGGTCTCAGATCCTAGCTTCTTATTGTTAGGCAAAAGTAACCACAAAATGAAGAAAAGCGATTTTCGAGCGATATCCCAGGCAAGCTTCAACGACCGCTCCAAATGCCAAACATCTGGGCAGTGACTGCAGACCATAGTGGGCAGAGCAAGCTGTCAGGACAGAACAATTGTAGGCAGGGATCAAGGAAGCCGGTTACGCAATCCCAAAACCGTAGATGCGTGCAGGCGGGAGACACGGTTGCAGCCAGAGAGCCGCGTACGGGCGGGCGTCTCCGGAGGCAGGATAGGGGAGGAAGAAGAGGGAAGAAACTCGGTCCCGCCCAGTCAGAGCACGAGGACATTCAGAGCACTAAAAGCTCATTAGTGCTAACTGTTACACCTACCACCAGCCTACCCTCCTAGCACAGTGTCCTCCATTCACACGCGTATCCTCCATGACAATCGCCGGCATGCATTAATCACGTCTCCGTGACATGGAACGACGCGTGGGAGCGTCAACAGTACTATGGCCTTTCCTCTAATGGCCCGTGACTGCATTCTCAAACGAAAACATCCATTTCAACTGATTTAACGATCATTACATCCAAATAATGGCAAGTGGGTGACAATTGGATAAAAATAAAAAAAATAAATGAACCAATGTTTAAACATTAACACATAAAAACTCCACTGCTTTTCTAAGCATCCAGTTTGTCTATATCTTCTTTTTGGCTGGCATTATTCTCTGTGAAGCAGACACAGTAGCCTCCATGGCCTCCATAGGTTGCTCAGAATCATTCCTGTTTTCAGTCCCTTCCAGGTCACTCAAAAAAGCCTCAGCCCCCTTGCTATCATTGAAGGAGAATAACCTGCCATCCTTGATTACCCTGAAGATGGCAGGGTAAACCATGTAGTATTTGAGGTTCTTCAGTCTTGCTTGGTCTTTGGCTGCATTGAATTCTCTCCTTTTATCCAAGACATCCCGACTGAGGTCCCCAAATATCATCACTCTGTGGCCATTCCAAGTCAGGTCACGTAATTCACGGGCTTTCCTCAACACCATTTCTTTGTTTGGAAAGCGCAGGAACTTAACCACAAAATGTCTGGATCGCTGGCCTTGAGCTGGCTTAGGTCCTAAACTCCTGTGGGCCCTCTCCAATTCTAGGTGCATCTTGGGATCCAGTTTGAGGACAGAAACCAAAACTCTCTCAATAAATTCAAGGGGTTTGCCCCTCTCCAAGTCCTCAGGAAGGCCAGCCACCCTCACATTGTTCCGCCTAGAAAAATTTTCCTGCTCAGAGAGCTTCAGAAACAATCTCTCATTTTTTGATTGTAAATCTTTGATTTGGTTTCCCATCCTTTCCACTGTGCTATCCACATCAGTCAAATGAGACTCCCCTCTGTTAAAATTTGAAGTGAGTTCAAAGTATCTCTCCTCCGCACTGGACATCTTATCCTTGATCTCATTTACATCCAAAGTCAGCTTTGTGAGCATGTCCAGAATTTTATCAACTCTCTCATCTGAAGATTTCTCACCAGTCCCCTTCTGTCTCTTTGCTGGTTGTTTTGTATCAGGTGAAGTTGGTTCAGCCATCACAGTGTAGAGTAAGGATTCAGTCCAGGTGCAGGAGCTCAGCCTTCAGGCAGCCATCCCTGAAGCTGACAGTTCTAGAAGCATCATAGTCAATTCTACTTTAAACTGTATTCTCAAAATCTATGGGCCTCATTGTAAGTTTGCCGGTCCGGACACAAGGGTGCCGGTAAGCTCACCGGCACCCTTTTTTCCGGATCGGCAAACTCTGAGTCTGCCTGCCGGAGCCACTGTGCCCGACAGGTCTGACCCTGCCGGTCGCAGCGGGTATGGTAGGCAGACCGGTCCCGGAAGCACCGGCACCGTTAACAATTGGACTCTATGGGAATGGGGACTTACATTTGACCAGCGCCTGACTTCCCAGGCTGCCGGACTTGGAATCTCCCGGTGGCACCGGGAAGTCAGGCGACCAGTAAAATGTTACGAGTCCGGCGGCAACCCGCTGCTAGTAACGGCAGGGTTACCGCTGGACTCGTAATGAGGCCCTATGACTGGCTGCATTCCCCTTTGTTGTACGTTACATCAGCCCTCGCTTTCTTCTGGGTCCTGCCTTCTAGATAATCTTATCTGTCCCTTCTACTTCTTCTTAAGCGACTCACACCGTACCTGCTTCATTATGACTGCCGACTGTTTGGCAACAGAACCGTCTTGAATCTTGTATTCTTGCTAAGACAATCATCTGTACTTTTTGTATCTGATGAAGGCCTGAATGACCCCCATGAATAACAACAACACAGTTGCATTGTTATCATTGCAATGGTACAGTTTGGCAAAGCCTACTGGTGATCAGATGCAATGAGCTAAATACTGTTGCATCCTACTACCAGAAGGGTCTAACAAGTCGCAGTCCTCAAAGTGTGAGGCACCCCTCCCCCGAGGGGCTCGACAAATGTCTAGTTGGGGCACAAAGCTCTTTAAAAAGGGATTACGGTGAATGCTTTAATAGAAAATACAAGCAGTTATTGCTGGGGAAGGGCAGAAATGATATGACAGATGATATTTTATTTGCATTGCGCTCATACACAAGTGTTTCAGAGCACAACGAGGCAAGGGAGGGGAGCAAGGGAGGACAAAAACAATGATCTTACTAGGCCCAGTGACATTGAGAATGTGCAAGTGCAGGGGAGAGGGGAAGAGGTGGAAAGTGCTGAGCAAGGGATAAAAACAGCAACAACTGGTAGTGCAGCCAGCAGGGTGGCAAGTGCAAGGTTTAAAGTGCAGAAAAGGGGTATCCTATAAGTGCAAGAAAGGGGACTGTAGGGTTACAGATACAGACCCAAGAGCAAGGCAAGCGGGTGTGTGGCTGGGTGGACAGGGACCTAGTCCGGAAATCAGAGGGTAACCAGGTGCACAGTGCCAAAGCAGACAGATCAGCAGGGGAGAGGAAGAGCAAAGGCAGAAGCAAAGAGGAAGGTCTTGAGGTGCTTCTGGAACCAAAGATGGTTCTCCTCAAGTTTCAGAGAAGCAGGGAAACTGTTCCAGAGGGAAGCACCAGCCGAGGAAAGCTATCTACCCCCAACTCGTTGCTTGGAGAAGCGACTGACCCTGAGGGAGTCTCGCAGTCCTGTTCTGGATGAGTTTCAGAGGGCCGAGAGTGGAAGCAGGAAGATTTAGAAAGAACCAATATTTTTACTCAAGGGGGCCTCACTGTAAAAATGTTTGAATACCACTGGCCTACAGGCAGGCACCCTGATTCACAGTGGGAATCTGCATGCAACAGGAGAGACAGGTTTCAAGCACAAGCGCCTCTCCATCCAGACCGTTACATAAGTAAGTGTTGGGCGTGCAGCCGAAATCTAATTATGCCTTTTCCACCAGTACCCACATGCATATAGCACAGCAAACAAATCACCACCCATGCTCTTGCTCCCCCTACCTCTGTTCTCTGGTCTCCTTGTTCACCCTGGCTCGTTCCATTAGCTCTCAGTCCCTCTTTCTTCTTTCAGTCCCTAAACCACCCTGCGCCTCTTTCGCTTTCGTTCTTTCGAACTTTGTGCGCCTAAACACTGGAACGCCCATCCTTTACTTATTTGCTACTCCTCCACTTTCCATATCTTCCGGACTCACGTTAAAACTCATGCTCCAATCGCTTACTCATGCCTAATCTCTGTGGTTCACATCTTCCATATACCCTTCATTGGGATATGTACAGCTGTTGTATTTTTAATTGTGTTCGCATTGCAAGTGGCACGCTTTAAATAGCCTGTCACTTGCAAGGCATATTTTGCATTTACACCCTTTTTTCATAGGTGCAAAAGCAGGAAAGCAATGGAAATATCCTATGCATGGGCGTTTTCAGGCACAGCAGCACAGCAATACACCGAGGGGTTTTAAAAGAGCCCTGAGTGCACTGCACTTTCCTCTGTGATAGACCAGTACATGGCTGGTCAGAGGCAGATGCAGAGGAAGAGCATCTAGCACAGGGGTGTCCAACTCCAGGCCTCGAGGGCCGCAAACCTGTTGGATTTTCAGCATATGCCTCCTTACATTTTTAGCATATCCTTTTTAATTTCCATGAGATACATTTGCATGCATTGGAATCATTGCAAGCACATTTATCTCATGAATTTTAATGAGGATTTCCAGAAAATCTGGCATGTTTCCTGCCCTCGACGGCTGGAGTTGGACAACCGTGTTCTAGCAGTACATTCCTTTGTTGCACTTCAGAATGAACCCGTCACTCCCCATGGCACCTCCCTCACAGTGAGATTGTGCATGCTGACAGAAACTTAACATGCAAAAAGTATCTGCGCACATCATTTCACTTTTGTTGGTCTGCTCATATGCAAAGTGCCTGTTTTTCCCAACTTGAGTATGCCCTAAGTGAACAAATCTTATTGCAAATGGCCCAAAGTCACCTTTTTGACTCTTCCATTTTTGTGGTGTTAACGGTGGCAGCAGAATTAGCCATCATCCATCTTGGATCCCTTGTATTAACTCATTGAAGTGTACTCCCTTTTCCACAACTCTTGCACTTAACTGGACCAAATCCTCTCTTCCACGCCTATTGATATTTGTTTCTTTTCTCCTTATTTCGGTGGTTGATGATCCCCTTCCCGTCAACTCCATTTTAATTCTTTGCCCTCTGGCCTCATTTCCTTATTCACCCTATCACAACCCAGTTTGACCACCATCCTGTTAGGCATTTCTTCCCTTATCTTGGCTATTACTTGTTTCCCTTATTAACTAATTATCTCCCTTGCATCTGTCCTTCTTTTTTTGGCCACTTTGTCTGTTTGGCTCCCCTTATCGCTCTGATGACATTACTACACTTCCGAAAGCACTTCAGCCCGGGATCATTTCTACTTTTGAATCTCCCCATAATATTTTTCACAAGGCTAAAATAGATGTTAAGAGTAGTTATTAATTGAAAATTATAAAAGCATAAATAGGCGGAACTAGGCCCTCCCGTCCTATAGTCTTTTTTAAATAATTATTGTATTAATTATTATTGTATTCATTTGAACTCTCAGAGGTTTGATACAATAATGGTGTACTTTGCATAATAGCAAATTGTAAGATGAACACAACATCAGTAAAATTACTTAAAAATATGTACACCGTTTCAGCATGTCCAGAATTTGAATCACATCTTCACTCGCTAGGGTCTGTAGATATTTCATGGAGATCAGCCCATATATCCTTGGGTCTGCTGCCCCCTGGAAGGAGGGTGGCATACACGTCTTCCATATCATTGGGCCATATTACATCATCCTGCCTATATTTCTAATTGTCCAATCTTATTTTACGGGACAAGCGAGCAGGAAATATGCATTCAGAACTTCTTCTCAACTTTGATTATTTTTCAAATGTTCTGAAAAATGTTCCCAATAATTGTGACAGCGTGCCATCTGCCGGGGTGGGAGACCGCTAGACTTTTATTAATATAAAATGATTTGAGTAATTCGGTATCTGAAAGGGGAGTCTGCTAATTAGACCCCATTTTCATGAAGCCCCATACCAAAAGCACGGTGCATACATGTGCTCATGCTGTACAAGACACCTGGCAACTGCAGCACCTGTTCTTTAATGGCACATGGCAGGTTGAAAGGTCACAGGTGTATTCCTGACAGCTGTGACTTAAAATCACTGCAACCAAAGGTGACATTTTAAATCCTGCACCTCCAGACTTAAACCTAATAATTGTCACCTTATTGGTCTGGTGGCATGGTAAACTCAAATAATAAGCCATATCTGGTTATGGTATGGTGTCTGATAAGAGCACACACGTATTGAAGTCACACCCATGTCATATCATATAAGTTTCAGCTTCGAGCAGCTAAATTGGGGGAAATGTATATTCATGCTAGCCTGGCTGGCCGCTCAGCTCCCAGTGAAAATAGCCAGGACGATATCTTCTTTTGAGTATATTCGTGTTAGAAGTGCAGGCCATTCCAAAGTCCTCTGCCATAGAGGTGAAGATGCGTGCATCCAAGGAAGAGCAGAGGTCTGTCCCCTAACCATACCCAGAAAACATTGGGGGTCAACCGCTGCGGACAAAGGCCTGCCACTCTGCCAGCTGCACTGGAACTAGACTCGTCACTGGTGGGGAATGAACCCCAGCAGGTGCCTGCCAAACTCCCTGGACTAGGAAGGCAGAGCAAGAAGGACACATCTTGGCCTAAAGTGGGACTCGCAGCACCCTCAGAAGTCCAACCCAGCCTGGACATCTGTTTTGCCACTTTGAGACACCTTCAAACTGATTCAACCGTGCTCAACGCCTTCCACCTGATCCAGGACTCGTGGTTCTGTTTTTGGCACTCGTCTGCTTCTTCAAAACCACTACTCACAACCTTTGAACCAGTTTGACGCCGCATTAAACCAGCAGTGCTCATTGCCACCTCAGCTTGAACACCAGTTCACCGTTGCAGATGCCTTCACCTCGCCGCTTCAAGTCCTGCATCAAACCAACAGGTCCTTACCTCAACCCAACTCAACCATCAATTTGAATCGCTGATCCAAACTTGTTGGACTCTTCGTGCCCAATGCATTGAGTGTGGCATTGAACTTCACAGGGCCTGACTCCAAGCAATGTGCTGCCTGGATCAACGAGACTCGCCACATCTCGGAGCCGGTTCATTGCAAGGAAAGCGCACAGAAGCCAGATTTTACACCAACCCAAGAACAATGTACATTTGAGGGTTCCTGTCCTCCTGGTACACTTTTGGGGCCATGGTGATCCATAAGCCCCCTTTTCAATTCTTTTTCTTGAAAGATATATCTTTTGAACTGTGGCACTGCTGTTGTGTTTTCTAGTTATTTGCATTTTTACTGTTTAATTAGAAGTCTATATTTTTATAGAACCTTGATTGGACATTCTTTTATTTTGGAGTCATTGTTCTGGGTTGTTACTGATTGAAGTAAAAGATAATGGGCCTCATTCTGTGTCGGCCGGTCTGGTATAAAAGTGCCGGTATTCACGGATACAGGCATGTTACCGGACCGGCTGACTACAGGTTTGCCAGTCGGGGACCCGTGTTACCTCCAGCTGCGAGCTGGAGGTAAGGCAGGCACCCTACCAGCAAAAAAGCCATAATTACCGGCACCGGTATTGCCGGTGCCTGTAATGATGGAAAATCCCCTCATGGAGTCCTATGGGACTCCGTGATTGGGGATTAACACCATCACTCCGGCACCCAAAATCTGGTGGCAATGCTGCCCGTCCAGGGACCGGAAACGGTAGCAACATTTGCTGGTAACCTGGTGGATACTGGCAACGTTATAATGAGGCCCAATATTTCTGTTTAGATATTGTATCTAAATGTAACCTGTACAGTTTTACGGAAGTTACTTCCGAAATAAACGTACTCTACAATGATGATGTAAACAGTATGCAGCGCACCCTTACTGAGAGTAGAGCATGCACTCTGCCCATGTTACCACAAAAGGTGAAGGAGGAATACCCATTGGGCTGTGTCTGTTTTACCTTTATGAGTAGGATCACTGCTGGTTTAGTGGTGTTTTGCGGGGCTGAGTAGGCGGTTTAGCCACTACTCATCCCTGTACTCCTGCAGAGCAGTATTTTTAAATGTCAAAGTACTTTGGTGAAGCGCTGTACAAATAAAAATAAGTACAAATACAATTAATAGAATGTGTGTGTGGGAATATCCTTATCAAACATCACTGCTATCAATGTCTCAGACGTAGATATGTGTTCCATACTGTATGGCGATATATCTATTTGGACGAAAGGGAACATATTTAGCAATATTATTTAAATGTGTACCATGCCACAATTGGACTGGTCTTTGAACTTGCACATGACATTTTTGCTTCTCTAAAATTGCCTCAACTACCACAGGGCGATTGTGCATTGTTAGTTGCACACTTTCCCTTAGTGGAGATCCTGGAAGTGACAAACAGTGACATCAAAGTGAAAGCAATGGTCAAATATGGTGCTCTAGAGTATAAATAAGGGCTATCAATAATGTTTCCGCAATACCGGGTCAAGAAAATATGTTCTTAAGAAACCTGTTAGACTTACCACAAGCTGCCTCTACCTATTCAGTTCATACTGAATTAGGAAGGCCCCATCTTGCAGGTGATTTGACTTTAGAACTGGTCTTCCTATGGTTAAGAATATGAATGAATTCCAAGGCTAGTGTAACCCATGAGATTCTCAATCATATTATGTCAAGACCAGGAAATATATCAATTCCCTGGCTGAAGACTGTTAACCAGTCCCTTGAGATGATTAATGAAGTTAGATATTTTATAGGTAGGCCAACAATTGATAACACGTATTAAGCTATATCAAAAATAATCTGGCTAATTAGCTTCTGCTGGCTAGAGAATCCAGGGAGTTACAGAAACCAGCTAATAACAACACAACATTTTGACAACAACAAATGTGCAGGAATATTTACAATGGAGTAACCTCAAACTCAATCGAGTATGAATTACTAAGGAAAGATTCAATATGTTACCCGTGCGGGCCAAGACACATATATGGTCTAGAGGACAAACAAAATCGTCTTGCCAACTATGCAATGATCTGTCTGAGGATTTACTTTGTTTCCTGTTTTTTTGCCATGCCTATGTATATATCAGGAGGAGAACTTTGCTACCTATTTTGCTGTAGTTTGGCTTCAATCACTGACATGCTGCCATGTTATTGCTTGTTACTGGCTACTAGGTCATTGGTAGGCTGGGCGCTTTTATGCGTTTTACGATAGCATTGAAGTATAAAAGAATTGCATTGCTAAATGCTTGTGATGTTTTTCTTTTTTATGAGTTTGTTGCTGCGTGCTATTAAACCACAAGGACACTTTTTTTTCACATCAACTTATTAGCACATTTGCAATTTAGCATGGAGGACGATGATTAGTATTTATTGTTTAAAGTAAAAGTTAATGTTTGTCTTTTTAGATATTGGGCCTCATTACGACCCAGGCGGTAAGTTACCGCCTGGGCCGTGACTTTACCACCATGGCGTAAACTATGTTTACGCCATGGTGGTTGGCGGACTTACCGCCCCATTCCGAGTTTGTCGGGGCGGTAAGTCCCCAATCCCCATTTACCCTTCCCCATTCCCATGTTTGCCCCATAGGGCATAATGGGAGTGGAGAAGGCGTTAATTACGCCACCGTAAATTACGGTGGCGTAATTAACTCCATGGTCCCTTAGCGCCATGGATTTTAACACCTGCTAAAAGCAGGTGTTAAATCCGCCATGGCGCTAAGGGACCTCGTACTCAGGCGGTAAAGGTCGGCGCCGTTTACGGCGCCGTAAACCCCTTACCGCCTGAGTTGTAATGAGGCCCATTGTATCTAAATGTAACTTGCACAATTGTATGGAAGTTACTTCCGAAATAAACGTTCTATATTATGATGATGTAAACAGTATGCAGCGCTCTAAATTGGCAAGCACAGATGGCCTGCTGTAACGGTTTTACCAAATACATTGTTGGTTTTCTAGCCTGGTAGCTTCCTTCAAAGTTTTATAAATTGTAATTATGGAATCTGTATATAAAAACAAAAACAAAAAAACGAATGGTAGATTTGTTAGAATTTCGGTTGTACGAAACATACGTACAGCCTAAAATTTTGAACACATCTACCACTCGGAACCATTGTAGCGAACAAGGGGATCGGAGTTGTCCCCCGCACTCTTGTTGGTTAAAATGGTATTAGGGGTTGCGGGGGTATCCCACTGCTCAGTCAAAATAAAGTTTTTAAAAAAAGGACCCTGCAACACCGTTTCCCATGCACGTAAGTGAAGGGAACCAACATCACAGAGGAATGGAGGAGTCGGCGACACACAGCGAAGTGTGCCACCAAAAGGTAAGTAAGGGGTGCGGGTTACCAGAAATGCCCCGGGGAGAGAAAACCAAAAGCCATTTTCGTTCAAATTACTTTTGTTTTTTTCTCCCTCTGACATTTCTGAGTGGTTTAAATCGTGGACAACCTGGAATTATGGCTGCTATGGCTCCATTGTGGGAGGTTGCAAATATACATCTGCTTTCCCTCAAACAAACAAGCCATTCAAGTTCTGTGGGACCTGTAAACCCAACTCTCTACCTAATGTGGATTCTAAAATCTTGTCAAAGTTTAGCTATTTTTATAAGCAAGATTGATCGTGCTGAACAACAGTGATTTTTTCCGGGTAGGCTTCTGTCAACTCATCTTCTTGGAGTTTGCTCCACGATTGACACCTGAGAATAGGTCTCTGCTGGCATATGCAGAAGTGAAGAAAGCACTTGTTCGTGTAGTACGAGAGTACCCCTGGGTGGCTTTGTTCAGTTTTGTTATTCCAGCAGCCGGCAGAATCTCAGTGCCCCATACAGGTCCTGTACCACAATCCATCTGCAAAGATTCTGCCTATGGGAAGTCCATCAGGAAAAGTCACGATATAAATGGGAATGAGCAAGTGTCCCCCTTGTCTCCTCTGTTGTATGCTCTACAAATGGAGCATACAGCCCAAAGCGATCCAACAGTAGACCCAATTGTACCATTTTGTTCACCGGGAGGTCAGTAGTGGGGAGTGTTCTATGCTAATGATTTACTGATTTATAGCCCTCACCCAACACCTGTGCTTCCACACACCTTTGTTGTTACAACGTTAATTCAGGAAAACACAGATTTGTTTACATTAATACACAGAGGCTCCTACGATTCAGGAGATGGCCCCATTAAAATTGGAGGCATGTCTAGAATCTCAAATTGTTTGGGGAAGACAGAAAGACTGCTTTACCGCCTCAGAGGCCAAACCAGTCTACGTGGTTTATCGCTCCTGAATTTCAGCATTAGTTTTGAGTTGCCAACTGTTTAAGGTTACAGCAACTGGCAGCTCACTTCGAGCTGCACCGATTTATCTGGCCATAATAATTCCTCAGATTCCATTTATATTATCATTTAAATTGGGGCACCCTAAAATTATTTTTAAAGTGTGCTTGAAACTATGCACTCACTAGCCCATATTTCATATGACATATTTAAGAAGTAAGCCTTTATGTTCACTATTTATTTTGATGCTGTTTATGCCCCCTTTTAAAATATGATTTCCTATCCAAAGACTGGCTGACATGCATTTGTACCAGTGAATTACTGCCCCTGCAAATCATTCCAGGCATACCCTGGATTCCGCAGTCTGTTCATATGATTCATTTACTTATCTATCCAAATGCCTCTGATCTCCTCCGACCACTTAGCAGGTGTGTTCTATATTTCTAAAGGCAACTCAGCAAATAGTTCCCTTTCCCACAGCTGAATAAAAACGGTTGAGCCTGCAAGGCTTTAGAACCTTCCTAGTTTCTTGAAGCACTCCCTATGTTTAATCTGACATTAACTGACCAACAAAATGATTCTAACCTGGACATCAAATATCTAGAAATTATTGGTTAGATCAGCACGGGGACAGACCCTCACATGCATTTGAAATAATTCAAAAGACAGCAAACTCAACATGTTCATGCTGGATAAGTAAGACGTGAGAGAGAGAAAAAAACTCAAAAAATAATCTTCTTGCTTTTAACCAACATTATAAGAAATCTCTATTTGAATCAGAGAAATCCTACTATCAGAATCAACTGGGCGAAGCCGGTCTTTAAATCAATAAAACAAAGGAAGAATTGATTAAATTCCAATATTTCAAGGTGTTCTTTCTCGTACACTTTTAAGGAGTCCTGAAAAAAATTATCTACTTAAAATGAATTAAAACTGATACACTCTTTATTATACAAACATTAAAATTCATACAATCATGTGCTAGACAACATTTCAAAAAAGGTTTAAAAATTAATAATGTAGGAAGTGCCATCCCATCTTCATAGATGTGCTGCTTATTTCCAAAAATGTTAATCACGTGTATATTTGTTCTTCAAATACACTCAGTTATCTGTATTCTCAGCAGCCCAGTACCAATTACACATTCAAAACTTTATTCCAAGACATCAATCACATGTATATCTGATCTTGGATTCAATACAGTGATACCCAGTAAGTAGGAAAGATTCCTAACCCTCAGCATTTAGGATCTGGCTTTTTTTTCCATCAGGTTATTATCAGAAGCTGGTCTCTGTCAGAAAGAATTGGTCCGTAGCATCTAGGAACTCCTAGACCCTACACTTGAAAAAAATGAGATTGTTCCATCATAATTGGGCCTCATTACAAGGTCGGAGGAAGCCTGTCAGTTCTGCCGGCGGGTTGCCGCTGACCTCGTAACACTGTCTGGCGCCTGATATCCTGGTGCCACCGGGATATTACAAGTCCTGGTGGCCTAGGATGTCAGGTGCTGGAAACTGTAAGTCCCCATTCCCGCTGAGTCCCAAAGGACTCCACGGGAATGGGGGCATGGCAGCACCGGCACCATTGCTAACAGTGCCAGTGGTTGTGTAAAAACCATGCCTGCAGGGGCCGGTGACCCCGGCAGGTCCGATCTGCCGGGAGAGACGGCCCCTGCAGGCATTCTTGTAATCTGGCTGTCCAGAAAGATTGCTGGTATGTTGCTACTGGCACCCTTATTTCCAGACCGCCAGACTTGTAATGAGGCCCATGACTCTATGATGATATTGCTCTTTTATTTTCATGAGACAATTCAAAGACAGACAATTCGCAAACTAACTCCTCATTACCAAATTGAATAATTGCTCAACAAAGGAACCCTCATTAATTATAAGCATATTTCCTTGCTGTCCATCTCAGGCTGGTGCACTCAACCAAAACTGCTGTTTCCCCTAAAGATCCTTGCTCCCAAAACTATTTAAAAACCTCTTCTCTAATGACATTTTAGCAGAATCTAGGTTGAAGTTACAACTGTATAAAGTTGCCAATAGTTACTGCCCTCCTGAAAAAGCCATCAGCAGATCCCACTGACTTTCCAAATCTAGGACCCATTTGTAATCTTCCTCGCATGGCTAAATGTTTGGAAAGAGAAGTAACTCTGAAGCTTCATAATTACATTGAGACCTTTAATATCCTGGACCCCATTCGGTCAGGGTTCAGATTCGTGCACAGTACAGAGTCATTTATAGCATCTATTGTTAATGATCTAAGAAGAAGGGCCTACCATTATGGCACATCAGCATGTGTGCTTGTGGATCTGTGCGCTACTGTGTCTCATACATTTCTATTTACTAGACTACCTGATCTTGGTTGCAGAGACACTGTTCCGAATTTCTGACTGGTCCTCAACAAACAGTCATGCTTTCTGCTTTGTTTTCCGAACCATGGAACTTAGAGTGAACTACAAGAACATTTCAATTCAGTCTTTTTTCAGATAAAATCCATAGATCAGGCATACACAACAACAAAGGATCAGGAATAAAGGTTTAAGAGCAGTAGGAGCTGCAGCGGGCACTTGGGAAGGTCACAGACGTGGGTGCAGTTTCCGGGCAGTGAGGCTTGTGATGCTTCGGACATACGTGACTGCTTTTGACTGTTAGGAGCCGGACACTGATCTGAGGGCTGGGGCTGAAGCTGAGCGACAGGACTACAGCTAGCTCAGGAGCCATTTCATCAGTAGGTATGCCCGTGTGCAGAAATGGGGGTGCTAAAGCAAGGAGCCGCAAATACTCATTAGCACGTAGTTCCTCAGGTTCCCCTGCATTTCCCTAGCATTGCCATAATCACTTCCATAATCTTGACAGCCAGTTATTGGGGATGGGTCCTGCACCCAGGCAGCTCTGTGAGACAATAACTTATTAGAATTCTATAGCCGAGACTCTAAGGCCCAAAACTAAAGTCCAAGGATCCTAAAGCCTAAAGCCAATGGGTGATTTCTAGCAGTGGTGTGCACTGCGGGATGTCCTTTTTGATTGTTACATGCTGTTCTCCCTTCCTGTAGGTATATTTAAAAAACTGCCATAAACACTTTGTCCATGGTTTGTACTGCCATTTTACCATCAGGAGCCATCCTGTTAGGTAGAGATACATTCTCAATAAGGGTGAAAGGCTGATTGATATTGCAGACTTAGGTCAACTTCTTGGAGCTCCTGGATACTCTCTTTTGCAACACACCGGCAGAGTGAGAACCTCCACTGTTCACCATCATCCATCACCTTAGTTTGCCCCCCGTGGCTTTATTTTATATTGTTCCTTTTACTGCCTGGTATCTTCTTTACTGCCATTAATGAAGCTACATTGTGAGGATAGGCAGAGGTCACCAGAGTCGGGTGGTCTCCTTCTCCCCCTGCAATGTGTTCACTTAGTGAGTTACTTGTTTGACCATCGGTATTCCAACATGACTAAGAGAAAGGCGATGGCACAGCTTTCTTCTGCAGAAAGAGGGAGTAAAGCAGCCACAATTAGTACCCTCTCCCCCAAGTGAGGCAAATGCTTTATTTCATGAAATTGAGACCCTACTGTCTAATTTGTGAAAACGATCTAATTCATCAATTAAACCATAGGGTTGAAATGGAAAGAAAAGCCTTATCATATAAATATGCAAATTCTCCACCTGACACCATGGAAGCACCTCCTGAGGTACTTCCACGATGACCAGATCAGGAAGCCAGTAGGAATCTGCTGGCTACAGTTGAAACTCACTTCTATTCGACTCCTACTATACCATCTAACAGCAAAGCTGAAGCCACCCTGATGGAATTGCCGGTAATATCAATTACATTGGTAACTACAAGGCAATAGGTATGCACCCCTAGCCCTCTTAGATGACTGGAAATTTAAAGAGATCTGGACTAGCATCTCCCACTTTATCACCCAATATGCAGTCATCCCAATTGGGGGAAGGCATTGCAAGTAAATATGCAGCACCAACCAGTAACATCAAAATGTGCAGTGGATGTGTGATTTTACATAATGAAATGTCTTCACTGATGACTCATACACTGGGTACCCGTCCACGACCGGATCAAATTAAAATGTTTTACTCTTACCCACAAATGCCTGGCCAACAATGCTCTGACATATCTCAGTAACCAAATCACCAGAGCCCAATCCATCAGACCTACTTGCTCCTCCTACTCCAACCGTATCACCATCCCAAGATATAAGAGAGTAAAAGCAGGAGGGTCCAGCTTCCCCGCAGTCGCAGCTAATCTATGGAATTCCCTACAGCCACAATTAAGAAATGACCCATTCCTGTGGTCATTCCGAAAAAGTCTTACAACTAGACTATTCAATGGCAATGGAAAACATCTGTGCCACAAAATCAGGGTCATATCTGAAATTCTTGGCCATATGGGACCCACTCCAGGACTATGTGGGGGAGCGGGAGCATCAATACTTTAAACCCCGGGCTCTTAGAAACATCCATATCAGATAAAGGCAGCAGAAGATATGGTGAGGGGTTGCCTCTTGGAATTGTTCTGGTCACAACCACGGTTTTGATTGGTTCAATTAATAAAACGAAAGGGGGGCAGGCGGGAGGGTAGAGGGGGGGGAGGGGTGGGGAAAAGTATGAAGACAATACTAGACCCTACAAGAAAGTTCAAGGGTGTTGAATAAAAGGTACATGTTGATAACAATGTTCTTAACACATGTTGTAACAAAAGCTTAACCATTGTCTTAAGTTAAAAATGAAAATAAAGTTGGTTAAAAAAAAAACAACTAGACTATTCAGTCTAGACTCACAACAAAGACATACCCGCGACAGACGATAGACGACATACTGATTATGCCCTCTTCTAGGACATATGCTAAAATCAAATTGTCATTACTATCCTGCCTGTTTTCCTGCCTGTACCTGTCCCATGAAGTAAATATGTAAATACAAACTGTAACAAGTAGCAAGTACGTACCTGATTTATGAATGAAATTGCAATCTGTAACATGCAACAAGTAACATCTAAGATGTACCAACACTTCACTGTAACCATATTCTTAATCTCTAGCGCCTTGATGCCCCTGGGCTAGGCGCGCTTTACAAATGCCAAATAAATAAACTATAAAAAGAGACTAGTCTCGCAGGGTTATGACAACAATTATTGACAAAGAATGTAAGAGAGCCCCTAATATGAAAAATAGACCAACAAACAGAAATCAAAATGTGGTGCATCTGGACGGTAATACTCCCAAGACTATGCCAGAACAACAAATGGGCACTGACTGCACGGCACATGAAAAACACAGAAGGTCTAACCACAATTGTCAGATATGCTGTCCAGCACCCTCTGCCAAAATAATTAGGTGGCTCATACGGAATTGGAAAGAGCAATTCAAGGGTGCCAATGGATAATAGGACTATCGATAGCCTTCCTACCCTTGACCCATCAGTTGTTTTAATGGCAGTGTTCCAAACATTAGACAGAGGAGCTTTTGAAAATTACAAATCCTTACTCAACAAGCACATCTACTGGATCTGACATAGAAGATGTTGCATCTGCATGATTAAGGAATATCTCAGGGATATTCAGCGTCAAAGTGACCCAGGTAGCCATGAGGTTGATAACATTAGATGTAGGATGGAGCATCCATGGCTAGCTGAACAACTGGAAAGCATTGCAAACAGAACTGTGCAGCTAATGTCTTCAAATATCCAGATGAGGAAAGCACCAGAGGCCAAAACTGTACATTCAACTAGCACAGGCCAGGGTAGGAATCAGCAGAGGGGCAGTATCGGTCAAAGAAAATCCCTGTCAAGTTTGAAAGACATGGCAACAGACTTATTCCTACTTCACTGACGCATTGAGCCTCCCCTATGAAGCCTCCCAGTGTGCTGCCCGGCTATAAGGACAATTACTATGAGGAAATTCCCCTGTAAACAATTATATGGGACATTGATGGACTTCCGAACAAAGTTGATGACAGAAATCAGCAGAAATTTATTAGTGCTGCACAAATAATTTGTTTTCAGGAGACCTGCTCCCTTAACCCAATCCATAAAATTGCACACCATCTAGACAGTGTTAAAACGGAGATTTGATGAGAAGGAGCTAAAACCAGATCCTGGGTATCGGGCATCAGCCAGTAGGAAGGAACTACCTCTTGAGTACTAGGAGCTAGTGTAAGGCATGCCATAAATCTAAGTGTCCCAGTAGATGCAAATGTAAACTTTTTGTCATTTATGTATGATCTATTGACCTTAAAACGTTTTCTAGAAGTGTCCTGAAGCTTCTTTATAAGCTTTCCCAAGTACACAAACTTAATGTCACATAGCTCTGTTTTTATGACACCAGTTGGCCCGAGGAGCGAAAAGAATCTTGGTGTTGGTGTCAAGCTAACTAGGCTAGAAGCAGGAGCTAAAAAGCTCCCAGCAATTTTGAAACCTGTCTAGAGCAAACCTGCAACTAAAGGGACCATGAAGAAGACTTTTTGGGGCACTAATAACATAGATAATGGCCAATCCATCAATGTATTAAGGGGAATTAACTGTTGACTCTCTTCATATTTTAGTTTTGAAAATTTGCTTTGACAATTCAGTGTGAGGTTCTTTTGGTAAATGTGTATGTTAGACGTGAAGGATCACCGGTTTCAGTTTTGGCTTCCTTACTTGGCAATCTTAGGGATCAATGTGATAACTCAAGACGGGAGCATATTGTTGTTGAGGATTACCTTAATGTGCAAATTGATGAAGATGATGTGCAGGGAATCCCGTTGTTTCAGTCCAATAAACAAGAGTAACAGAATGTGTCTGCCATGGCCCTAGCAGAATTTTTTAACAGAGTTGGTCTCTGGGACTGTAGTGATAAACAGTACCCGCACCTCCCTGGGATCCAGCCCTTTGTGCAAAGTAAATCACTCCTAATTACCTTCCCACACAAATAAGGTTTAAGAAGCACGATGAACTCAGTCTGGAAAAAAGCCAATCACACAGAATATGATGCTTGCATTTATTATCTACAATGACTAATGAAAACTAAGCAGCAATTTATAATAATGTGGAAATAGAGAGTGCAAGCTATATAATGCCAATTATCAATCACAGATGAATATGCAATTATTTGGTCTTACGCTCCTAATGAAATGTAGATGAAGATACGATCTGATCACATCCAGGACCCTCGCCGCTATCTGGTGCCCGGCACTCCTCAGCAGAGGAGGGGAGGACTGGCCAAGCCCCCACAGTCCTACACCAGAGCAGGGATGTGATGTTAGGAGCCTCGGCCCTGATAGCGCACAGCTGGTCGTCCAGGCACTGTCCTTGATACGCACGTCTTTCCAACAGTCCAGGATGAGTCCCCCCTCCCTGGTCCAAGTATAGTTCTCTTATTAGGAGCTGCACGTCAATCATCATGACGTGTCAGCTCTTCGAGAAGCTTCTAGGCTCTTCCCTCCTGGCAGTAAACATGTTTTTTGCTTGGAAAGTTACAAGACTGGAAACAGCCAGTCTTGGCTCCCAGGCTTCGGGCACTGTTTCTTTGCATTCTTGTCTTATCAGTGCACCTGACTTGCAGAGCGAAGACGGGCAAAGCAATGCCTGGCTCCCACGAACTGCATGGAGCCTCTTGCTAAAGCACGATGTTTTATGTCTTCAAAAAAAGGCCTTTGCAATTAACCCCTTGCAAGCATGCAGGCTCACCCAGTTTGAGAGTCCTGGTTGATGTCAGCATTTTCCTCCACGCTTCGAATAGGCTCTAATACACACAAGATAGCTCAGTGGGTTAGTGCAAATGCAGGTTACTGCAAGCGCCTAGCAGCTTATCACTACATTCCACCCCTTTCGAAGTGAGGCCTGAAAATGCTGACTCAGTTCCATGATCTGGAAGCATGCACAGTGTGCTGTAGGCCAATTAAGCGTTTCTCTAGCGCAGACATTCTAGTATAAAGGAAAGACATTCTGCGCAAGAGTCCAATGAAGACGATAAGTATGAATATTAGGGAAATCAGCAACCACAGCAATGGGTGCAGTATTATATTAAGCAGTTTAGTGGAGGAGGGAGACCATCCAGTGAATATATCCCACCAGTGGTGAGTAGCAACAGATTGCAGATGGTCAGCAGTTTTGATTAATTGGTTTCTGTCTATTATTAGCTTGTACTCTGCAGAAATAACTGAGGTAGCTAGCGTCTGGAAATCTTTCCAAGCAGTTTGAGCAAATTGTCTAATAGCTTGAAGCCGGGCAGTAATCACTCCATAGGATAGAGTCCAGTTAAGCAAATGCGTGAGCTCAGCATGCAGAGTAGTGTGAGACCACTGGGTTAGAGAATATAGGGTATGAGTAACAATGTCTAGGATAGTCACAACTTGATCTACACAAAATACTTGAGGATTCCCTAATAACCTATAATTGTTAATAAGCAAGGAATGATTAGTAACTACGCAAGCTGTATGCTGATCTATCTGAAAGATGTCAGTCCCATTTATGTGGTATTGCATCCAGGTGCACTCCCCTGCTACGGGATGTATACATGGGTCCGGAACCCTCCCAGTTAGGGGACACACCCACCCCTGATCCCAGGGCATGCAGGTGTGACTGTGGATGGTGTAGTTTTGGCTGTCTAACCATTCCCCTCATATTTGCGGAACCCACCAGGAACCATTGATTTTCATAGGCAGTACTATAAAAGGGCACCATATTTCTAGAGCATAAGCGGTCCTACTCACTTGCATTAACGCATGGCAGGTGTTATTCATGCAATCAAAAGCAAGCGGCTTAATCCATATGTCTGCTGGTAACTGTAGCTCTGTGTGCCAGTGGGTTGAAGATAGTCGCCCCCATTCGGAGCGGAAAGCTAACACCTGCTGATTTAGCAAAGTTTGCCATAAAATACATCGTGTGTCTTTAGCAGTTTTGTTGACCTGTCCTATGGCAGAGAAAATGTCTTCATAGCTGAAATTCTGCCACTTCCAATGGTTGCCAATACTTGTAGCAGTGTTGCGCAGGGTAGGACTTATCAATGGGCCCCACTGAGCCAGAAGTTTTATAGCGCCGCTGGCATCAGAACCCATAGTGGCTAACTTGTTGCGCACAGTTTCTATGTCAAAAGCATTTAAAGCCCCCGTTCCCACTCCCGCTGCACCCGCAATCAAGGAATCTAAACCCCTAGCTACGCGCAATTTGGTGATGGGCCATAGAAATTGACTCCATTTATAGCAGCTTGGTAGTACTAAGGAGACATTGCCCCGTGACAAGTCTATGTCTAAGTGTACCTCTGAAATAATGGAAGCGTGCATCACATGTCTGCAATTTAAATGTTGTCTTACTATTGGAAAATCTAGCAGTTTTACCAACTCCTCTTTGTGAGATTTGAAAAACACCATCCTCCAAGTGGGATGCCTACCAAGTACAATATTGGTTTTTGATACAAACACCATACTACCATCTGGTATAGGCTGTTTCAACGTACAATTATATGAAGAACATGTGGCTAAGTTATAGTCCAGAAAATCTTGGCGAGTACACTCGTTGCAGTTCTTGGGACAAAAGAAACATGAAACATCAAACAAATTATTTGATCCATTCACTGAAACTTTTGGACCTAAAATCTCGTAGGCGCCAGTCATATGAGTTAGTGATAAAAGGTGTCCAACAATGTGCCAATCTAGAACTCTTGCAGTTCCATGTGGATACTCATTTGTAACACTTTTCTCACAGGTTACGGTGCGGTTGTAGTTATCACGCAGGACTGGAGCATCAGGTGTAGTGCATGCGATTCTCAGAGTCCATGTAGTGTCTTGCAATAACCCACTCTTTACAGAGAAAGCGTTGGTTTGGCAGGCCAGGAGCACCCACAGCAAGGCAAGTCCCATCCCCTTCATACTGCTCTACGTTCGTGGTGTGAGCCTAGTAGCGGGAATATAAACAGGCACATCAGAATTATGCAAAAGTACAACATAAGTACTTCCAACACCTTGACTTAACACTTCCCCAGCCTCAGGCTTTTTGTTAGGATGGTGCACCCACACCTTTTTTCCTGTGCTACCGAAGCCTCCTTCCCCCCTCAATGTAGTGTCTGGAGATTGCTTGCTTTCTACTACTAGGGGGACAACTGCTTGTTCACAAATCAATTGTGCAATTCGGTCATATTTGGTTAATGGTACTGCAGATGCACCAGCATTATGTAAAAGTACCGAAACAGTCCCTCTATAATCAGGATCAATCACACCTCCTAATATGTCAATGCCTTGTTTTGCCAGGCTGGATCGTGCAGCAATGCGTCCATAAGTGCCAGCCGGCAATTTGATGCCAATACCCAGCGAGATGGATTTGGTTTGCCCCGCCGGTATAACACCATCTTCACAGGTAGATAGATCAAGTCCAATGCTGCCTGCAGTGGCTTGTACAGGCAGCTTAGCTTCTTTGTCAGTTTTCCACACAACAAGAGTCTTTGTAGATTCCACTTTCTCACTTGTCAGTCTCACAAAGGGTGTCTGGCGATTTCCCAGTGGACGATTGTTCAGTTCAAACAGTGCATGTGCCAGATGTTTGGACCACCCCTTGAGAGTGTGAGTCTTAGTCAGCTTCTTTATTTGTTGCTTGAGCAGCCCATTGCTACGTTCCACCAGAGCAGAGGATTCTGGGTATCGGCTGATGTGCAGTGTCCACTTTATGCCTTGCTCTAGTGCCCAGTCTTGCACATTGTGTCCAGCAAAATGGCTGCCTTGGTCTGATTGGATTTCATCCGGGATGCCATAGTGTCTGATGAGGTATTCCATGCCTTGCAAGGTAGCCCTTTGATCTGCATGGGCGGCTGGATAAGCTAATAACAGTCCAGAGTATGTGTCTACCATGGTCAACACATAATGCTTTCCATTCTCGGGCGGTAAAGGGCCAATGTAGTCAACTTGCCATACGCTAGCAGCTCTTTCACCTCTTCTCAAAGGGCCTTGTGGCTTCCTCTCCAGAGGGTAGTGCTTCACTTCACTGCACACGGAACATTGGGAGGCAGCTTGTCTGGCTTGATCCATGGTAATGGGCAATTGTCTCTTTTTTGCCCATTGATAAGTTCCTGTTTGCCCTAGATGCCCTGAGGTTTGGTGTGCCCAATCCGCCATCCCTTGCAGCACCTCAGCTTCTTGCGGTGTTGTCACTGGGCGAATCTTTGCCATTTGATCCACTTCATTGTTGAACAGGGCAGCCAGTGAGGTGTCAGGGGGCATGTGTGCATCGACATGCCCAATGCAGATTTTGCACCTCTCACCTTTGCACCACATCTCTTCCCAGATGTCTGGCCCTCCCCAGATCGGCGTGTTCTTGATTTGCCAACCATCTCTTCTCCATGCCGGTGCCCAATGTGTCAGGCCTTGATATGTGGCCCAACTGTCTGTGTATATGTATGCAGTCTCTGTTTCCTTCACCTGTTCAATCACGGAGGCCACTGCTTGCAGTTCAGCATACTGACTTGATCCTCCCACACCTTCTCTCATTAGCAGTGTTTCTCGATGGGGCTGGAATGCGACAGCTTGCCAGTGTCTTTGCCCTTTATCATACTTTGCCGTGCCGTCCGTGAACCATGCAGACTTTTGTTCTTCTTCTGTCAATGTATCATAGGCTGGTGCGACTTTGAAGGGAGATTCTGGCAACGCCACATGGGTGTTTGGTTCAGGCATCGCATCCAGATCTACTGCCTCCAGCATTTGTTCTTGCAGTCTGGAAACCCCTGTGCGGCCAGCTTTCGCACGTTGCTGTAAATACCATTTCCATTTGACATGAGTGGCGTCTTGTGCTCTGCCACTTTTCCCATTTGCAGCAGTGTCACGCACCCAGCCCATGATTGGAATTTCTGTGCAAATTGTCACTGGTTGCTCGCCTGTGATTCTTTCAGTTTCAACTAGAGCCCAGTACACTGCAGCAACTTGTTTCTCAAGAGGAGTGTATCTTGTCATAGGATCTGTGAGTTTCCTTGACCAGAACCCCTGTGGCACTCTTTTATGTCCTTGCTTTTGCCACAAGCTCCACACAGCCACGTCATTGTAGACAAGAATTTCCAATTCAAAAGGATCAGTTTTTGTCAGGGGCCCCAGCGTGATGTAATTTTGCAATGCATCTTTAGCCTGTTGGAAGGAAGTCTGTTGCTCTAGGCCCCATGTAAAGTCATGTTTCTTTCTGGTGACTTTGTAAATGGGTTTCAGTATCAGGCTTAAATGAGGTATGTGATTTCTCCAAAACCCCATTAACCCAATGAATCTTTGTGCCTCTTTTTTATCTGCTGGTGGAGCCATCTGCTGAACCATATCAATTACCGGGTCGGGAATTTTCTTAACTGACCCAGACCAGATTGCACCTAGAAATTTCACCTCTTGAGCAGGCCCCTGTACCTTTTTGGGATTTATGGCCCACCCCCGATTTTGCATGTGTGTGATCAACTTTTCAGCAGCATTTTCTACATGTTCTTTCTCAACACTAGTCAGCATGATGTCATCAATGTAATGAGCAATAAATACATTATCCAATTGCACCATCTTTAAGTCTCTGGCAATCAATCCATGACACAGAGTGGGACTATGCACATACCCCTGGGGCAATTTAGTAAAGGTAAATTGTCTGTCTCCCCAAGTGATAGCAAATTGGTCTTGTGATTCAGTGTCAATATCAATGGAGAAAAATGCATTGGCCAGGTCAAGGACCACATGCCATTCACCCACTTCTCTCGTAAGGTTTTCAATCAGGGTAATGATGTCTGGCACCGCCGTAGCTAAGGGCGGCACCTTCTTGTTCAAAATGCGGTAATCAATTGTCAGACGCCATGCCCCATCCGGGCGGCGGACAGGCCAGATCGGCGAGTTGAATGGACTGACTGCCGGCCTCATTATGCCAGCTTTCACCAATGACTCAATAGTTTCACCAATCTCTTTATGTCCTCCTGGCAACCGGTACTGTTTCACACACACTGGGTCAGCAGGAGGAGGTAAATGCAAGGGGGACCATTTGGCATGCCCAACCACAACAGGGTTAACAACTCTCACATGGATTTTTCGATTGCCAAAAACAAATTCGCCTAAATCTGTAGTCACACTTTTGCCCAACAACACATCCATGCCAAGGATGTACTCTGGTATATCTGCAATCAAAACATTTGCTGTGAAAGGCAATCCCTCACCAATTGACATTTTTACATTAAAGGCTTTTGCAACAGTTTCTGCTCCCCCATAACCATTGACCAAAACTCTGGGACCAGACAATTTACTGGGATTGCCATTCAGAATGGTTACCTCAGCTCCTGTGTCTAATAGAGCCAAAACATGTTTTACTTTCTCATCCAAGTACAAGGTAAGTGGCACAAAAGGGCGTCTGTCTCTGGGGCTAGTTCTCTTTATTAACCGTACCTCAAAGACAGAGCCAGCCCTTCAATCAAAAATGGGGTCTGGGACCTCCCACTTGTTCTTTGCCAAATCAGGGTAACCCTTTGCTCGCACTTTGGGCTTTAACACCTCCTCTTCAGAGGGTGCAGAGGGCTTAGTTTTTTCCCGTCCCTGTCTTTTAATTTTTTTCCATTTCTCAAGCAGCTCAGATGTGGGTTTACCATCTATCTCATCTCTTGGAATTCCTGCCTTTAGCAGGTCCACCCACATTTGTTTGCGTGTGATCTCAACAGTATCAGCTTTCTCTTTATACTTTACATTTTTACCACGCTTTTTTTCTGAATCATTGTTTGCAGCCACTAGACGTGCTGCTTTGCGTACATCCAGCCCTTCTAGTTGCCCTAACAGAAGTGCCACTTCACCAATGGCTTTGCCCTGCGCTGGACCCAGCAATGAAAGCAATGCGCCCTTCATGTGACTCGGTGCATTTCTTAACAAACGTGCGCGCATGCCAGCTGTAAACAACTCCATGTCAGGCCCTGCAAAATTTGCACTGTACAGTGCACACTGCAAACCCATCTCTCTAAGCTGGTTTGTTGCTTCAGTTAGTGACTGCCAACAGCCCCAACTCTCTTCCATATCCATTGGACTCCCATACAGATTCATTAGGGCAGTCTGAAGCCAATTAAACAAGGAATGAGAACCTTGCTGTCCGAGCGCACCGCGCACTATCTGTCCCAACATCACATTAGTAGTGAGTGAACCCATCTTTAACAGTTCCTCTGGGGTTAAGAAGATACTATCGGCACCCGTGTCCCAGATGCGAAGGAACCAAGTCAAAAGTGCTTCACCTAGCTTCTGTCTAAATAACTTAGCAATCTCTAAAAGCTCTGTCTGTGTATAATCACGGACAATCCTTGTATTTTGAATATTTGCACCGCCAGCTTGGCCCTTTGATTTGTTAGTGATTAATGGCCGTGCTGGATAAACACATTTCTCTGGAACACATTCCAGCTCTTCTCCATCAGACCAATTTAATTCAGCAAGTCTAATCTCAACAGACTCATTCCAGTCATGTGCTTGCTCAGTTTCACTATCACTGACTTCACCCGACCATAAATTTGGGTCCCAGTTATCTTTCCTAATTAGCGCGCGAATCCTTATCTTTGATGGATTGCCCCGCTGCTGTCTGCGCTTGTGCGTGGCTACACGCACAGCTAAAGAGGCACACCTGTCCTCCATCTGATCAGCCCGTTTAACGGACGATTCAAGGGTCTCTCTCATAATAATTTGTTGCTCTTGGAGCAGGGATATCTCGTCTGTTAATTTACTAATTTTAGCATCTTTAAGCAATTCATTCTCATGCACCTTTCTGAGCGCCTGCAGGAATAACCAGCCTATATTTCCTGCTGCCTTGAGCTCCTTTCTGCATTTCTCAAGCGGTAAACTCTCCAAGCACTTACTAATTACCGCCGGGGAAACATCATTTTCAAGCATGTCCCATGCCATCGGTGCCGAGTACCGATGCAAAATATCTGCCACACCCGACCAAGCATTTGATGCCGGCCATCCTGGAATGTGACAGAGTGCACTATCTTCCCCATTGCATTCATCTTTTGTATTTCTTTTCCAGAAGGGCATCGTGCTCGAAAACCCAAACTCACAGCGCCAAATGTAGTGATAAACAGTACCCGCACCTCCCTGGGATCCAGCCCTTTGTGCAAAGTAAATCACTCCTAATTACCTTCCCACACAAATAAGGTTTAAGAAGCACGATGAACTCAGTCTGGAAAAAAGCCAATCACACAGAATATGATGCTTGCATTTATTATCTACAATGACTAATGAAAACTAAGCAGCAATTTATAATAATGTGGAAATAGAGAGTGCAAGCTATATAATGCCAATTATCAATCACAGATGAATATGCAATTATTTGGTCTTACGCTCCTAATGAAATGTAGATGAAGATACGATCTGATCACATCCAGGACCCTCGCCGCTATCTGGTGCCCGGCACTCCTCAGCAGAGGAGGGGAGGACTGGCCAAGCCCCCACAGTCCTACACCAGAGCAGGGATGTGATGTTAGGAGCCTCGGCCCTGATAGCGCACAGCTGGTCGTCCAGGCACTGTCCTTGATACGCACGTCTTTCCAACAGTCCAGGATGAGTCCCCCCTCCCTGGTCCAAGTATAGTTCTCTTATTAGGAGCTGCACGTCAATCATCATGACGTGTCAGCTCTTCGAGAAGCTTCTAGGCTCTTCCCTCCTGGCAGTAAACATGTTTTTTGCTTGGAAAGTTACAAGACTGGAAACAGCCAGTCTTGGCTCCCAGGCTTCGGGCACTGTTTCTTTGCATTCTTGTCTTATCAGTGCACCTGACTTGCAGAGCGAAGACGGGCAAAGCAATGCCTGGCTCCCACGAACTGCATGGAGCCTCTTGCTAAAGCACGATGTTTTATGTCTTCAAAAAAAGGCCTTTGCAATTAACCCCTTGCAAGCATGCAGGCTCACCCAGTTTGAGAGTCCTGGTTGATGTCAGCATTTTCCTCCACGCTTCGAATAGGCTCTAATACACACAAGATAGCTCAGTGGGTTAGTGCAAATGCAGGTTACTGCAAGCGCCTAGCAGCTTATCACTACAGGGACTGTACCACAAGAATTGACAGAGACATCCCAGCTAGACCTAGGTTTAGAGCTGCAAATAGAACCTCTCATATAGATTATATTCTGTTTGGCCTTCCCTGTTGGTATGAGAGGGAGCATTTTGAAGTGGTCATATAAGTCGAATGTGATCAAGACTCTCGGTCTTCATCTATGGGCAGCATAAATCAAAATGCCATGACAAATAAACCCCCTTTCAAAAGTGCTATTATTACTAAGCATCTGAACAGGGGAAAAGTCAGATGCTCTAAGCAAAATCATGAAAAGGTTATTCGAACATTGCACAAAGCAATAATACCTCTTGATAGGAGGAATATGCCCACGAATGCAGAATATGCTTCATGCCCCCTCAGCAAGCGATGTATATGCTCTCCTTGCCAGTAAAGCAGTACCCTTTGTGACAAGGAACTATAAGGCAATCAAAAGAAGATTGACCTAAGTTACAACTTGGTTTGACGAAGAATGCTGGAATCAGAAAGCCGCTGTGTTAAAGTTAATAAAGCAGCCAAGAGATCAGACATCTGGTGAATTGAAGGTGGCCAGGAGCCAAAAAAAGCACCAAAGAAAAGGAAGAGCATGCACATAAGTAGACACGGTTACGCAACATAGTAAATGCAAACAACCAGAAAGAATTCTGGGATATCGTACCCAGCGGCTCTTCCCAGGCCTATGTGGTGAATTGTATCCCGACGAGCATAGATGAAGATAGCTGGTTCACTCATTTTCCAAATGTTAATTTGGAGGAATTTGCAGGTGCTCTATATACAGCAGAACAAGGACATTCTGCACTGAGATGTAGAAGCCCTAGGGTCTTCACTACGAAACATGTTTAGCTGGCCCTTAGCTCTCAGAAGTCACACAAAGCTTGAGGGCTGTACAATATGCAAATAGAACTTTTCAAGATTCAAGCAGAAATCTGTGTGCTCTTTTTAACTCTGCTCTTTAACGAGATGAACAGGATTTTTTATTTCCTCTTGACCTGTAGGGAAGCCATCATTGTTATGATATTCAAGAATGGCTCTAGAAGTAATGCGTCCAACTATCGCCCTATCTCCATCCTACACACCGCCCTATCTCCATCCTACACGCCCTATTTGCAATAAATGGGGAAATCTTCATGTCAAGTCTTGGGCATTTATATCAGATAACAAGATCCTCGTACTCCAACAGGCAGGCTTCGGCCATGGAAAAGGTGTTCCAACTATCTAATCCTATTAAAATATGCAGAATAAAAGAAATTTAAAAAACGATTTACTTGGCCTTCGTTAACCTTAAATCAACATTTGTCACGGTACCCCAACAGCAACAATTGAACCAACTTAAAAAGCTGGCTGTTCCCCCTGCTTTCAAAATAGCATTTGATCCTCTCTACTCAGCTAACTGTGCCATTGTTAATTTCGGCACGGGGGACGAAATAGCGCATTCATTCCCAGTAGTCAAAGCAATGTTGCATGCTAACACCCTTACTTTTTTCCATATACATAAATGACATAGCTTTGGAAGTAATGCAACTAGAAGCCGACGCCCCAACAACAGTCAGGACCAATACAGGCATTGCATACAACACTATCTGAAACACCTAGCAGTTTGCCAAACAACAAGATCTTTTTATGTAAGAGCTCCACTCCACCGCTAAAGGACTGTCTGTCAAGAAAGACCACCTGCATGTTTTGTTACACCAATGACAATTAAACGTTGAACTAGTGTTAGCCGGTGAAAAAATGAAAGCCGTAGATAGCTTTGATTATCTGCCTATATGGTTAAACCGCGACTTGAACTGATGTAATCAGGTAGGAAAAAGTGCCTAGATTCCGCCTTGGAGAGTAGGGGGATTAATGTGTTTCCAAAATAGTTTGGTGGCTGCGCAGATAACCTAGCAGTAGAAATCTATAGCTCACAAGCCATTTTGACTACGCTATGAGGTACAGAAATATTGGCCTCCAAAGCATGATTCACAGTGAAGGCAGAAAAGAAAAATGTGTAAAGAAAGACAGTGAAATGCAGAATGTAATGATGCAAGCACTCTGATACTTAGCAGGCAGGAAAAGGCAATAAATAACTTAAATGTTGGTTAAAAAAAAAGGATAAGCATTTTGAAAAAAGGGTGTAAAAGGGGGCTTAGCCAGTCTCTGGGGTCCCAATAAATTGACCTTGGCCTTGGGGCCTTTCAACAAACAGTACCTTAAATCATTTATTGGTGGTTTGACAGTGTCAAACCAGCTACTTCTCATTGTGTCAGCCTATCGAACCAGGTTCGAAAGATCTGAGTCGCAGTGATCCAGACAGGGCGCAGACATCAAATCGTGTTTGAGATGAAAACTTGCTGTGGTTTGATGCAGAGTTTTAACAATGTGGGTCAATAATGCCACCAGGATCAATTCGGTGTTCGAGCAGAGGTTGGCGATGTAGATACTAGTGGCTCAAAGAGCGGTTCAAGATGTCGCTGTTCAAATGTTTCCGCAGCAGCAGGCTTCATGTACGAACTGAGGCAATAGATGCGCTCGGCTGGAATGGTGCAGTGGCGAACTGATTCGAGGAACAGCAATAGCAATTCAAAGAGTTTTGAAAAGTGGCAAAGGCAGAACTGTGGGTACCATTGGTTTGTATCCACTGGAACACAGTCAATAGTCGATGGTTGTTCTACGCAGTAGAGTGCAGGAAACTAGCCGCTTTGCTTCTTCAGTTGCTGTGAGGGCCAATCCAGGGGCTCAGGCACAAGATGAGTGTGTGTTCTCATTCTCCCAACCCGGGGGTGCTGGCTAACATCTGTAGTGGCCCTTCACCTTCACTGATATCATGGTTACCAGTGTAGCTGACAGAGAGACAGGTCTTACTCCAGCAGCAATTTACCCCCAATGTGCCATGGGAGTGGATAAGGAGCATTGCTTGCCTCTGCCTTGGAGCACTCCTCCACCTCACTGAGGACTTTGGAAGGATGCAGTCTTTTAAAAGAGGTCCAAATGTGTTCTTCTTGAAGTCTTGAAAGGAGGCCTTCCTTATAAAGGCAATAAGTCAAGTGGGAGTGGTTAAAAGCAATCATGCTTAACGTTGTCTAATCCTTGGTAAAATAACAACTGTCATGTTGCATCATATCCAAAGTGCTTGGAAGCCAACAGAAAGTCAAGATGGAGCAACCCTTTCTCCCTTGTGCTCCGATCTGCCTGTCTGTCTAAACTCACTCACTTCCCCAGCCCTGCACTTCAAATGCCTTTGGTGTGAACCCCTATGTTGTGAGAGAGGTCTTTGTTATGGAACTGTACCTTTGAAGCCAGTGTCTCAGGACATCTCCAGCTGAGAGGTCCCATCCCTGGCAAGGGAGAAGTTACCTTTTTTCCCAGAGAGTCAACAACATCCTGCCTTTTGCCCCATTCACTGGAATGCCAACAGGAAGGTACCTGGAATATGCATTGCCTCTCACAGATAGTCTGAGCTCAGAGAGTTGACACTGGAGTGTTACAAATCAGATGTGGATTTTAATAATTACTTGAGCCATCATCCACTACAAAATAACCTTGCCTGGTTGATGCCATTATGCTGGCCCAGTAAGCTAATGATAAATACCTCTTACACTCCTTTTTTGGACTGGTGGAATATTATCATTTGTCAAGGGATTTGCAGCCAAAACTACGCCCCACAGATCCTAATTTAAGAAGGAAGTAAGACATACATACATACAAACATTTTGAGGCACCTAAGAGAGAGGTTTGTCAGAGAAAGCCGGAGAACTGAATTTTCCCATTGAATTGTATTGGGTTTGGAATTATTTTAAGAGGGGCGAAAGTAAAAAATAGCATCCTTTTGGAGAAAAAAAATCAGGGGTCTCCGGCATACATCGGGAGGTTTGGCATGTATGGTAAGTTATGAACAGTAGCAGTACACATGAGGCAAACAAATCACAAAGGACCCCACAGAAAGGTCTATTGCATGAACCTACTGTTTCCCACTGCCTGGGGACACCACGACAATATTTTATAATATATAAGGAAAAACAGATCTAATTATCATTTAGCTAAAACATTGTGATATCACACAATGGCTAGTTCATTAGAAAAAGCATTTTTGTATTTTAGAAAAAAGAGACATCATTCTCATAAAAACTGTGTTTAAAAGATACACAGGCTAAGAAAACCCTAAAACCAGGTTTTTTGACAGGACGATTACGTACAGCACATAAATGTAAAGTGAAAAACAAACATAACACATTCAAAATTGAAAAAAACAATGATTAACATACAAATAATACAAAATTCATTTGTTGCATTTTATATGTGACCCAACATATTTCTGTCCAGTGCCTCATAAGTGTCTGACATTCATCAGGGGTACCTCTTCTCAATGTTATACAACAAACGTCTCCTCTAGTCCTGGTAGGAGTGGATCTTGACTCAATCTTTAATGAAATCTATAAAAACATATAGCCATATTAGGAATTGTGTGTACACCGATTTTTCATAAATGATTCTACTAATGATGTAATACATCAACATTTCACAAAAGGTCATCCTTAGTTAATAAAGCACCTCACATCTAGTTCCTTCGGGAACATCATAGCACCATAAAGTCTGCTGAACAAATACCTTGAATTCAACGTATTTCAAGGTTCCAATGTAAACATATACAACATCACAACCAGCCGTATTTCAGCCACCTTTTCGTTATTCCCTTTGAGTGGGTATTAGGTAAACACACTGTGTAGGAAAATAAACCAGACAGAACATACTGTATCACACACTTTTATTTCCAAGATTGGAGACCACGTTTCTTACAACACAACCCTTGGATGACACTGCACATACCTCAATATGAATATCTGAACAGGTATATTTCAAAAACCAGGTGGTTCTTGGCATATGTCCCAAGTCTTTCCAATATTTGCCAAGGTGCCGTATTCTTTCTTTCTCTTTCCACATTCAATCTATAAAACAGGTGAAAACACGCTATACTAGCACGAAATCCAAGTTCCCACAAGCGTACACTCCTAAGTGACACAAAACACCAAGGGATTCTTGTGTGGCATTAGTGCAACGTAAGAAACACCCTCTGTATTATAGTCTTATTGCCACCATGTTGCATTACAAGATAAGTTTCCAAATTACATCTAGAACTAATGTGTAGAAACACATCCTACCACCAAAAGTGCCATGCTTAGCATTTGCGGGCTCTTAAAATCTCTATAGACTTACCGATGCAGAAAAAGTAATTCCGTGTGTTTCCAAACAAGCCTGGTCCCCTAGTTCACACCACGCTGTGCAGCGCTCTGAGCGCCATTGTTCACAGTGAGGCAATACCAACTTACCCGGCATCGTATTGTTTTTACCCATAATGCTGTTGAATCTGAATCAACACAGAAAAAGGACTGCCAACTTATTCCAAAAGCACAATTCATCATGGCCGAACCACACCTGTTCACCGCGCACCAGGTTTCTTACACCCCCAGTGCTAACAGAACCTACGTGTTCGTAAACACAGAAAAGGGACTGCCAATAAGTCTAACAGATGAAGAGAGGTAAACAACAGACAAACGTCCGCCGAGGCGCATGTAAAACTAGCCCCACACCCACATCAAGGAAAAACCTGGGCGTCACATGGCGCACAGAAACCACTTCACTAGTCGAAAAGATGCACACACAAAACACCAAATGCACCTCCATTGCACTGGTAAACAGAAAAAATGCACAGGTCAAACCCACATACGTGGTGTTACCTCCTCCAAAGACTCTCATAACTCCAGCCCATCACCAATGCTGTCACAATGTATAAAAAGAAGGCACTCATGAATTCAATAGTGGATACCTAGCCCTTCATAAAGGTTAAAATGGTGGAAATTAACCATACCGAGCTAATATCGAATAACTCATTGGATATCCGCCCAATTCAAAGATGAAGGGAAAAGAAACAAATGCACTTCCCATATACAGTTAAATCTTTCCGACATAGGGAACAAACAGAAGGTAAGAGAGAAAAACACAACCATTGTGCAAAACAGCCAAATGTCAATTTTTGACTAGAATGATTTTGTAACATAGGAGCCGTATACTAGGTCATACGGGAGGGGCAAAAGCTAGATCCTTCTGACGTTATGCCACTCCACGTCTTCATTTAACCCGAGCATATAGCTACGGGTTTCGAAAATAAGTTTATGTTCCAGGGTAACTAGTTTTTGGTCTGTAATTTCTTTGTTGGTCTCATTTACCCGTTTTAGAATCACCCATCTTAAATCTTCATGCGTATGGCCCTTTTCAATAAAGTGTTTTATTATAGGTGCCTGTAAAACCTTGGACTTGACACAGCTCCTATGTTCAATCATGCAGGTCTTACATTTCCGGTTTGTCTTGCCTATGTAATGCAAACCGCACGGACATGTTATCATATATACCACGTTTATGCTGTTGCAATTAGAAAATTCAGTAATGCTCCATGTGTTTGCCAAGTCTACATCCACCTCCTTGACAATTGTGAATTGACACATTATACAGCTTCCGCATGGGTAATTCCCCACAACTGAAGGCAGACCCCATAGAGTGGTTTGTTTTACAGGAAGTTGCTTTTTCTTTTATGTCATTCTTAATGAGAATGTTTCTCAAATTCTGACTTCTCTTGAAAGCCACAAGGGGAGTGCAATTTTCTTTACTGTACACCTTCTTCCAGTTTTTGTGGAACACATTCTTGATCTTATAGGAAAGGTCAGAGAAATTATTGACAAAGACCAAATGACTTTCTCTTTTATTTTCCTTAAGTGTTTGTTACAACAATGCTTCACGATTATTATTGTATGCCCTCTTTGCGGATTGTTTAACAAGTCTTTCAGGATACCCTCGTTTCACAAGTTTGTTATGGAGGATATTGGCACTCTCACATAGTGTTCTTTGAGACTACGATTGCGTTTCAGTCTCAAAAAATGACCAAAAGGTAAATTACATCTAATGTGTTGAGCATGATGACTTGAAAAATGAAGAAGCCAATTACGATCTGTAGCTTTGCTGTAGGGTTTAACTCGCAACACTCTTGCTTGATGGAAAACGGTGATCTCAAGAAAATTTATTTCAAAATCTTTTATTTCTTGAATGAATTTCAAGAATCTATTTTGTTGGTTTAGCCAGACCACAAAATCTTCCGCCGTTGCTCTTTCACCTTCCCAAATGAGGAAAATATCATCAATGCAACGCGACCATTGTCGCAGTTTATTTTTATATGGGTTGGTGTCCGCATAGATGGTCACGTTTTCGAACATTTCAACGTATAGTTTTGCCAAATTGGGAGCCATAGCTGCCCCCATGGCCGTACCCACCACTTGTTGATAAAAAGTCCCTTCGAACTGAAAAAAGTTCATGGTAAGTGCATATCTGGTACACCACAAGATAAAACTGTTGCTCACCGGATGGTTGTCTCTGCTGCCCAAAAGTGTTTCCTCTACCACCTCAAGGGTAGCATTTCATGGGATGACAGTATATAAAGTTTGGATGTCCAAACAGATTAACAAATGAACACCTGGTATAAACCTCACCCCTTCAATTTTGTTAATGGCACAGGTCATATCTTTTAGATAACTTTTCATCTCCCGGCAAAAGGTCTCAAATAGACATCTGCACATTTAGATAGGGGCTCCAGAATGGAATTCACTTCCGAAACTATTGGGCACCCTGGGGGTTTGGTTTGATCCTTATGAATTTTAAGCAGAATATAGAAGACAGGTACTCTACCATTCTTTCTTCTTAAATATTCCGCTTCCTGTTTTCCAATCATATCATTTTCCAAAGCTGCAGAAACCTTATCATTGATAGTTTTAACCATTTCCTCAGTGGGATCTTTTTGTAGGACCCGGTAGCTATTCCTATCTTGAAGCAAGTTATTGCACTCTCATATGTAGTCAGACCTACTTAGGACAACACTAGCTCCTCCTTTATCAGCCTATCGTATATTGATCTGATGATTATTAGCCAAATTTTGCATAACGGATCTTTGTTCTTTACTACAATTGGAGTTAACCCCTCTGTCCATATTTTCCAATTTGGAAATTTCTTCGAGAATATTTTTTTCAAATGCAATAGACTCATGTGAGAAACTGTGCACTGGAGCGCAAAAAGTGGAAGGATTACGTAAACCACTAGAATTAATACTGTCTGAGTATTCTTAACCTTTAAAAAATTCTTCAAGATGTAACTTGCGCATAAACTGTTGAAATTCCATCCTAAATTCAAAGGGATCATGGTATTTGGTAATCACATAATTCAAACCTGTGTTTAAAGTGCACTCTTCTGAATCATTGAGGATGTAGTCGGATAGATTAACTACCATTGTTTCTGTGTTTTGCTTTGAGTGTTTACTTGATCGGGATTCCAATCGTTTCTTCGTGGGCCCTGATCTAAAAAAAGCCTGCCCTGTCTCCGACGAGTCTGTCCTCGGAAACCTCTCCCTCTGTTTGCACCACTCCCATCATCACTTGAACTGTAAGAAGTGTCTCTGAAACGTACTCTTCTTTGATTATTGTTGGAATTGTAATTATTACAAAATGTATGGTTTTCCACGGTGTATGGGAAAATCTTTTCATGACTAAAATTCTCTAAGTCCTTTTTCATCCTTTTTATCCTTTCAAGGGTATTATCCTTTTTAAACTCCATCATCTCCTTGAGCAGAGTGTAACTTATGTTTAAACACATCTAAGGATCACTTGTTTTTGAGATCGTCTTGTATCTTGTTTAGATCAATCTCAATCTGTTTGGACATTTCTTGTGCAGTATCAATGATTAGTACTAACCAATCACGACTGCACTTCTTTACGATATAGCGCCATTTTATTCTGAAATTCTTATTGTCAAGAAATAGGCGGGGTTCATTTTTGACTACCAAACCCTGAGGTAACGCCTGATTTTTTAGATATTCCATCATAATAATGCCATGTAATTCTGTTCTTATGGCTCTTTTCTTCAATTGAGATAATTCATCCCATTGGTCACTATTTAAACAAGATACAAGATGATCTCAAAAAAGAGTTATCCTTAGATGTGTTTAAAAATAAGTTAGACGCTCTGCTCAAGGAGATGATGGAGTTTAAAAAGGATAATACCAAGGTTTATCAAGGCCAAGGTTTTACCGGCACCTATGGTAAAACACTTTATTGAAAAGGGCCATACGCATGAAGATTCAAGATGGGTGATTCTAAAACGGGTAAATGGGACCAACAAAGAAATTACAGCCCAAAAACTAGTTACCCTTGAACAAAAACTTATTTTCAAAACCCGTAGCTATATGCGCGGGTTAAATGAAGATGGGGAGTGGCATAACGTCAGAAGGACCTAGCATTGGGGGATCTGTTTTCCATCTTTTGCCCCTTCCGTTTGACCTAGTATACAGCTCCTATGTTACAAAATCATTCTAGTCAAAAATGGACATTTGGCTGTTTTGCACAATGTTTGTGTTTTTCTCTCTTACCTTCTGTTTGTTCCCTATGTCATAAAAATGTAACTGTATATGGGAAATACATTTGTTTCTTTTCTCTCCATCTTTGAATTGTGCAGATATTCAATGAGGTATTCGATATTAGCTTGGTATGGTTAATTTCCACCATTTTAACCTTTATGAAGGGCTAGGTACCCCCTTTGGAAATCATGAGTGCCTTCTGTTTATACATTGTGACAGCATCGGTTATGGGTTGGAGTTATGAGAGTCTTTGGAGGAGGTAATACCACGTATGTGGGTTTGACCTGTGCATTTTTGCTGTTTATCAGTGCAATTGAGGTGCATTTGGTGTTTTGTGTGCGCATCATTTTGACTAGTGAAGTGGTTTCTGTGCGCCATGTGACGCCCAGGTTTTTCCTTGATGTGGGTGTGGGGCTAGTTTTACAAGCGCCTCGGCGGACGTTTGTCTGTTGTTTACCTCTCTTCATCTGTTAGACTTATTGGCAGTCGCTTTTCTGTCTTTACAAACACGTCAGTTCTTTTAGCACTGGGAACGTAAGGAACCTGGTGCGCGGTGAACTGGTGTGGTTCGGCCATGATGAATTGTGCTTTTGGAATAAGTCGGCAGTCCCTTTTCTGTGTTGATTCAGATTCAACATCATTATGGGTAAACAATACGATGCCGGGTAAGTTGGTATTCCCTCACTGTGAACAAAGTCGCTCGGAGCGCTGCACAGCGTGGTGTGAACTAGGGGACCAGGCTTGTTTGGAAGCACACAGAATTACTTTTTTGCATCGGTAAGTCTATAGAGGTTTTTAGAGCCCGCAAATGCTAAGCATGGCACTTTTGGTGGTAGGATGTGTTTAAACACATTAGTGCTAGATGTGATTTGGAAACGTATCTTGTAACGCAACGTGGTGGCAATAAGACTATAATACAGGGAGTATTTCTTACGTTGCACTAATGCCATACGAGAATCCCTTGGTGTTTTGTGTGTCACTTAGGAGTGTATCGTTGTGGCCATTGGAGGGAACTTGGATTTCGTGCTAGTATAGCGTGTTTTCACCTGTTTTATAGATTGAACGTGGAAAGAGAAAGAAAGAATACGGCACCTTGGCAAATATTGGAAAGACTTGGGACATATACCAAGAATCTTCTGGTTTTTTAAATATACCTGGTCAGATGTTCATATTGAGGTATGTGCAGTGTTATCCAGGGGTTGTGTTTTAAGAAACGTGGTCTCCAATCTTGATAATAAAAGTTTGCGATACAGTATGTTCTGTCTGGTTTCTTTTCCTACACAGTATGTTTACATAATACCGATTCAGAGGGAATAATGAAAAGGTGGCTGAAATACGGCTGGTTGTGATGTTGTATATGTTTACATTGGAACCTTGGAATACGTTGAATTCAAGGTATTTTTTCAGCAGACTTTATGGTGCTATGATGTTCCCGAAGGGAACGAAATGTGAGGTGCTTTATTAATTAAGGATGCCCTTTTGTGAAATGTTGATGTATTACATCATTAGTAGAATCAGTTCTGAAAAATCGGTGTACACACAATTTCTAATATGGCTATATGTTTTTATGGTGTCCAGACATTTGGTCGACTGAAAACTGGTCGAGAGACATTTGGTCGACGCAATTTGGTCAAACCAAATGGTCGATTTTTTTTTTATTTATATATTTATTTTTCGGATTTTCGTTTTTTAAAAAAAGGGTTTTTTAGAAAAAAAAGGGGGCTGGGGGGGACTCCCCCCCCCAAAAAAAGGGGTGAAAATAAAAAAAATAAAAAATTCGACCATTTGGTTTTCGATCAAATTGGCTCGACCATTTGTCCAGTCGACCAATTTTTTTCGACCAAATGTCTGGTAACCGTTTTTATAGATTTCATTAAAGATCGAGTCAAGATCCACTCTTACAAGGACTAGAGGGGACTTTTGTTGACATTGAGAAGAGCTAACCCTGCTGAATGTCAGACACTTATGAGTCACTAGACAGAAACATGTTGGGTCACATATAAAATGCAACAAATTAATGTTTTATCAATGTTTGTATGTTAAACATTGTTTGTTTCAATTTTGAATGTGTTATGTTTGGTTTTCACTTTAGATTTATGTGCTGTATGCAATCGTCCTGCCAAAAAACCTGGTTTAAGGGTTTTCTTAGCCTGTGTATCTTTTTAAAACAGTTTTTACGAGAATGATGTCTCTTTTTTTTCTAAAATAAAAAATGCTTTTTCAAATGAACTAGCCATTGTGTGATATCACCATGTTTTCGCTAAATGATAATTAGATCTGTTTTTCCTTATACATTATAAGTTATGAACAGTCAAATAATTTCGAGCATGCATTTGAAGGAATTTAGGATGTTGTAAACAAGTTTCCTCACATTAGACAGATTTTCTTAAAATTAAATAAAATACAGTGAATGCCAGTGGGCTCGGATTGGGGGCCGCTTAGGGGCAGACTGGGAAGGGAGTAAGGGGGTGAATGCCCCCTGACTGGCTGTGCTGGTGCTCCCTCGGCCAGAGCTGCAAAATATAAAAGAAATAACTGAAAAAGACAAAATCCTTCTGAATCCAGCCATCCTCAAAGGACAGAAGTGCTGCAAGGTCTACTTGACTTGTGTGTAGAAGGGACGAGGCACTCCTCTTGATTTCAACAATGTTGTGGGTGTGCCTGGGTGTCTCCCACACATGAGTGAGGGAGAAGAGGCTAAACTGCAGGAGCATGTTCAAACTGCCCAACAGCAATGTGCACATTTAAACGGCAGGTTTTGTAAACCTGGATGGTAATGCTTGCACTACTGTGCCCCATGCACAATTGGTCTATTACAATTCACGGCAGCCAATCACGACTGTAATTTGCCAAGGAAGTAAGGGTCCATATATTATTAGAGTTTCTCACCAGTTTAATTCTTTAAGAAACCTTCCCCTATGTTCTGATGAATGTTTGATCACAAGTGAGTTCATTACAAAAGAGTTTAATAGCACCCAGCACCCTGAGGAGAACCCATAAATCTTAATATATTGTGATTATAGAAATGTCTATTGGATTGTTTGTGGTACTCACTTTTGGGCACAGTTGAAAAGCACACACAGAAAGATGTAACAACATCATCATCATCATCATAACTTTATTCGGCCATCAGGCCATCAAAGTACATCCTAACAAAAAGAAAACTTTTGCATAATTTCCATAATACATCATATCAAAAGAATTCAGCCCAGTTCAGGACGCCACATGCTCCGTCGGCCTAATCATGATGGTTCCTGATTGGCCTTGTCCCCAGTGGAGTGAGGTTTGCACCAGATAAAGAATGGTTAATTGAAGTAGTTCCCAAATAGCCAACAGATCTAGGGTGTAGATGCGAGCTGATTGAGATCCTGGACTTGGCGAGCACCCATCAGACCCAAACCCACTCAGGCCTCCCCTGGCCACTCTATGATCCGGGAATTCCAATTTAACAGAGTCATAGGGAGTATCGCCCTCATTGGACATTCTATGACTGCCCACCATAGCTTCCCTGTACACAAAAGCACAGCCTCCAACAGTATGCAGCCAATGTAGGCATTTGTTCATAAGGGCATCCCTTGGTTCTCGCTTGTTCACAGACAGTTTGGGTACCCCAAGGAGAAATAATGTGGCACTATTTGACCCCCCTTTATCATACTTTTTGGTCCTGCTCCCTCTAAAGCAGGATCTGCGTGCTCCAGTTTCCCATGCCTTGGAGCTTTGGGCTCCCATTTTGCTTGAAACTCAGTCTTCTGGTGTAACAATCTTTCCGTGGGAAGTATGGGTTTTGCTAAGCTCCCTGGTTTTATTGTGCTGCAGAGGCTGCTCGTCCTGGGGTTTCATCATATTATTCATCGTATTATGGGGACCACTGGGCTTACAAGGGACTGCGCCCAGGGGAGATCTCACCAAGTCAGGGTTGTGGCAGGCAGTATTCCGTTTCAAGGACACTGGGGAAAATGTAACCCGCTCAGGGGGAGCGTTCAAGAGATGGGTTATCGTGTTTAGTAGCGACAGGTGGAGCAATGAGGGGCACCCCCTGTGTCTCTATCAGAATTGGTAACAGTTTTTTATGGCTACCAACTCAACTAGACCTTGATTACATGTACATCCCTGAACTGCGTGGGTCTCCTTGGCAGGTATTTCGAAGCATGATTTGGGACCTTGATTACTTGGTTGATTTATAGGCCTAGTGGCCCTAAGTGGAGTTAGGCAAAGGAAAGAACTGGTACCTGAAAACATTACCAACAAAGTCTCACTCCAGGCACTGCAGGTGGAGCTGGGAGAGGGCTTACCTTCAGTTGCTTCATGAGCCTCCATATCCATTGGGTCCATCAAGTCCATGGAGCATTACCCAAGGGTGGGTGGAATATAGTCAGTAGTGGGGCCAGGGACGAGCGTGGGATCAATGGCCAAGAAGATGTTCACAAGAGTGGATTTTGATATGTTCGCCTCCCCTGGGCACTAAGGGGAGAGCCACCAGCAGGGGCGGATGAAGTAACATTGTCCTCCACTAATATTGGGATACCCTGCATCCCTGGACTTGCTAAATCAAGTAGCGGATACTGAAAGCGTGCAGTTGGAACCAAGGGTACAGCAAGGGGGGCACGAAACTGGGGGATTTCCATTACGGCGCACAAGCAAGTTCGTGGATAAGTTCCGCTTTGCCGTGATGTAGCAGCTGTGGCTCTGCCTCTCCTTAGGGAGGCTTCTAAAACACGGCGAGCGGTGCCTGGGCATCTTCAATCTTGCTATCATTGTTGCTTCAACAGTCCATAGGATCAAGGGTAACGTTTTGTGTTTGGAATACTGCTTTGGTTGATCTTGCCTGAGTTATTGCTCATGGTATTCATTCCCTATTCCTTAAAAACAAAAATGCCTGATAATATTGCGACATTACTTGCAACATGCACCATCCCCCAAATGTTTAATTCTCAACTCCCGCCGTTTACTTTGTCACCAAGGTTTTCAGGCACTCCTTCTTCTAATTTGCACACTGTGGCGGTATCTCAGAAAGCTAATTTTGAGCTAAATCTGTGTACTCCAACACACAACGTTTCAAGTGGGAGTCTTGCTGTGTTTTCCACACCACCTGTATCTCTGGCACAGATGATCCCCAGTGTGCCCATATTGGGCTCTTACACTAAACATATTATCTCAGATAAACCTATTCTAGCCTCCTTAAAAGCGAGAAATGTTAAAAGAAAATTCAGTGATAAGATTCTAGCAAGCACATCTCCAATTTCACCTATGGCGGTTGATAGCACTAGCATATCAATACATGCAAGTCAGTGCGAATCTCCCATACCCATTCGTAGTGAACGACATTGTATACCAGTTGAAGAAGCATCTCACGATTCCTTCTCAACACCATTGGATTCTGCAATCGCGTCTTTTGCTCTTCCTACACCTAGAGCTCTGAAGTTATCCCTATGCGTTCCAACATCTACAACTTCTAATATGATAGAACTGGCCCTTACTGCTGTTAATACCTCGGATCTGGGTCTACAGAAATTGTATGAAGTGATGCATGATAAACTGAGCAAACAAGCTCTCCAATTGGAGGAGCTTGTGCTGTGGACACAACATCAATCCCAGTCTTCAAAGGTGATTGTTCCTTATCCTCCAGTCAACCCCATGACTTGGAAGATTCGATTATTATTCGTGGCAACATGTCTGAGCAAACACACTGCATACTCTTGGCTCGACCCCAAGATACTGATTTCTCTTGTCCTGATAACTCTGGAGTAGCTATGCAACTACCACAGTTCCCTAATGTTATTTGTGCAATTGAGGGTGATTTGAACACTCATGGTCCGATGGCGAGTCTTCCCAAAGAAAATTCTGAAGATTTACTTGTCGAAGAAGGCGAGACTAATGCCCCTGTTACCACTGTTAGCACGTTCTGGGAACTAGGGGCAAAAGACCTTTTCAACAACAGCCTCAAAGACAACTGTGAATTATGAAAAAAACCAAGAACCAGCTAGCCCGCAGAGGGGTCAAAAAACACTCTTAATGCTTTCTTTAAAGCAATAGGAGGTTCTGTCCCCATGGCTCAAAAAGAAAGTAATCAGGTTCCAGTCTGCAACAGCACAGCTGATGATGTGAACCTACCCACAAAAGATATATTGCCTTCTCTTGATATGATTCCACCAATACACCATACACCAACACAAAATCAAACTCTAGCATACTTACCGTTGGACTCTGACCTCCATGCGTCCGCAAATACTGCCCCTTGTGAAAAAACTGTTTCCTTCAAACCTATACAACATTTGTCTTCTTTGCCTCTAAAAGAACCGAACCAAGTTGCTATAACCCAATTGAAACAGGCGGTAGATGCTTACCTGCTGGAAAGGCTTTCTCGCACTATTGATCAAAATATGAGTATGACATCACAGGTTCAAACGGCAGATAGCATCCACACTCAGGCTGAAGGTAAATCCACTAGATCTGTATATCAAACACATTAGACTTCAATGATTACGGGAAGACTTCACAAATCTCAACACATTGAACTAGGTCAGACAAGAAAGAACAGTTTTTCCAATGAACGACCTCTCAGCTCATCACAACCCTCATTGCAGGGGTCAAAAACCCCTCTCTTTTCTTTATTTTAAAATGCAGAGAAGTGCCATATCCAACATACGACCTTAACAGAAGTAGTGTTTTAAACAATTTTAGAGATGTCGTTGAGCTACAGGATTGTTACTTCAAGAGATATTGATCAGATTGAGTTTATCTCTGACTCTTCAAGCTCTATTGTCAGATTATGGATTCCATCAGGGTGGTGGAAAACACAATTTGGCAGGCGAAAATGTCATTGTTCGAGATGGGTTTCTTGCTGGCACAGGATCCGAAATGTAATCCTAAGCAGCACAAGGAACAAATTGCTAAACCCATTATATATCAGAGCTTTCAGACCCCTAACATCGCTAATGCAAGAACACAAGGATTGCAATTTAGCTCGAGGAATTAACCACTAACGACAGAAAATCTAAATGCCCTAGAAATAGCTAGTTGGAACACGAGAGGGCACACACATCTGCAAGTCTCCATTAAGAATTTGCCATCCCTCTTTCATATATTAGCCTTACAAGAAACATGGTTAATTACGCCTCCAATATTGGATGGATATGATGTTGTACTCCTACCCACATTACTCAGTAGAGGTAGACCTTCCTCAAGACTCCTTGTTGTTGCCAACTGCAAATTGGGCTTACCCATTACACCTTGGGCATCGGAAAATATTCATCTTCAACTGGTCAAAGTTACAATTGCAGCACAGTCTTTGGCTGTCCTGGATATATACAGAAATCCAACTGCTTGGCCAGATGAAGCTTTTTACAATGGCTTAACTAGATTATTAGAGTTGATCAATATCTCAGCCTCCACTTCTCACACCATCATTATGGGAGACCTGAATCTAGATTGTTGTAACCCAAAGCGCAAATCTCAAGAAGTTGATAGCTGGCAAAATTTCATGGCGGAAAGGAATTTTATAATGGTCAATGGTGCAGTTAAGGGGGATACTCCAGCACAAACAACGTGGTTTCGCAATAACAGTGCGAGTACCTTCGATTATATTTATGTTGATCAGAGTCTGTTTAGACAGACCCAAGAGCTAGTCATCTCCGCCCAACCTTGCAGTGACCATAGGCTGCTTGCCCTCTCGATTGCATGGAAGATACCAAAACCAAGATATACAACACTGGAAAGTGGTTTTGGGGTTAATAGCGCAAGGACAAGATTGATATGGTCTAATGCCAGAGTTTTGGAGTTTGAGCGTTTAATAATGTGTGATATGATCAACGTTGGTGTACATTACACAGAGATCCTTGCTCCATTTGCCCACACGATTTCCATCCCAAGCAAAACATATATAAAGCATAGTCATGATTATGATCAGGCTATTAGAGATAAAAATACAGAATTTAGACAAACAACACGTATAATTCTTGCATCAGATAGTAGTAATCGCTGGCTACTTTTAAAATCTGCTAAAACACGATATAAAAACTGGTTACAGAGTCATAAATCGATCTTGTTTCAAAGAGCTAGTGAAGTACTGGCAAAGGCAATGATTGACAAGAATTCTGCTCAAATGTGTCATCTTTTTGGAAATCACTTGAGTAACAAAGAAGTGGATGCACAGTTAAATGTGGTAAATGAACAGCAATGGGTTACATACTATTCCGACCTTTGAGCCGATATTAAATTTGACAAAATGAAATATCTACAAACGCAAGCCAATAGGTGGCACCTCAACTTTACCATAGCTGACATTGAAGAAATGATTTAAAAAGCTAGCTCTTCAAGGGCAGCAGGCCCGGATAGCATCTCAAATGCCATGTTTAAAGCTGTGTTGAATGGGCTCGCATTCTGTATCACATTTTCCAGGCAGTCCTCACTACTCGTTACATTCCTACATCGTGGCAATCATCAGTTATTATTCCAATTTTCAAGAAGGGGGACAGAAACATGGTGCAGAACTATCACCCTATTGCTCTCTTAGATTCCCCTCGAAAGATCTTCTTGAAAATTATACTAAATGACTTTAATAAATGGACACTGGCTAACACCTTGCGAGATCCTCATCAAACAGGGTTTATTGCGGGGTTGGGCACACAGATCAATTTAAGAAATCTAAACGCCATTAAAGCACAATGCCAAGATACTAACCAAGCATTATTTTTAGCTTTTATTGATTTGCACTCTGCATTTGATTCCATCTCTCGAGTGCTCCTATTTAATAAATTGATACGTGATTGCTGCCAGTCAACACTATTTGAGATTATTCTCGCTTTCCACTCTGACACCTCCATTCATGTTCGTCTGTCTCTGGACGGGGTTCTATCAGCTCCCATACCAACAGCTTGTGGGTTAAAACAAGGTTGCATATTAGCATCCTCCATTTTCAACTACTTTATGCATGACATGAAACAAATTTTTCAAAACGTGATTTCCGATTCCCCTAAAATCAATAACCAGCAAGTTAATAGTGTGATGTATGCAGACAACATGGTACTTATCTCAAAAACCCAGAGCGGCCTGCAGAACCTCCTAACAACACTTAATAATTATATAGTGTCCAATGAACTAAAGGAAAATACCAACAAAACTCAAATAGTTCTGTACTCGCCTAAAAGAAATGGTCGTTTGTGGTCCATAAACCAGACAAAGTTACCCATGGTCTCACAGTACACATATTTGGGTATCTTATTTGAATCGACAACTCAACCAAAAGCACATTTGGACAAGGTGGAGAAGAAACTGGACACAGCCATATCGCAAGCCAGGATAATTATGCATAGATACGGGAAATTTTCAATTACACCAGCCTGGTCTTACTGGAACCAGAAAGCAGTTCCAGGTCATTTGTCTGGTCTGGAAACCTTGCCTGTAAATGCTAATTTTACATTCGACAAATGGAAAGGTACATTTTGGAAAAAGATTCTAGTCTTACCGTTATCTCTTCCTGGTTCCTGGATTCACTATGAGCTGGGTCTAGTCTCACTGCAAGCTTTGTATAATTGGAGTCTGTGTTCATTATTTAGGAAATGCCTAATATCTACTTGACATAATGTCATCCTAAAAGAGCTAACGGCATACATGTTCACTACCAGACATAAATTTATTCTGCTCTGGCTTAATTCTGTGTATGCTGTCTTGTTCAATGCGGATGTGTCAATTGACACCCTAATCAACAACCCAGACAAGGCAAAAGCCCAGATGTATACCACTGACTGGATCCAAACATGTGAATTATGCTTGTCTTATGTGGATGGGGATGCACAGTGCTTTCCCCCAAAGAAAATGCGATGCTTGCCAAACTATCTTGATAGAGCACCCTCAGTAAAATATCGATCAGCAATTTTACAATTGCGCTTTAATATTTGGGCTACTAGAGCACTGTTAATGAAACGCAGGCTAATTTCATTGCAAGAAAACTACTGCCACTTCTGTGGCATTGTGAAAATGTTAGTGTAAAGACGGGAGGGGGGTCTGTACTTCTGCTCTCTATATTGTACAGGAGAGGCACAGAGGCCCCCAACCAAGATTCTCTATTATTGGTATGTGGTCGAGCAATCAAGGCCTAGCTTCTCAGGAGGTGATGCAGGCTGGTTCTTAAGTACAGTGTAGTCCCCAAGCCCCCACAAAGGAATGTCCACACATTGTATTACTGAAAACACAGTCTTTATATAATTAATATTCAAGGTTATGTACACTATCACAATAACTCACTTTGTGCTTAGAAAATCTACAATGGCAAATATATACAGTTCTAAAGTGGTACCACAATTATTATCAGATCTCATTAAAGAGCATCAACTATACTCTGGTTAAATGTCACACAGATCACTTAATAAAGGCAACCAACAATAGACATAGGAGGAAAGCAGTTGGTTAGAACAATTGGCAGAATACTGGCCTCTACTGTTGTACAGGAGGGCGAGATGACCACCAACGGGCCCATAGGTCGGTGCTCACCCTCTAGTACTTGTAAGACAAGATAGCTGCACCATGTGAGGGATGGGGGTGCACGATTCACTTACTCCAACACGACTCAATAATGAGGACTAGTTTGGCAAAGGGAAGTTCGTTTAATGACAAGTACATCAAACAGGGAAGCAGTTAGGAATCAGCATTGTTGCGACCACCCGTCTCGCTCCGACTTCCTCGAACTTCAGTTGAACAGCAACCTTTATGCATAAAACACGTCATCATTGACGTCTAATTCTACAAAAAACTCGGCATGCAAGATAATTGGTTAGGAAAGGTAACATAAGTATAGGTGCTATATCTGTATATGATAATAGAGCATGCAGATTGGATAATTCTTATCGGGTGGGCGTCTACGCCCCTCCCTCTACATCACACGTGATAGACGTCAATACAAGTACAACGTCTCATTGGTTCTATAATATATAGGACCCTAGATAACTCGGTCCATTGTGATTGGGCAGGTTACACCCCTAGACATAAATTTCCACTTTTAATTAGCAGCATGTAGAATGAACACCCAGGTGCCTGGTGTCCCAAGTTTCACCCTGCCTCCCTTCCATCAATCAGTATCTTGGGGCTATGTGTCAATTAGTTGCCTGGGCATGGTCTCGAAACTGCAGCCTCTTATCTGGAGAAGTTATGGCAGGTGACATCAGATGTTGGTAATTCTTTGCGCCTGTCGTGGTCACATGTCCGTTCACCGTGAATCTGCTTCAGTTTCCAGCTTTTGGTGTATTTAATTCTGTTTTCGGCCTCGCAACCTGCATGGGCCTCCCTTATCTTGACCTTCACAGGGCAGGCTGGTATGTTCTGAAGTTTGAGTCTTGTTAGCTGACACTCTCCTCTCTTTCTCTGGATGACCTCCATTTCCTAGGCATGAGCCGCTATTTGTTGAGTTTCGATTCCAGTCATTCTCTTGACTCTGGCTGGGTTTATGAAACTTGGCCTGTTAGGCCTCTGGCAGCCTGGGTATATTTCTGCTTTACAAATTGGAGTCGCACGTGTATAGCGTGCCTTATTGAGGTAGATATAGTTGGCGCTTGCCGCTGTATTCTTCTACGAAGCATTGCAAGCAGTATCGATTTCTTTAGCTTCTTGCGTTCGAAGCCTATTTACGCACGTTTAACTGGTCGGTTCCTTCCATCTTGTCTCGTAGCAACGTTTCCTCACGTTTTAACATTGTCTCTTCTCTGTGTCCATTACATTTATTTTCGTAGCTACTCGCACTGGTGTGCTATCTTCGATGGCTATTTTGGTTCATTCGCAAGTCTGTCCAGGCCCTTGTGTCATTTCCACTGGCCTTCCATTAAGGCTCTTTGGGTCTCTTCATGGACCGTCTGTAGGTACTCTTCGTTTCGTATCAGCAGCTGGTACGGCTGTCTGATAGGGTACCGTGCTGCCCAGTGTTGTCTGGTTATGGGCGCTTCAACAGGTATGGATCTTCTGATGTACACTGTTCATCGTCTTGAGGGTTTGTACATGATGGTGTGAATGTGTGAATCTTTGGAGTCCATATTTTTATCACCCCTTGCAAACTCCCTGCTGCTCTCACATGCTCATCTTTGCTCCAGGTCCTTAGCTGACATTGTCCATTTGGGCTGCAGTAGATCCATTTTCCTTCATACCTTCTCCGTTTCTTAGGATATGTGAACTTCGTTCCTTCTGGCGCAAATATGCTGGCCTTCACAAAGTCTCTTATTTCTTCATCAGTCAGGTCTCTGGGTTTCCATCCTAGTTCAACATCAACCATTATTTTCATCCCTATGGCTTTCTTTGCAGTTTTCTGGCACTGTGTAATGATTATCTTGATAACACAGAATCCTAGCAGTACCATTGCTAGTAAAGCTCCCAGAACCTTGAATATATCTGCCATCCATTGTGTGACCCATGAGAACAGGGCTCCAAACCAGCTGTCATCGTCCACTTAATCACTTTCATCGATCATCTGGTTTTTCAAGTTTGTCAACACACTTATGGCCTCTGTTAGGGTTCCGTTTTCTTCATCGTGTGATGGTACAACTGTGCAACATGATTCTCCGATTTTTGCACAAACACCTCCATCCATTGCTGTGATCATGTCAAGCACATATCTGTTCTGGAGGGTCATCAGTCTGATTGCTCTCAGCTCTTCTTTGATCGTGTTAAATCCTTTTATAGTGGTATTGATGGTCTGCATTAACTCCCATCTGGTTATCTGCAACCATTTAGCATTCACTCCAATTTTGATGTGTGGCAAGAGCATCGTGGTGAATACTGTTGAGGTGAGGCTGAAAAGCCTGTGTTCATATGGTATTGCATGGAATGCCTCTTCTGATTTGGTAGAAAAGTAATTTTCTCTCTTCATTCTGTATACCATTTCCACAGATCTCCTTCTTCTTAGATGAGCATCTGCTTTCGGGAAACTGTCCAACTTCAAGTCATTCTTAGAGATCACTAGCGCGGGAACGTGGACATTCACCAGTGTGCATATGTCTCCCCAGTTTTTCGGCAGCCTTATGTATGCCTTGGATCCACACGCCCAGTAATGTAATTATGTCATTCCTGGGGCTTCAAAGACTCTTTCGCAGTTTACATTCTCTCCAATCTTCCTTGTGCCATTATTTCGGAAGCATAGTTTTGGGCTTTCCAGTCGTACTATCTGCAGGGGTCCTCCTCTATCTTCGACCCATGTTAGCAGCTTTACCAGTTTTGGCCATAAAGGTTTGCACAACCTCTGCGAATTCTCTATTGCTTCTCGGCAGGCTCCAAAGACCATCCAAGCTCGGCAGATTACTACTCCTTCTTCCCATCCATCTGGGGAGACCACTGTTCCGCAAATCTGCATTTGGCCTCTGTTATTCTAGGTCCGCGCCTCTTCTGTAGCTTTTCCTTGAACGATCAATCTTGGGTTTATTACCCAACGTGTTCCTGATCCTTTGATTCCTGGATTCTCGTATCTGATCACGTGATTTCTTGTGTGCACCCTGTTTCTTGTCTTAATGTGCTGGACGTAGCGATCTTCATCCGGGTAATCCTTTTCGTTGGCCCATACCAACGAGGCGTCTCTTCCCATAAATTGTCCTCTGGTGTTGCACATTGCTACATGTGATATACAGTGTGCTGTGGGTACATCAATTTCTACAGCCACGAAGATCTTGGATTTTCCCATGCTATATGGTAGGAGTGCACAGACGAAGCATTCTCCTTCTGACTGGCTTCGTCCTACTTCCTTCATGTGCTGGTACCATATGTTGTTTCCGAGGTTGGCTGTGCTGTCCAGGTAATCATTGAGTTCATTGTTTTCTTCATGTGGGTTTCTCTTAATCCTCAATGTCCTTTTGTAGTTAGCTATAACCACGTCTCTAAATGCGTCTATAGACTCTTTCTTGTTGGAGGATTCTTGGGCATGCTTGTTAGCGGAGCGGGTTTCATTACCTGTATCGCTGTGGTAGGAGAAGTTTTTGCGTTTCTGTTCCTTTTCTTTTGTAATTTTTCGTCGATGTTCTCTAGCCGCCGTTGGCTCACCAACTCCCCAATGCTTGGCAGTGTCGTATGTCTGGTGCTTGTTCCTTGCGTCTGAGCTGGCATGCTTACTGTTCTCGTCTCTGTAGTTCTATTTTTCAGCTCCTCGTGCAGTTTCCTTGCTTTGAATATGAATGGGAACAAATAGTCTATCAGTGTTTGTGTTTTCTCTGTGAGTTCTTATGTGGCTACTTCAGTCCTTTTGAGGAATTTTGCTATGCCCTCTTTCATTGGTGTCTCACTTGGTTCTCCTCGGTCCCTTCTGCTATTTTCTGGAACTGATTGTTCGGCAGGCAGTCTCCCCTTCTCTGCTGCCTTCATTGGATGCCCTGTAGCCATAGACACTTGCCCCTGTTTGTGTACATTCTATATGTGGGTGCGTGCAGTGGTCAATGCTCCGTTTTCATTCATTCCGTGCTGACCCTGTCTCCAGCTTTTCTCGTCATTCGTTACCTCGAGTGTGTCTGAATCACTGCTAATTATATTTCATTTTAGTTCGTTAACTTAACCATCAGGTTTTCTTGGGACTGGGATGACTATATATGGTCTGGGTGCTTTCGTAGGCCCCAGATGTTCATAATCTGGTGGGTGCACTGAGATTGGGACACTTTGCACACCAATAAAGAAAGCAGTTCTGATAGTCAACGATAGAAAGACAATGATAATTACTACCCATATACACATAATAGACTTGTAGGACATCTGGCAGCATTTCCTTCCAGGGAAGCGGGGGCGCCCCTGTGCTGGTGGTAAAACCAGGTTACTGTTCTGTGCCCCCATTTCAAACAAGTCCATAGTCAGTTATTTCTTCTTCTTTTTGCTCTGATCTCGTAGCTCATGTGTTTATTACTACTAAAGTGACAAGTGTTTTTCGTGTGTCCCCCCTCTTGCGGGTGCTGTCGGTAATCTCTGGATATGTAGTACAGTTCCTGTGCTAGACTATGGAAAAGAGTTAGACTAGCAACTTTGATACATCACATTCATAATGCATATTTACTGCAGGTAAAGACCCAGTGCATTCCTCGAATTTGCCTTGGTCCTGAGGACATGTGGAATCTGTTCAATGCGAAGGAATGAAAAGATAGATCTGCTAACAAATCACTCAAAAATAAAACGTAGTAAAAGTAAAAATAAAAATGAATATGAAAAAATAAAAAATAAAAATAAGGAAAAATAGAGGAAAAAGCTAAACAGAAAAATAGGATGGTGTAGTTCTTGTCTCTGCTCTCCTCGATCTGTCCCACGGCGGAAAGTTGAAGAACTGTATCTATGTCCTCGATTTATTCCACGACGAAAAGATAAAACACTGTCCCTCTGTCTCCACGATCTGTCCCACGGCGGAAAGTCTCACTGAAACCTCCTAAGGTATTCTCGCTGGAAGTTAGATAGCTCCACCTGGAGCATTATGCTGTGGAGGAGTGTGTCCATGTGTGTGGTGTTGGCTGGATCTCTAAGGAAGGTGACAACGTCAACATCTGCAGGCCTCCCTACCCTTTCCGGATAGTCTGTGACTACTCTAAGCAGGATGTTGTGCGCCAGCCGGGTGTCCTCGAGTGATAGGGACATTTGTCCTGTTTGGCAGGGTCCTTGTCATGAGCTTTTCTTTTGATTCGCACAGTCTCTGCACCTTCCTGGTGCATGGACTATCACAAAGTGATTTAGCTTAGTGCACAGTTGGTTCAACTAAGTTAGGTTTCTTGGGTCTCTGATGAAAGTACATGTGTCAGTTGTTCTCCCGATGAGTCCTGGGCATTTTTCGATTATTTGAAAGAACAAAGTAAATGTGAGTTTGTCAATGTCTACTGGCGGTGGAAGCATTTGTGTCTCTTTCACTGTGCTCAGGCAGCTCGGCGAAGGCTTCCGCGATGAGAATCAGTAGTTGCCAGATTATTTTCTTGTTCACAGTGTCTTGAATAAAGTCTGTGACACTGGTTTCTCTCCCTGTGAGTGACGGGTATGATATTACCACCAGTTGAAAGTAGGTTAACACATCCCACTTGAGGTTTCTGCTGGGAGATACCATAAGTTCTGTGAACAAAGTCTCGACACTGGTTGCTTTCAGGACGCTTTGTTATGCTCTCAAGAAATGTCTTTCCTTTTTTTTTCTTACAGTCTATCAGAGTCTTGATTCTTTATATTACTTGAGCATGACGTTATTTCAAAAGTTCTTTTTGTCACCATTGGTGTGGCTTGGTGTATGTAGTTCTCTTCTTTATCCTGCACCTGTGGTGCACAGAGTGTCTGTATTATTTGTCGTTATCATCTTTCTCTGGTTTGGGGAAATGTTCTTATTTAAAAAGTCAGAAATTGAAACAGAGTTCTTTTGTCATTGTTTTGCTGCTCATGCGTCCTTCTTCCTCACCATGGATCTTGTCTGCAAGTGCCGAGGTTATGCTACTTTCAGTAGGGCGCGAGGCATTACTGGTTTACCAGTGCTGTTTTGCCTCCACAACCCGTCAGTGGGGTTTAAGGAACACCCTTGATGCTTCCACAAATTGTTCTCCTCCTGAGGTGCCTCCCCTTGTATTTCCATTAGCTGAGTCTGCCCCATGTTGCTATAGGCTTCGGGTGTGGCTCGCGCTACCATCATACGCTCATGGGTACGTTCCACCTCCATGATTGTTTCATTCTTGGATGCCATGCGCTTGGCTTCCGTGTCCGCTTCATGATTTCCACGTGACACGAAATCTGTCCCTTTGGTGTGGGCTGCGCATTTCACGACCGCTATGCCCACTGGGAGCTGTAGTGCTTTTATCAGCCTGTCCAATAAGGCTGCATGTTGCACTGGCGTGCCATCCGCTCGGAGGTATCACCTCCTTTTCCAGTGTGCTAAGCCTGCGTGCACGGTAGATGTCACATAGGCAGAGTCACTGTACACCGTTACTTCCTAGTCTCCATGATTCTCAATGGCGAGTACCAGCGCCAATAGTTCTGCAGCTTGCGCAGAATAGTGAGATGGTATTCGTGCACTGACGAGTACCTGGAACTCTCCATTCGCTAGGTGTTTTATCATGGCCACGCCTGTGTATCTTTGTCCATCTTCTTGGTCGATTCTTGATGAGCCGTCAATAAACACGATCTCACCACCTGCCAGGGTGGTTTCCTTTACCCTGGGGATTTTATCATAGAATTCCTCATAATTCGCGCAGTCATGTACGGGTTTCTCCCTCTGTGACCGGCTCAGCCATGAACGTAGCTGGATTCACAGTTTTACATCGCACTATTTTGATCGATGGGTTAGAAATAATCACTTCATATGCTGATGCTCTCTGAGATGTCAGCGTGCCCTTTGGATTCTCTAGTATGGCAAACAACGAGTGCTCGACATACAGTGTCATGGAGCACCCCATCACAATGGATGACACCTTTTCAATGGCGAACGTGGCAGCAGCTAGATTTTGTTTGCATGGGAAGTGGCCCTTCATGACCGGTTCCAGACTTTAGCTGTAATATGCTAGGGGCTTGTACCCCAGGGAGGTTCGCTGCGCAAGCACTGCCGTCATAAAATTGCCATCGGTGTGTGAGAACAGGTAGAATTCCTCTGCATAATTAGGAATCCCGAGAAATGGGGCCATACAGGTCGCCCCCTTGAGTTCTGCAAACCCCTTTTCCATTGCCTCAGTCCATTCGATTTTTTCCCTTGTCGCCTGGGCCTTCTTTAGGGCCCGAAGCAAGGGCTTGGTATACGAGCTATAGTCGAAGACCCATGCTCTGACATAATTGCACAGGCCTAAGAAGCTTTGCATTTGTTTTATCGTGAGCGGTTTAGCCGTGTTCATGATAGCTTCAGCCCTTTCTGGGGTTACCTTTTTCCCTTCGGGTGAGATTATCTGTCCTATGTACAGCACCTCTCGCTGACAGTATTGTAGCTTTTCCTTGTCAACTTTATATCCTTTCTCAGCCAGGATAGTCAATAGCTGGACAGAGTCGGGCCTGCATTGTTCCTCAGTGACGCTGCAGATCAGAATGTCATCCACATACTGCAAAACAACACTGTACACTGCAATATTGCTTAGGTCCATCTGCAGGACTCTGTTGAAAATGGATGGAGACTCACAGTATCCCTGTGACAGCTTTGTGCTTTTCAGCCACATTTGCCTGAAAGTGAATGACGTCAGGTCTTGTGAGTCACGGTGCAACGGGATAGAGAAAAACGCATTTTTCAAGTCAAACACCGTGAAATATTTTGCCTCAGCGGGCATGTTGCATAGAATTGTGGATGGATTCGGGACTAGAGGGAACTCGGCTTCAACTATATAGTTTAATGCTCTTAAATCTTGGATTAAACGCCAAGACCCTCCTTTTGATTTCTTGACAGGGTAAATCATTGTGTTTCAAGGTGATTCTGACATCACTAGGATGCCCTGCTCCATCATGGCGGAAATTGTCTTCGCGATCCCTTCATCTGCCTCTCTGGACATAGGATATTGTCGTGCTCTTGGTAAAATTGCTCCTGGTTTCATTTTAATCTTCACTTCACCCGCCCCCTTCAGGAGGCCTACGTCATAGGGCCCTGTAGTCCATACTGTGACAGGCACTTGGGCCATGTCATCTTCGAAGTATTCTGGACGTATTAGTGCCAGCATCATTCTCTGTGGCACCTCCCGTTTGATCATTTTGACCCAAAATATGAGACTCACTTCCACCCTTGTCTCTTCTAGGTCAGGGTGTTCTTCGAACAGGTCGTCATCGGTGACTTCAGTCACTCGATACCCTTCTTCGATGGCGATAATCGCACACCATTGTCTGCCTTTGTCGTCATATCCTTCGACCAACGCCACTTTCCCTCGCACTGCGGTAGATTGTATCATTAAGGGACATACTTGTCCCTCTTCTTCATGCGTAGGTATTCTTGGTCTGAATAGGAACTCATCAGGTGTCCTCATAGTTCTATCAGCAAGGCCTGACAATCCTGCCATGAGCACCCGCACGCCATATGTGAAGACTTCTGGCTCTAATGGTATAGCTCTCATGGCTATACGTCCAGAGTATGCTCTGATCATTTCGCACACCTTCGAATAATGCATTCCTGGAGTGGAGCATACTATACCATTCTCGGTAAACGAGATTGTCATATTCAGCTTAGTCATTAAGTCCCGACCCAGGATGTTTACTGGGGTCTGAAGTGAATATAATAAGGGTACATTCATCTTGCGCTCTCCCACAGAGATTGCGAGCGCGTCTGTAAAGGGAACTCTACTGTGAGCTCCCGTGAAACTCGGAGTATCTATGGCCTCGCCGGACAAGGAAAACTTGCCTTCTCGTATGCACAAGCGCGTCGCATCCGTGTCAACTAAGAAGGAATATTCTTTACCCCCTATGATGACATTTACCCTAGGTTCCCTATTAGGATCTGGTGTCACTGATAGGATAGAGCACATCAGAGTCCCCCGTGAGCTGTCCTATTTCATATATATGTTCGGCCCACTATATATGTGCTGATTTCCCCCATTTCCAGGGTTGACTCCCCCTCCGGAGCTTGTGCCCTGCGACATTTGCGGTGGTGGCTGCTGGGATTGTCCTTGCGGTACGTTCCCCATGTGCGAGGGTTGAACCACTTGCTGCGCACCTTGCTGCGAGCCTGACACCTCCTGCTGCACTGTGTGATTTTGGGCACTGCCCTGGGGTGGGACAGCAGGCTGATTCACCATGCCTGTTCCCATCCCTTGGCCGTTTTGCCACATGCCTTGGCTTCCGCACATGCGCGCCACATGTCCTGTCATTCCACACAGCCAACACACTGGCGTGGTCAGGCCATCTGTCCATCTGGCGTAGCTGGACTGCCCATCTGTGTGTTCTGAAAGCCACCTTGACTATTCTGAAAGCCTCCTTGGTTGCCTCGAAACCCACCCCGATTACTCTGCCATCCTCTTCCTCCAAAACCCCTTCCCCTTGGGTAAAATCCTGCGCTACCCTGATTATTCAGCGACGGGTTAGTGGCTTGCTGTGCGTGTGGTTCAGCTGGGCTTGTCAGCATGGCTCCCTTGAGAGCATACTTTGAGAGTTTCTTTTGCACCAGATTCGCCTCCTCACCCTTACGAGTTGCCTCCTTTTTCTGATTCTTTTCTTGCAACAATCTACAGTAATGTGCAATTGTCAACTGTATTTCAGCCCACGGTTTGGCTTCTATTCCTACCAATTTCGTAAGTTGTTTTTGCACTGGCTCGGGCAACCCCAGGCATAATATATGGTAGAATACAGGGATAGATTTCGCCCAAGACTCATACGTTTCGAGCACCCACGCGTCTTGAAAATTCTGGATATAAATCAACGGATCCTCTGACTCTTTCATTTTCCGAGTCATTATAGCCCCCATATCAGAAGTGTCTGGATATAGCGTTTGCAGTCCTTTCCATACTGCTGCTCTACAATTATTAAATGCCACTCCATCATGGGAGGTGTTAATTAGGGTTGCCCTAGGGTAACCTGCCCGTTTCCATACATCGTCTGCTCTTTCACCAAGTATGGCAATTAGGAGGCCCTTAATGTCCCCTATAGCTAAGGTGACACCCCCGTCATTTTCTCTAACTCACGTATCCACTTCCCAGCTCCCGATGTCAGCATTGGAAGCTTGTTTTTTAGGTTCTCTCGGTCCATGTGTGGCCATGGAATATATTGTGGTCTTGCTCCCCCTTTTTCTGGCAGCGGGAATTGGAATGAACAGTCTTCCTTTTCTTTCTCCATTGCTCTCCTGTCTACCACTGAGGTGGCATTTCCGCCTTGCCGTCTCCCTGGCAATGCCCTTAATCTATCTGCATAGGCAGGTGCTGACGCCCCCCTCTGACCGTGGGGTGTTCCTTCATGTCGGCCGGACTGCGCGGCAGACTTCGGTGTCCTTCTTGCGGACTCGCTAGCGTCTGACCATCGTATCTCTCGATCCCCTGGGAGCCGTTTTTCGCACCGTCTCCCTTCTTCGTGTGCCTCATACTCCGTTTCCCCACCGGAGTCAGATTCTGAATACTCCCAGTTTACCCAACTCCATGCATCTTCTTCGTCCTACCCAATCTCTAGTCTGTCTAGGGACAGGCCCCTGTTCTCACTACTTTGGGTGACATCCTCTGTGTCATGTAGTTGAGTGCTCTCCAGGCGCTCGTCTTCTCTTCCCCCATGGGATCCCTGTTCTAGCCCCATCTCATCGTATATCTTATCAATCGTTTCCTCGATGCTTCTGGTGTCGAAGTCATCCTCAATATTTGTCCCACTTGTACCTGGTACCGAATCATGTGCAGGAAAGAATTCTTCTATTTCTTCCCATTCTACAACAGGATAGGGTTTTTTAACTTCCCGCTCCAAATATTCAAGATCTCGTGCCCTCTGTCTGCGCTTACGTTCTGCTTCCTCGTCTATTCCCTTGCGCTTCCTCGCTTCTTCTCTAGCCTTGTCTACTTCCCTCATCCTTTCGTTTCTACGTTCCTTTGCCCTTCTGATTTCCTCATCTTCTTTTCACTCTCCTCTTTCGTACCCTTTGCTCTTCTTCCAACCTTTGCTTATCCTGTTTGTACTGGCCGTAGGCTGCCTTCTGTTTGCGATCAAGCTATTTCTCTTGCTCTTCGCGATATAGTTGTTCTTGCTTCAGCCTATCCTTCCTTCCTGCCCTTTCATCCCTTATTTCCTTTTCCTTTTCTCTCTCTCTCTCCTTGGCGTCTCATCAGACCTCTCTCTTTGCCTTTCATCATCACTTCCTTGTCCATCTAGTTTTAGCAATATCTGCCCTGCCATCCATTCGTCTTTTGCAAATGTTATCTCATCAGTTCTACCTTTGTTTCCCTTTCGTTCCTTTCCTTCGTCATTGCGTCTCTCCTTGTCCCTCAGGACTGCGGAGGCAAGATTAATTTCCTGGTATTTTCCTTTATTGAAGTCTTTACTGTACGTAGGCGACTCATATGCGGGGTTGCTATACTCTGTGGCTGCCTTGAGTTCTCTTAGCGGGTAGAGCCCCTCTGTCTTACTTCCCTCGATGGCTGGCTCAGGCGCGGCCAGCGGCGCGGTAGGCGTGTCACCCCCCTCTGTGCATATGTTTAATATCCAATCTGCAGGAGGCTCTTCCTCCTTCGTCTGCTCAAACATCTTCCATAGTTCTAGAACAGCAAGACGTTTCTCTAGTTTCTTGCCAGTATATGTGGCATGTAGATAAGTTGTCATGTGTTGTAAGACGGCTTTTGATAGGGACCCATTCTGTGGCTAAGGCATAAACATCTTGTGGGCGGTACCCTTAACCCACTCTGTGCTATACTTTTTTAATTTAGGTGCATGCTTACGTAGTTGCTTGCATAGATGCGCAAGTGGGGTGACCTCCTCCATTTCAATTCCGTTAGCAACAATATTTATACAGTTTGCTATCCTTCTACTAGTGTGAGCGAGCACCAGATACGCAAGCTCCAAACCAATCTTTTCCTGCCAAAATTTATACTATCAATTAACTCAAAACCATCAATTCATTGGATATTCCCTCTTCTTCACAGAATCGCGTAAAATCAAATTTCATCTCACACAATCAACGATACAGTTCTCTTACATCCCGCATACAACAGAACACATATGACAGACACTTGACAGACTAGACCAGGGGTGGACAACTGATTTTGACAGTGGGGCGAAAGTACCCTACATGATGGCTATAGTGGGCTGAAAAGTAAATGTGGGTGGGGCGGTAGGCGTGGCGTGGCGGGAGGCTTTTTCAACCCCTAATTTTTATTAAACACTATGCCCCATAGCCCCCACCCCTCAAGCAAACACTATGCCCCATGGCTCCCACCCCTCATGAAAACACCTTGCCCCAAGGCTCCCACCCCTCAAGCAAACACTATGCCCCATGGCCCCCACTCCCCAACCAAACACTATGCCCCATGGCCCCCACCCCTCATGCAAACACTATGCCCCATGACACCCACCCCTCATGCAAACACTATTCCCCATAGCCCCCACTCCCTGACCAAACACTATGCCCCATGACACCCACCCCTCATGCAAACACTATGCCCCAAGACACCCACTCCTCATGCAAACACTATGCCCCAAGACACCCACCCCTCATGCAAACACTATGCCCCAAGACACCCACCCCTCAAGCAAACACTATGCCCCATGCCACCAAGCATGCACCATGCATACATACTCATACAGACCCCAACCCCCCCACCCCTGCATACAAACTAACAAGCATACACCATGCAACCATAGAGACCCGAACCCCCCACCCCCAACTCAGCACACAAACCCACAAGCATACACCATGCACCCATACAGACCCGAACCCCCCACCCCCAACTCAGCACACAAACCCACAAGCATACACCATGCACCCATACAGACCCGAACCCCCAACTCAGCACACAAACCCACAAGCATACACCATGCACCCATACAGACCCGAACCCCCCACCCCCAACTCAGCACACAAAATCACAAGCATACACCATGCACCCATACAGAACCCACCCCCGACTCAGCTCACAAACCCACAAGCATACACCATGCACCCATACAGACCCGAACCCCCCACCCCAACTCAGCACACAAACCCACAAGCATACACCATGCACCCATACAGACCTGAACCTCCACCCCCAACTCAGCACACAAACCCACAAGCATACACCATGCACCCATACAGACCCGAACCCCCCACCCCCAACTCAGCACACAAACCCACAAGCATACACCATGTACCCATACAGACTCGAACCCACCCCCAACTCACCAAACAAACTCACAAGCATGCACGCATACAGACCCGGACCCCCCACCCCCACATCTCAACATACACTGAACGTGCACACAACAACAACAAACATTCAGGCAGACCCGACCCCTCCAACCTCCCCCCCAGCATCTCAACATACACTTCACTTGCACAGAAACACATTCAGGCAGACCCGACACACACCCCACCCCCGCATCTCAACACACACTGCACTTGCACACCAACACATTCAAGCAGACCCGACACACACCCCACCCCTGCATCTCAACATACACTGAACTTGCAGACAAATTCAGGCAGACCCGACCCCCACACCACCTCCGCATCTCAACACACACTGCACTTGCACACAAACACATTCAAGCAGACCCACACACACCCCACTCCCGCATCTCAACATACACTGAACTTGCACACAAACACATTCAGGCAGACCCGACACACACACCCCCTCCGCATCTCAACACACACTGCACTTGCACACAAACACATTCAAGCAGACCCGACACACACCCCACCCCGGCATCTCAACATACACTGAACTTGCACACAAACACATTCAGGCAGACCCGACACACACCCCACCCCTGCATCCCAACACACACTGCACTTGCATACAAACACATTCAAGCAGACCCAACACACACATCACCCCCGCATCTCAACATACACTGAACTTGCACACAAACACATTCAGGCAGACCCGACCCCCACACCTCCTCCGCATCTCAACACACACTGCACTTGCACACAAACACATTCAAGCAGACCCTACACACACCCCACCCCCGCATCTTAGCATACACTGAACTTGCACACAAACACATTCAGGCAGACCCGACACACACACACCCTCCGCATCTCAACATACACTGCACTTGCAGACAAACACATTCAAGCAGCCCCGACACACACCCCACCCCCGCATCGCAACATACACTGAACTTGCACACAAACACATTCAGGCAGACCCGACACACACCCCACCCTCGCATCTCAACATACATTGAACTTGCACACAAAAACATTCAGGCAGACCAGACCCCCACACCCCCTCTGCATCTCAACACACACTGCACTTGCACACAAACACATTCAAGCAGACCCGACACACACCCCACCCCCGCATCTCAACATACACTGAACTTGCACACAAACACATTCAGGCAGACCCGACACACACACATCCTCCGCATCTCAACACAACTGCACTTGCACACAAACACATTCAAGCAGACCCGACACACCCCCCACCCCCGCATCTCAACATACACTGCAGACATACAAATACAAACACACCCATACACACCTGACACACCCCCCCCACCTCCGCATCTCAACATACATAGAAAAACAAAAAACACAGTCAGGACGGACCCGAGACAGACACACACACACACAAACATACAGTGCCCCCCACCATGTACTTACCCAGACGTGCTGGAACGCTGGCGAGGCTTCTGGCACTACGGCTGGCATGGCAAGCAAGGCTGAAATGCCTTCCGGCATCAAGCCTTACTGGCCACGCCAGCCGTAGTGCTGGCACTCCATTGGTGCAGCACACACGCACTACGTGGCTCGTAGGAGCTGCGTGGTTCGTGTGCACTGAACCAATGAGGGCCAGTGTTTTGTCCGGCCCGTAAGACAACAAAGAATTTCTTAATGGAGGGTGGCCGATGCTGCTTGCGGGCCGCCCTCCATTAGGAAAGTCTTTGTGCCTCGCTGGCCGGACAAGACGGCATGGCGAGCCGCAACTGGCAGCCGTATGTTGTGCAGCCATGGACTAGTCTGACACCAGCTGGTCATACATATACCTGCCTTCTAATCAATACCCCATCATGGAGTTTAAACCAACTCCTTTAATGCGTCTTTAAACGTCATCGTAGTCTAATTGTCCCTTATTATATGGGCTATGAGTTCACGTTTCTTCTGACCGCTGTATAAAAGCGCAGGAACAAGGTGAATCCTTACGTTTTTCTCTCGGGTGCCCCCCGGTATCCTTACGTTTTTCTCTCGGGTGCCCCCCCCCCCCCCGCTAACCTTACGTTTTTCTCTCGGGTGCCCCCCCCCCGGTAACCTTACGTTTTTCTCTTGGGTGCCCCCCCCCCCGGTAACCTTACGTTTTTCTCTTGGGTGCCCCCCCCCCGGTAGCCTTACGTTTTTCTCTCAGGTGCCGCCCCGGTAACCTTATGTTTTTCTCTATTATACTCGAGTCATTAACCCTATATATATATAGTCTTCTCCAGTTTTGACTATTTTATTTTTCTCTGCCACCCTCCGTTACCTTTCCCTTGCTTGTTCTAATGCCTACAAGACATTTGCCAAAGTAACGAGTTTGTTGTTTCACTCACCGATCGCATCTTTTTCCTCTCTGGAGCTTTGGAATCACCGCCCCTTTCTCTTCAGCCTCTTGCGGTTTTTCGTCCGATTGGCTGCCCGTGGGAATGAGAAGGGTTATGCTTGGAAAGGCGGGTTCCTTCAGACCCACTGCAGATTTTTATTGACTTACTCTATCATTGTCCACAGGAAGCTTATCAGCCTACTCAGCCGGAATGGTGAAAGGACTCGTGATATTGCCGAAGGCCTAGAGTTACTTCGTGCAGTCGGTCTATAGGTGTCTTATAACTATACTAATCAATAATCCATAATCGATGGCCGAAACCATCCTCTGCTATCAAGTGTACAGGAGGGTGAGATGACCACCAACGGGCCCATAGGTCGGTTCTCACCCGCTAGTACTTGTAAGACAAGATAGCTGCACCACGTGAGGGATGGGGGTGCAGGATTCACTTACTCCAATACGACTCAATAATGAGGACTCAGTAGTTTTCAAAGGGAAGTCTGTTTAATGACAAGTACATCAAACAGGGAAGCAGTTAGGAATCAGCATTGTTGTGCCCACCCGTCTCGCTCCGACTTCCTCGGACTTCAGTTGAACAGCAACCTTTATGCATGAAACACGTGATCATTGATGTATAATTCTAAAAAAACTCGACATGCAATATAATTGGTTAGGAAAGGTAACTTAAGTGCTATATCTGTATATGATAATAGAGCATGCGGATTGGATAATTCTTATCGGGTGGGAGTCTACGCCCATCCCTCTACATCACATGTGATAGACGTCACTACAAGTACGACGTCTCATTGGTTCTACGATATATAGGAACCTAGATAACTTGGTCCATTGTGATTAGGCAGGTTACACCCCTAGACATAAATGTCCACTTTTAATTAGCAGCATGCAGAATGAACACCCAGGTGCCTGGTGTCCCAAGTTTCACCCTGCCTCCCCTCCATCAATCAGTATCTTGGGGCTATGTGTCAATTAGTTGGCTGGGCATGGTCTCGAAACTGAAGCCTCTTATCTGGAGAAGTTATGGCACCCTTGGATCTGGGTGACATCAGACGTTGGTCATTCTTTGCACCTGTCTTGGTCACATGTCCGTTCATCGTGAATCTGCTTCAGTTTCCAGATTTTAGTGTATTTAATTCTGTTTTTGGCCTCACCACCTGCATGGGCCTCCCTTATCTTGACCTTCACGGGGCAGGCTGGTATGCTCTGAATTTTGAGTCTTGTTAGCTGGCGCTCTCCTCCCTTTCTCTCGATGACCTTGATTTCCTAGGCATGAGCTGCTCTTTTTTGAGTTTCGATTCCGCTCCTTCTCTTGACTCTGGCTGGGTTTATGAAACTTGGCCTGTTAGGCCTCTGGCAGCCTGGGTACATTTCTGCTTTACAAATGGAGTTGCACTTGTATAGCACTTGTATAGTCTTCTTGATGTAGATACAGTTGGTGTTTGTCGCTCTATTCTTCTACTAAGCATTGCAAGCAGTATCGTTTTCTTTAGCTTCTTGAGTTCTAAGCCTATTTACGCACGTTTAACTGGTCGGTTGCTTCCATCTTGTCTCGTAGCAACGTTTCCTCATGTTTTAACATTGTCTCTTCTCTGTGTCCATTACATTTATTTTCATAGCTACTCGCACTGGCGTGCTATCTTCGATGGCTGTTTTCGTTCATTTGCGAGTCTGTCCAGACCCTTGTGTCATTTCGACTGGCCTTCCATTAAGGCTCTTTGGGTCTCTTCATGGACCGTCTGTAGGTACTCTTCGTTTCGTATCAGCAGCTGGTACGGCTGTCTGATAGGGTACCATGCTGCCCAGGGTTGTCTGTTATGGGCGCTTCAACAGGTATGGATCTTCTGATGTACACTGGACAGAGCCCCAGTGCAGCTCTTTGTTGGTTCATTTGTTCCTCATACATCACATACCTTGGTGAGTACTCTCCTGGTACCTCGAAATGAGGGGCAGGGGTGCAGGCCATCTCTGGGACCACCTCTACACTCCCCCCTCTGGTCGGTTCATCGACCACTTCTGCGATCTCCTTTGCATTTATTTCCTTTGATTCTTCGGTGTTATGTTCATCGTCTTCAGGGTTTGGTACCTCAAAATGAGGGGCAGGGGTGCAGGCCATGTCTGGGACCTCCTCTACACTGTTAAACACAGTTCTGTGTGGAGATCCCCTCACCTGGGCAACCTGTAAAATAAAAAGATATAACAAGCCCAGTCCATATATTGTTCTACCAGTCTTATTTCCTTCTATGTATCTACCCCCCCCAATGTCCCTGGTGGCGCAGAGTTCTTCGAAGAGGTGTCGATGGATCCTTCTTGAGTGACTCCCTTTAAAGCAGGAGCCACGGATCGTCGAGAGGTGTCGAAGAAGGTGAACTTGGCGTCGACGGCGTCGATGGAAAGTTTGAGGGTGCCGAGACCACGGCGTCGATCCAGGCGGTGGTCGTCGGCGACGTCCTGCGAGGATGAGGTGTGCGGAGCACCTTGGCGTTGGATAGTTCAGGACCGCAAAGAGTTTCTGAAGAACTGTGGCTTGACATGGGCGTCGAGTCGCCAAAGTCTTTGGGGTCCTTGGGTGGCGGGAAACCCACCGGTGGATTCTCCTCGGTGCGTCGGCGTCCTCGACTTTCTCCGGCAGAATAAAGCGGTCGTCGGTGCGGACAAGGGAGTCCTTCGATTCAACAATCTTAGGCAAAGGAGCAGGCAGCTCCGGTCGTCAGTGGCACGGCGTCAAGCGGTCCCCTCTTCTGGTCGACGGCAATGGACTTCGACGGCGTCGATGTCCGTGTGCTTCACTTCATTCTCCTCGGCGGTCCCCGTCTCAGGTCGGCAGCCTTTCGAGGGTCTGACTTCCAGGGAGCTTCGGCAAAGGTTAGCGGTGCTCAATGGTCCCTCTGAGCACGGGAAGAGGGCGCCTAACCAGTTCCTCTCTCGGATCAGTCCTCGACAAACTCGGCAGCTTTCGGATCAGGTCGAAGCAAATGCAGCAACAGTTCCAGCTGGGCGTCGAGGATAAGCAGTTCCAGTTTAAGTGTAGACACAGCTTCTGAACAATTTCCAGTGGTGAGAGGTCCCCAGATATACTATTCTGTCTCTCATCCACACTGCTGTGTCACACTCAGCAGCCAATCATACAGAAGGGCATTCATGCAGTCAGTCAGCCAATCAGGCATACAGTGCATTCAGGCCATACTCCTCCCTCTCAGACACTCACAACAAGAAATGTGTATTGGGACAAGTACCCAGCCATTCAACACTACACACTGCATTCATAGCAGTTTTGGGCACGACTGTCTCAGTCTTTGTCTCTCATGCCATAAACCAGACACCCACAACAAGAAGTGCATATTGGTCACACACTCCATTCGCCCACCCACAGGGTGTACCCACAACATACAGTCACTGGGAAGGCGCCTGCCAGTCTGGCCTGGACTTCAGAACAACACCATATATGGAACTTCCACCCAACAGCCAGCCAGGGGGAAGGGACAGAGTCAGGGCTTCCCAAAATTTGGGAAAACAAGGTAACAGGCAATAGAAAGCAAGAGGCCACAGGGGCCATCTTGTTTCCTATCAGGAATCAACTGATTCCAATGGCAGGGCCTGGGAATCCCAAAATGGAGGATACTCAAAGCACCTGTAAAATTCAGCATGGAGCTGCCACCAGCCCCTACTCTGCTCTGTGGGCCACACACAGGTGCCCAAAAACATACACTAGGGGCACAGGGTTGCAACCCCACCCATGGTATCCCATGGGTCTGTACACCAAACCAAAAACAGGAAGAGCTGCACGGCCACATGGACTCCTGGGCAGAAGACAATACAGAACACAAATGAAAAAGGACTACAGGACAAGGACAGGAAGTCCCTGTCCCTCCAATGCATTTCCAGCATCACAGTCAGAAACACTGAAACATTGAATAACATAATATCCGGCTCTGGAAGCTGCAAGAACTATTCATTTTACAAGACACTGTCGACACTTGGGTAATTTGGAATCAGAACAATGTTGGTCAGTGATATTGAACAATTCTTATCTGCCAATACAAATAGCCACAGTTAATTTCTTGGAAAGCTTGCATTTGGAAACTGAAACTGATAATTTACAACTGTCTAAATAAGGCTCAACATCTCCAGCCTTTGGGCTTAGTGAACTTCCTATAACTTACTAAGTGGAGAAATAGTTTGCCTCTGATCTTCTCTGCTTGTGGTTTATGATCTGTTATTGTACCTAAATATTTCTGGTGTATGATTTGTTATTGTGTTTTAAATGTTTTAGGAATGGTTACGGATTCAGAATTACTGTTTTAATTTTTGAGCATTTTGCGAAGTTTAGTTATGTATATTGAACTTGCAATTTTATTTTGTTATTGTATTACTTTTGACCAATGCTGTGAAAAACATTTGAAAGGTTGATTTAATTCAAACAATTCAATAAAAAAATGTTTTTTTTTTACATTTAGTCCAGCTTTGTGATGGTAGAATGGATTATGTACAGTAATGGCTCATACCACTACTATATATTTGTATGTACAAGAGGGTCAATTCCAATCCTTTTATGCATTCAATGCATAGGGTGGTGGAGGGGGACCCAATGAAAGATGAAAGATGCCCAACTTTTCACCCCCCCTTATCATGGCCTTTTGTAAAAGGTTTTAAAAAATGTGGGTCTAATTTGGCATTTTTAATAGGTGGCAATAAAAACAGGTGGATGTTCTGCTGAAAGCCTACGTAAAATACAGCTGTCGTTATGCCCATGGAATACCTCGGATCGTTTTTGATCAAACCCTGAACAAATCCTGATTGGGTGAATGGTAAAATTGTATTGTTACTACCCACTTCTGAATGACCCCTTGAGTCTGTGATCTTTTTCATTTTCTTGTCGAAAACAATGTGACAATGTGACCAACAAAAGACACACATGTAAATCAACAACAGATTGATATATAGATACAAATTCACAGATGCTTCCTTTCACTTATACTTTAAACAGACACAAATATACTCAAACACATCACAACATTCAAAGAAAGTACAACATAAACACGCGCGCACACACACATACGCACACATAAACACTCCAACTTCCTTGAAAACACAATAAATATAATAGGTAGCTCTTGCTCCCTCTCCATCACCAGATCCCAGTTGCATTCCCCTTGCAGTTCCCTCTGCATCCTTGAATTAAAATATGCAGCTGACTTTCCAAACAAGTACAACTTAGAAGCACAATAAAACTCAAGTCCCCTGGCGTTATCCAAGTGCAGACCAAACAGCCACAATTACCAGCAATACCTTTTGTCATGTCTGGCAGAGGCTGGCTGGCAAATCAAGGTGGTGGCTGCATGCAAGCCAGGACAATAAAAGAGGCTGATAAGCCAGGAATGGGCTGGTGTGATGAGTAAAAGAAGGTGTTGAGTGGCAAGGCATTGGTGACTGAGCAATGGAAGGAGGTGAGTGCAGGGTAAGTGAAGGGTATTCAGGTTAATGCAAAAGGGCAAAACAGATATGGAAGTTAATTGTAAGGAATGTCGGGTCAAGGGACAGAGCGAATGTGGTGCACGGGAAGGACACCTTATGGTGATGGATAAGGAAAATAGGGTAAATAATACAGAGGTATACATCTGGAAAGGTAGGGCAGGTGAGCAGGTTGATTGACTGTTGCTGAGATCTGTGCCTGACCTGCATATCACTGCACCAGATTGTGGGACTGGCTTGATCCCTTTATTTTCTCTGACAAAGGTATGCAAGTTATGCATACATGCTTTATGAATTTATATTTCAACTGAGCCTTGTTAGACTTTTCAGGTTCCTTTATCATGTAACTTGGTGATTTGAAGGTATACACAATTGTACAGACTAAGAATTGCGAAGGCATCATGAAGTATGACACATACAACAGATGCAAGATTCAAAATAAAGTCATTTATTAACTCAAATGTCACAATGGTAGAAGGCCTAACTTTCCCTATGCTAAGGTGGGATTTCCTTACCTGAAAGAAACTAAGGAAAGTCAAAGAGTTCAATTTAAAGCTATATCTGTGTCCAAAACCTATGCTTGCCCTCACAACTAAAGCTAAATAATGTGTAGGGATGTCAATAATCAAATAAATGGTGATCAATACAAAGTTCTGAGCTGCTTCCAGCTCTCAGCTTCTTCTTCAGCTCCCCTACTCCAAGTTCCACAAAAGTCTCAAAATTACCTCTCTCCCACTCAAGGTAACACAGTTGTACATAATACTCGGCGGTTCCCTTCCCCAAGTTCCAAATAGCACAGTTCAAAGAAAAGATGATCTCGAGGCTTCCTCTCAAGACAAGTATTCCCCAAGAATTCAGCTCCGCCAAGTATACCTCTTTCAGTCTTTCAAATAATTAGATTCTTCTTTGGTTAATTCCACAGTGTCTTTTGGTTATCACAGTTCATGGCTCACTGATCCAGGCGCAGTTGTCACACCACACGGTCCACCCATCACTTGTCATGCAACCAGGTTCCCTCTCTTTGCTGGCCTCTTGTGTCTGTTGGAGAATGTTCACCCTTTTCCGGCCTCTCCTTGGTAGCCTCCTGGCTATACCAGAGAAAGTCACACACCTCCCACCAGTCTTTGTCCTTGCAGCACTGTATTTATTTACAAAGTTCACTTTATGGTGGTCTTACTCTTACCCCACCTTTATATGTCACTCTTTCACACTGGTGCCCTGTTCTTGTATGTTATTGTCGAATGGGCATTTTCCCTTTAGCTGTTCTCAGTGACTTACTTTTTCCCAAAAAGATGTGCTTAGTTTTATTTTCATCAAGCTTAATTGCGAGGTTTACTCTGTTGATATTCACCAGATATTGAAAAGTGCTCAACTTCAGGTTCGGCGTTTAGAAAAGGCTCAATGTGCTTAAGTTCAAATTTCATTAAATTCAGTGTTTCACAAATGTCAAAAAATGCTACATTTCAAGTTCCCATTTGGTTCGGTATTCAGTATGTCTTTGGGATGTTTATTGTCATGTTTCCCCTTCAGTCCGATATAGAATTATGGCCCCGTTACCTACTCGGAATGCCACGGCTGCTGAGTGCCTCTCCTGACACCGGTCTGTGGCATGGTTCTGCAGTGGCTTCCACTGCTTTTCCCAGCCTCTCCATGTGGTGGACCTGTTGCTCTGCTACTTCCTTCAGGCCGCAGGCAGCGTCCCACTCCCTCACAGTCCCTTAGCCCCAGCTACTGGTTTCTTTGCTGCAGAGGCTCCTGCCCCTGCAACATCCTAATGGCTCGACTCGCCTTAGGCTGGGCAGGCTTCCTGGGCTTTGTGCCGGCATCTTGGCTCCTCCATATGCCCCACCTCGGCTGCCCCCTCCAAACACGGGTCTTCTGCTGGTCTCCTTCCCACAGGCCTCCCTGTCTTTCTCTTTGCTGCCAATTCTGTCTCCCTTTATACACCTGCAACCTGTCAAAAGGGTTGCATGGGTGGACTTCCAATTAGATTTTCCTGACCATGATGAAGAGGACATGCCTGACCTTCATTATTCTTTGCAGTGACATGGCCTAGTGTGCATTACTCTCAGTCTCCTCTTCTTCGTCTCAGTACTGTCAAGTGCAACGTGGTGGGAAATGAGGGGCAGTGCTCTAGTATAGGCCATAGAGGTTGGAGGAGGGTTAGATTGGTCATCAATGGGAAAAGGGGGATACCATGTCTCGTCCGAGGGCACCCCACTCCCAATCTTCAAGGACCCTCCACTCAGGTGATCCTCCCTCGCTTCTCCATCCCCAGGGTCAGGACCCAAAAGCGATGGCCTTTCCCTGTGCAGAGGATCCAAGGGGAGTAGGAGTGAGAATACCCTCAGGTTTCTCACAGAATATAATTATAGTGAGTTTTTATTATATGTATGTGTACTCAGATGTTTTCATCTCAGGATACAGGCAATCAATAAACTTCTGTATTTTAGATACATTGGTGCATTGAAAGCAAGATGCAATTGTGTGTGGCAAAGGGAGCAGTGATTTAAGTAATTAATCGTACTAGACCTGCAGTCACCACCTTCTGAGCCTGGAAGTTGTGTGGCCCTTGATGCTGCAATGGAAAGAGCGGATATTCATGCAATGCTGGACTCTGAGCTTATGGCATCTGGCGCTGATGGCAGGTCCGAGGATGAGGAGTACCTTGCGGGGCAGCAGAGGAGCATGCTGATGTTTTCTAGTGTGATCCCAAAGCGGAAAGCAAGATGTATTGAACAGTGTTTTTGTTTTGCCCTTGAATAACAGGTTTTCAGAAAGTGTTTTATTGGTTCTAATATTGAAGATAGAATATGAGATGAATTCCCCCCTGCTCTCTAAATTAGAAACTGTCAAACCAGGAAGACATAGCTCAAACCCCCATCTTCCACACTTCATACAGTATGTGATCCCGAGCAAATCACATTTCATCACTATGCCTTATTTGCCTTAACTATCTGTAGAGAAAGTGTCACTCATATGGGTTTATAATCTATAATGTTACTCCATAAATAATTATAATGTTAACATTTTATATTGTGTACACTGGTGGGCAAGCAGGATGCCAAGTGAGGGTCTTATGTTGTGGGGGGTGGGAAGACACAGTGCCAGGTTTGGGTTTCATGTTTTGGGTGGGGAGGCAGGATGGCAGGTTTGGGTCTTTTTCCCTGGCAGCTCATGCTTGGCTGCTCTGAGAGCAAAGCCAGACCCCCTGGTCATCATTAGCCCGGCTCTACCAATTAATTCTATAGCTTCACCACCTCTTTACATTGGTCTAAATTAAACATGGGATTGGGTGGGATAGGAGGAGATGTAGCCTGCTGTCAAATTGCAAACTGGGATATGAGGAAACCTGGGCTCAAATCCCAGCTGTCCCATTTCACCAATTATGTTATCCTGGCAAAATAATGTTACTATGTTTGGGATGTGGGAGAGTTTTTTGGGGTCCGGGTCTCTAGAAAACCACAGACATAACTGAAAGATATGTTGCATAAAAGGAAAGTAATGCTAATAATGACTACTATATTTACTTGAGAATGTGTGAGTGGGGGAAACATTGGTGTCGAGCTCAATTGTTCTGGAAGCTGGGACCGCTGCATTCCGAGCCATAAAATACTATGGCCCTCATTACGACCCTGGCGGAAAGGGGAAAACGATGGCGGAAATGCAATACCGCCATCGAATAGCGCTCGGTGCGACTATGACCCGTCACCGCAAAGTACGAAGCCATTAGCGACACCGTAGTGAACGCCAACGCTAACTGCACTAAGCACGCGCGCGCGCGCCATGCCAAACCGCAAACACCACCATGGTGCAACGGTACGCCAATTCCGACCCTAGCGGACATGTACCTAACGCCATCAGGCATGGCAGAATGGACCATTCCGCCATGGCGAGAAGTACGGCATCGCGAATCAACCGTAAACGGCCCCACTGAGTGCCTGTACACCGCTCCCTGCCCACAAAGTACAACTCCCTGTAGGTGCAATGAAGTCACAATGCAACCATTGAAATGTACAAAGCACCCATGCATGCCAACGAACAAAAGCAACACAAGAGGGGCCAATGGGAGCTGCAGGGCACAGATGGCACGAATACAGAAGCCATCCCAATGGACATGACCACAGTCCCCCACCAAGAAACGCACGCAAACACAGGCACCTGTGCCCAGCAACATTCCGAAAATCACATCATTCCACCAGTCCACCTGGCTGACCGCCATCTGTTACACAAAACCCAATCCCCCGCCCCTGAGCATGACAACATTCAAACTGTCATATAGGCAGCCCCCATCCCTGACCTCACGGGCTCAGTAGGCAAACGCGCCCAGCACAGTACCACGCAACTAAACCCCGAAGCAGGAACCCAATGCAGATCTCCTCACAATACATCGCCCCACAAATAGGCACATGCCACATCACTTGCAAAGAAAAACGCTACACGGGCCAAATCAGAATAGAAATTTAATGCACAACAAAATCACCAAGCCCATACAGCCATCAGGCCATGAACTCCAAAACACATTTCACCATTGTGGGCTGCATCCGCAAGAAATGACCAGCCACTACTTGTGTGACGCCCTGTTCCATCATGGTACACAGAGCCACAATCACGTACGAAAAGGCAACATGGAAGCGCACACAACCGCAGGGCCGTCCCAATGGGGAGGCACTAGTCCAGCTGAAAGGCCGAAATGTTGCTCCGAGCCACCAGTACTGCGTAAGGGCATGTGGGCCACTGGCGATCGTCCCATAAGATCGTAATGCTGCTCCACCGATTAACACGAAGCAGCAGGTGTCGGGAGTAAAATCCATCTGCAGGAGTGGCATACAGATGGCAGTGGCAAAAGGGGAGGAGATACCTGTCAACCAAAAGAAAAGAACAAGAACAGAATGGCCATCAGAACTACATTCGAACAACTCACTTCAATGAGCACACGAAATCCACAGCCATATGCATGCTAGCCCACTCCAAAGGATCATCACCACCCCAAAGCCACTTGCGACTCATAACCATCTATACCTAGGTGTAAACACCATCACGAACGAGTGTACCTGTGCATGCGTCTGCCAAAACAGAATCCATCAGATGGGAATGTTAACGTGCATGGACACAAGTGTCTGAGGGCGCGTCGAGACAGGGAGGGCTCAACAAGGCCAGATAGACGATGGTCCCACTATGGCAGCCCTGCATCACATAGCGTAGGGGAGGCGGATAGATCCCAAGAAGCCCTGTACATGGCAAACTCTGCATCAAATCACCTGCCCATGCATCCATTCATCATTCCCTCATCCCGGGATCAAAACGCCTGAATAATTACTCACATGACATTAGAAACATCCATTGAGTCTGTGCGTAATGCAGCCTGCTAAATCCACAGTGCCCCAGCCCGTAAATCCAGTGTTGTGAAGTAACATGTATTTGGGAATGGCCGGCCTCATCGCCCACGTAGCTATTGCGCATCCCAAACTATTCATATCAATCATTGCTCCCTCGCCATGGGCCCTGTCTCAAGGACATAGAACAATAGAACGTTATATTTGCAGTCAGACCTGTGGGCATCTCCTCGCCGCTAGCTGGAAACCGAAAGCGCCGCCCTTCGAATTCCTCATTTGCAACATCACGTCGAGAAGGCATCTGTGGCCGTTTGAGATCACTAATTATTCCATCGAGTGCGGCTGTGTGTGAAAATGGCAACTGCCTTCACCCACAAATGGGACGCCCCGCCCGTCGTTGCAACTCGGTACAGTGATGCATGAGGGCCCACCGTTACTCGAGTACTACGTTCCACTGACCCTTCACAAGTCCGTTCGCGACTGCACAGATAGTATGGGAAACAATGGGACCACAGCAGAATGAACATATCAACCAATCTTACACGGCCATCGGGTACAAATACATGAATGCAATAGCAAGATACAATTACCCGATTTGCAGCGTTGTGCGCGGGACATGCTCGGCCAAAGGGGAGAGCAGTTTGCACAGGTGGAATCAATCACCACAGGTGGAGGCCATACAGCTTGGAAACACATAAATTGCACACACAGTCTCCTCCCACAACCACACCGAAATGCTACCGGCAGGACTCGCGATGTTGGCCCTGGGGGACCTGATAGCACTGCAAGTGCTCCGACTCCAAGAAGAAGACGAACAACAACTACAACCAGCCGCACGGAGGAGACGCAGGAGGAGGAGGAGGCCAAGGCAGGGCCAGCAAGGCCCAGCAGCACAGCCACTACCACCACGCAGGCAGCCCGCAATCCCACGCCTCCGAGCACATCCGTTCAACCTCACTGATGAGCAGATCCACACCCTCTACCGTCTGGACCGGGACACCATAGCCGCCATTGTGGACATGACACAGGCTGACCTAGTCAGCATGATAGATAGCCCAACCGCCATCCCACCCCTACTGAAGGTGGTGTCTGTACTCCACTTCCTGGCCACAGGCACCTACCAGCACACAGTCGGACAGTTGCATGGCATTTCTCAGCCACTGTTCTCACGGACACTATTCCAAGTGCTCGATGCCCTCCTGCAGCACGCAGACGACTACATCTCTCTACCACGCTCGGAGCAGGAAATAACCAACACAAAAGTGGGATTCCATGCACTTGCCGGCATACCGGGTTGCATTGGTGCCATCGACTGCACCCATGTTGAATTGGTCGTCCCACATGCCATGGAGGCCCAGTACCGCAACCGAAAACAATTTCATTCACTGAATGTACAAATGGTGTGTGACTCCAACAGGATCTTTACGCATTGTTGTGCCCGATTCCCTGGATCAACCCATGATTCCATGGTCTTGAGGAACTCTACCATTCCACGCTACATGGAGCGACACGCAGGGAACAGATCCTGGCTACTCGGTGAGTCTCATTGCATGCATGATGATGTGGGGTATGTGATTTGGCAATGTACTGGCAGGAAGGGGGGGGGTGTGCGTACGTATCAATGGCATTCCACATCCTACGTTTCTCGTCCACATACAGGTGATGCTGGATATCCACTGAAGAGATGGCTCCTCACACCAGTCCGGAACCCACGGGACCAGCATGAGGAGGACTACAACCATGCCCACTCACGTACCCGTGTAGTCATTGAGCAGGCATTCGGCCTACTGAAGGGCCGTTTCCGCTGCCTCAGCAGGTCTGGCGGGGCACTCCTGTACCGCCATGAGAAGGTTGCAAAGATGGTGATGGCATGTGTCATGCTCCACAACATGTGCGTACGTAGAAATGTGCCCATGCCCCCTGACGCAGAACTGCAAGCACCGGATGATGGTCATGATGAGGGTGGGGATGTGGCAGCACCTCAAGGAGTCTGCGAGGCACCGGAGGCCCGTGACATTCGTCAGCATCTCATTGATGTATGCTTCTAGCACTCATGCCTGGTGGCTGATACATGGACACGGGACACGTGGCACTGTGTGTGTCTGGAACATGCACAAAATGGACTGTACGCCTATGATGGCCTAGTACACAAAGATCAATGTCCACACATCTCATTGGTTGATCGTGCACTGTTTATGGCATATGTGATATCATGTTGAACACCCTATCGACCCGCCACCCAAGTGAGCCCAACACACCCCCTCCACCCTCCTACCTCCCCCCCGAACACCAGTGTTCAAAGATGCTCATTGTCAGTGGGCTGTCGCTATTGCATGCCCCCTCTGCGGGTATCAGGGGCACCCCTGCCTGTGGAGCGCCGGGTCCTCCCAGATCTACGTTGGGGGCTGCCCTGGACGGAACTTGCAACGGATGATGTGTCTGCCTGCTCACGTCCATGCATGTCCCTAAGGGTTTGCGAGAGCTCAGTGAGCACACGCCGCACTGCGGCAAGTTCGGCACATACGTCTTTGGACGTCGCATGCAGTTCCCCCCTCAGGCTCTCGGTGCTTCTCTCAATTTGTGACCTTAGCGTCTCTGTGCCTCTCTCCATTTCTGCCCTAAGTGTCTCAGTTGATGTTTCTATGTCTGCCTTGGTGCCCCCACATTCATCGGCATGGTCCTTGAGGAGTGTGGCCAGTTGCTGCTGTTGTTCGATCAACTGGTCGAGGGACTGTTGCCTCTGCTGGGCCATGGCCATTTGCGGGGGTGTCACAGAGGGGCTGTTGACCTCATGTTGCCTTGCCACAGGGCTTGGGGGGGATGGCCAGTCGTCGTCTTGTGGGTGCCCCTGCGTGGTATCCTCATGTTGTACGGGATGGGACAGACAGGGGGATTGGGACAGGTCATGGATGGATCTGACTTCGGCATCCCCGTTTTCTGTGTCCGAGCATGCTGCCATCAATGGGGTGTCACCTATGGTGCTGCTGCCACCAGAGGCAGTGCCTTCTGTGGCATCCATTGGGGGGACCTGTGGTGGTGGTGTTGTGGGCATGCTGGCTGCTGGGGTGCCTGTTGATGTTCCCTCCTCTGTGCTGCCACCTGATTTGTGCTGCTGCCGTGTCTTGATGCGTGCAGCTGAGGTGGAGGGTCTCTGGCCGTTGGTCTTGGCCCTCTTTGCAGGTGTGCTGGTAGGGGTGTCCTGTAGCTCGTCGTTTGGATCGGACCCTGTGGTGGAGTAAAGGAGGGCGAGGGTTATTGATGGGTCTGTGGGAATTGGAATGGCATTGTATCACATGCATTGGGGTGGTACCTGAGGGTGATTTGGGTCGGGGCCTTGGAGGTGCTTTGATTTGTGTGTGGAGTGAGGGTGCAGTTGTTTGTCAGCCTGCAGTTAGGGTGTGCCTGCTGCACGTGTAGTGCGTGTATTAGGGGTTTTTAATTATTTATGTATTTATTGTGGTTTTTAACGTGCGCTATCAGGCCGATGTGTGTGGACGTTCTCCTGGACATGTGTTTCTGTTGCACTATGTGGACGCATGGTACTTCACATGGATGGACTGTGTGGATTGTTTTATCTGGCCCACCTACCTGAATCTTCGGATGTCTGCACTCCTTTCTCCATCCCTCCGACTCCCTCTATGCTCTCCATTCCGATGGTGGAGGCACAGATTTCTTCCCAGGGGGTCAACTTGATGGGTGATTCAGGACCTCCCCCGGTGGCTGTGGCAATGTTGCGGTTGGCAGAGAGTATGCTGCGGACGCGTATCCGCAGGTCGTCCCATCGCTTGCGGCATTGCTGTGGGGTGCGGGGTGCGGTCCCCACCGCACTTACCCGCTGTGCCACCAGAGCCCATATGGCCTTCTTGTTTGCAAGTGCCGTCCTGGTCATTTGCGTGGAGAAGACGACGGCAGCATTCTCCTGGAGGGTCTCTGTTAGCACGGTGAGTTCCTCACGGGAGAAGTGGACCTGCCGCTTGCGGTCGCACGCTTTCTTCGCTACTTTTCCCATTTTTCTTGGTTTCGCTAGGGTGGTTGACGGGGTGGGGTGTGTCTCAGGGTAGTGTTTTTAGTGGTTGTGTGGTTTTAGTGTATTTATAGGTGTACGCCGGGATGTTTCCCGTTCCGGGCCCGTGTTTTAACTTCCGTTTCCGTATATTTCCGGCCACCGTACTTTCCGGTAGGCGCACACTGCGGTGACCGCTAAGAGGGGTGGCGGTATTGCACCTGGGGCGCCGTACGGCGGCGGTGTGGGCCGTTTTGGGGTCATTTCCGCCATCGCGGACTTTGCACTTCCGCCATGCCGTGGTGCTCGTGCCCGATGGGTCGGAATGGGCCGCACTTTGCTCCTTCGTGCAATGGCGGAAACGCTATTTACGCTGTGGCGGTCCGGTCAGTCGCTTTCCGCAAGGGTCGTAATGAGGGCCTATGTGCCCTGCAGCCCAAAAGTTGCATTAGGGTCATTTTGCTCAATTTGTGGCCAATGGTGCAAACATAATTTGTTTTGCATTAAGGCCACTCTGGGGGATGGAAGATAATTATTCAATGGTGATAATCCTATATTTTATATTCCATTTGTAGTATGTGCATAGTATGCTCTGCGCTTAAACATAAATCATGGGGAAGTAGCATGGGGTTTAACATACATTTGGAACCTCAAAAACAGGAGGCACTTTCGGCAGAAAATCCTTCAAAGGGGTGTTCTGTAGATCTAAGTACACCTTTTCATTCATTACATGTACTGAACGTTATGCTTAAAATGAGTTTTAAAAACATGTATACTTTATGTGTACAACTGATTGTCCCAGTTCCCCATAATCTGGCAGCATTTTTAGCGATCCCCTACAACCTCAGATTGAGAGCCATGTACCGTTGGGCCTACAGCTGGCTTCCTGCCAAATCTATGGGTGAATAACTGCGTTGCTTAGGCAGTGGCAGAGTCACGCCCTCTTACAGTCATTCTTTTTGCGGTGTAATTTGCTGAGGGAGACAAAAAAAGAGAGGTCACGGCGGGATCCTTCCATTGAAGAGAAAGACACAAAAGGGAGTACGAGGCTGCACGCACGAAGGGGTCAGAGTGCAGAAGGAATGCTAAGCATAGACTCACTTATACCGGAAACAGAATGCGCGGGAAGATGAGCTAATCCGACATTGCCAGAGATGATGATGTTTTTTTTAAACTGACTAGATCAGTATAAAAGGCAGGAAAAATATCAGTAGTGACTGTTCCGGAGTTCGATGACATTTCACGATTACTGCAGAAAGCAACATTGGCAAACCCACCAGTTTGGACTTTTTCCCAATAATGGGATAGGATTTTCCAGCCTCTGTATAATGGTTCAAACTGACCATAACGGAGCAACAGCTGGAACATGATGTGATTACCTGGATGGCAGTACATGGGAAAGGCTTATTTTTTTATTTATTTATTTAACATGTGTAAAGCGCACCAAACCCTAAGCCATCCGCTGCTAGTTACAAGCAGGCGGTAACATCAGATAATCAACAAACAGACAAGAAAAACGGGACCAGGTGACTGGGGGTGTTAAAGTCTTAGAGAGGAGGTTCCGTGGGTAGGGGGTCCTTACTGAACGGCAGCATCTTGAGGCGTTTGTGGAAGACCCAGTATGATTGTGCAGCTCTAAGTTTATGTGTGAGTGCATTCCAGTTTTCTGTGGCAATAACAGGGTAGCTTGTGCCCCCGGCTCTTTTCAGTCTGTACCTCAGGGAAATCAGGCAGTTGGTGTAGAGTAACCGCATGGGCCTTGAAGATTTGGCCTTTAATCGTTTTTGAGAGAGATATATGGGTGCGGTGTTGGCTATGCATTTGTGCGTGATGGCCAGTGTTTTGAACATAATCCGCTGTCGGATTCCATGTGCATCTAAAATGTTGACTAAGGGTCTAGTGAAGATATTGTATAGTGTGGGTGAGACACAGGAACCTTGGGGGACTCCGCAGGAGATAGGAGTGGGTGGGGCTGAAGCTGTGTTCGAGCAGAGACGTCTTTATGGGGGGGGGGGGGGCACTTGACCCGGGCCCCCACCTTGGAGGGGGCTCCAAGAAGGAGCCTTATTTAAAAAATTGTCAGTTTCCCTAAGTCAACAAAATTAAGTATCACACATCAGGATTTTCTATGGTGTGCTGCTAATGCTAAATCTATTTTCTGTCTGTTGTTCACGAGTACATTTTGTTCTGATCTTTTCATCCTGTAATGCTATGTTCACTGTGGTATAAATAGTTTGCATGGCACACACCTGTGGCATTCTCACCTTTCTGTGGGGATTATATTGATCATATGCAATAGCCTAAGTGGAAATACATATTGATACATTTGATTCCCCCGATGGTTCAGAGGATAGCTTAGTGTGTTAAGCACTCATTGCAGAGATATGCGCTCATATACAAGATTACAATACCAAATTCCAGCAAGGCCGACTCAGCATTTCCAATGTATGAAGTTGTTAAGCCTGCATATATATGTACTTTGTTTGATAGCACTCCAGGTGTTATCACTACCAATGTACCTGCACCAGATAGTGGTTGCTATAGAAACGAACATAGCGTCAGTATGGTGAAGGTCTAGAAATGGGTTTGTTTAGATTGGGAGTTGTAAAACCTAAACAGGCACCTCCAATGATGACAATAAAGTGTTAGTGGTGTTTTTGTATCCAAATTCCAGACTTTGGAACCAAAGCGTTCATGCTTGGATCCTGGCTTTGCCAGCAGATGATAGAGTGATCCTGGACAAATCTCATATCACTGACAGTACCGTACTGCCTTCTATGAAAAGGTTTGCTTTTCGCCTACTGGTGGCATTGTTTGGCCAATTACCCGATCTTTCCTATCATGCAGGCCATTTGAGTGGAAGGCGTTCTAGGCAGAAGAATGCAGACCAGACATTGCAGGCTTCTTAAAGCATATTTTAAGGTCTGCTTATGTGACAACAAAACAGTTTGCTTTTTTGTACAATTCAAAGGGTTTTCAGCACGTTTTTAATCACCATTGCGCAAGCCTGTGTTTGGGGTGTATTTAAAGCTTTAAAATACAAAAGAGAAAACTGTCTGAAAGCTTTTAAAATCACATCCATTAGTATGCTGGTATTTATATACTTTCCTTGATGATGGAGACAATGAAGTGAAAATCATTCTCATCTTGCATAATATGTTTCTATAACGTTTTGTTTTTTTAAATGTTTATATTGGGTTATGTGATTTTCAGATTTTCCAAGACAGTTCTGTAAAATGGGATTATTTTAGTAGTTCAGTAAAAACTAGAAAAGAAATTGGTAAATAGTAGAAATTGTAGAGTGGGTACGAATCCCAGCTTCACCTCTTAATCAATGTGTGATCCTGGGTATCTCATTTAATCTTGTATTTCATCACCTGTCAAAATTGCAAGTCCCAAAACCTTTCAAAATTGCCAGCCCTTCAAAGTGATTTGGTTCTATGGGTATGATCTTTAAAAAAGACACATTCATGGTTTCACTGGCTATATATAGTGTTGCTTCCTCTATAATGATAGTGAGCATTGATATATTACCCACCACAGCCACCTGTTTCTTTGCTCTCAAATGGCAACACTGCTTGAAAACCATGTCCCACTTCTAATCTCAGTCTGTCTGGATACAGCCCCCTTGCTGGTATCTTCAAATCGTCATACACTCTCTATGCTATGGCAGGTGTAGTTTTATTCTTGCTTCCCATTGGTCGCCAGTATCCATGCTTGAGCACTTTTGCTGTCTCTGAGGCAGCTAATCTGAGTCGTTTGACTATTCTGGATTATTTGTATCTTTGTCCTAAAATCTGTATCCTACAGTTATACTATGTCCAGTATACTTTCCACGTGGCTGCTATTGATGAAATGTTTGCTGTACCTATGCTTGAATACAAGTACCCTTGTTGTAGAATGGTAATGTTGCCCTTGAAATGCTACTGGTTTATCAGTCTGATTACAACAAAAATGAAGAGGGTAAGGTATCCGAAAGGGAGTTTCCCATGCTTATTTTGATCTGTGCGAGGCAGCATATCAATCTATGGATTGTTATCGTGACACGGTGTGCGGCACACTAGATATTCTATATCCCTTAATTCCTTTGGTCTGTTGGAGGGGGCCCCACAGGTGTCTGTGCCTCCTGCCCCCAAAGTGCTTAAGATGGCCCTGTGTTCAAGAAAAACCTGAAGGAGGAAGGAGGAGATCCAAGCAGTGGCCTGTTCTGAGAAGAGAGCTGCTGACCCAAGATGCTGGCATAGGATTTGGTGATCTACTAAGTCGAAGGCTGTTGACAGGTCCAGCAGGAGTAGCAGGGATACCTTGCCAGATTCTTTGACTTCGTCCATCTGGTTTTTTAAGTCTAATAGGGCAGATTCTGTTCAGCGGCCGGGGTTGAAACCTGAGTGCTCTATCCCAGCTTCAAGGAATCACTGGGTTCGTATATACAGAGCTCTGTCCAGTATTTTGAGAAGAAACGGGACGGTGGTGATGGGGCGATAGTTGATGGGGATATCAGGGTCTAGAGAGGTATTTTTTAGTAAGGGGAGTTCCTTAAGGTTGGTTGGGAATTGGCTAGTAGTAGCTAAAGAGGCATTAATCAGAGAGGGGATGAAGGGTGCCAATGCTGAAGCACAGTCGTTGATCACGGTTGACCAGCAGATGTCTCCTTGGCATCTCAAAGGTGTGAGGCCTTTGATGATTTGTAAGGTTTCAAATTCTGTTACTGGCTTGAAGTGAAACACCTGGGAAGCTAGTTGAGGGGGGGCTGCCATATCAGTGGTGGTCAAGGTGAGGGAGTTCTTTTTTAGCAAGTTATTTTTTCTGTAGGGAGGCCAGTTTATCAAGCAAGGCATTTGGGATGTTGGCACACCTCACGCTATCTTTGTTGCAGCTGTCTCTAGGAGGTGTGGGTTTTTCTAGTCCAAGTAGTTTTGGTCTCACGTTTTTTTAGTCATAGGGCTTTAAGGTCTGGGGTGAACCATGAGTTGCAGTGTGATAGGGGTTTGGCCTTCCACTGGTTGATGTGAGCCATGGTATTGACAGCCTTTGCAACGATTGAGTTGGAGAGTTCAACGAGTGCAGCTGGGTTATCTAGCTGGGTCACAGGGGAGCTGATCTAATCTAACAGTGGAATGTTAGTTTCTGTGATGTCCTTCAAGTTCCGCGGTAGGGTGGGAAGCTTGAGGTTGACGGTGGTGGGGGTTGCATTAGGTATAGGGATAGTGAAAGCAATCACGTTGTGGTCTGTCCCTGGACAGGGTGCATTAGACATGGTAGTGATGTTGCAGTTAGAGTCAGCTAACCAGTCAAGTATGTGCCGCTTGGTATTAGTAGGGCTGTAAATGTGTTGAGTAAAGTGTAGTGTTGTTGATGCGCTGGCTAAGGCTTGTGCATTGCAGTCATTTTCATCATTAAATCCAAAGTTCAAATCGTCCTAGAGAATCGTTTTAGAGGGGGGGGGGTTGGAGTTTGTTGAGATGGCATGTAGGATGTCTTCTTCAAATGTGGAAATTGAACCTGGCACACATTAGGCTAGGTGGACCTCTAGAGTAGTCATTTGTGAAAGGGTAACTTTGGTAGACAACTGTTATCCTGAGGTCAGTGTGGCATTGTTGAATTCGCTGATAGCTAATGATTCTCTATCAATCAAGGCCACCCCTCCTCTAAAGTGTGTAGTTGGGGTAATGGCTAGTGTCAAGGCTACACTTGCGGCTGGGTGCAGTCAGGTTCCAGATATTGCTAGTAAGTCAAGATCTTGGGAGTTGATGAGGTCTTCAGTATCTATCGTGTGTGCAAGTACAGATCTTGCGTTAATTAGAGCTCTTTTTAGCGAGTATGCTGATGCTATTGTTGGGGATTTGCACTGTATAGCATGTGCTTGTGCCTGGACGATGAGGCCACTATTTGGAGGATGGGAGAGAGGTACTGCATTGGGCTGTTAGTGCTTGCATCAGGTTGTGGTGGACTGGTCATGGGTGGGGGAGGACAGTGACTCCATTGGGATAGGGATTGGTGTAGGATTGACAGATCCTTTGTCGGCCTGCAGGTGCTCTGGTTTGGGCAGGAGCGGTTGCTGCATATCTAGCAGGTTGGAGGTGGGATAAGCAGTGGTGTCGGTGCAGGCTTGGAGGCGCTCATTTCTTTGTCATACTGCCATTACTCTGTAGGTGAGCTGGTGGTGCTTGTTGGAAGGTATTAGGGGGCCGGCTCGTTTGAGATCATTGGGAAGTGTAGGACACGTGGATGATGGCGGTTTCGTGGGGCAGGTAAGGTAGTGCAGGTGACTTGGTACTCTGTGTAGGTGTGCACAGAGTGTATAGAACGTGGATTTTGTTGGTGGGAGGTAGGGAACGAGAAGGCATGATGGAGAAGGGATCGGGTAGCACGTGGTGCATGGTTAGGCATGTGGAGAGGCCAGTCGGACATATAATCATGTGCCTTATGGGCTAGGTGGGGGAGCGGCCTACCATGGCCAGACAGGTAACAGCCTTACCGGTCGGCTTTTACTGGAGGTCGCCGGCTTTCCCTACTAGCTTTTGTCAGTCTGCATATTCAAGGTGGGTACCAGCCAATCAGTGGCTTCCTCAACCACCATAGAGGCAGGAGCGGTACAATGAACATCGCAGGGGCCAACTACCCTTGGATTCAAGCTCAGTGCTCGAGTGTGTGTGGCAGCGCCCATGGTTAAAGAGGCCTCAGGCATTGTAGTGGTGTCCGGAGGGTCTGTGGGCATATTCTCAGCAGTGGTCGTGGTAGCAGGATAGCAGTCCTCAGGGCACGGACCTATCCCTCTGCAGGTTATCTTATACTTATACACAAGCCAAAACTGTCAGCATTGCCAATGCTTGTTTCTTACCCTACTACAGTGCAAGGAACAGATATAAATCAAAGAGCGGAAGGCCACTGGTCGAAGGTGCTCCTCTACTTTTTTCAATTATGTTTTACTGTTACTATACTTTTATTTTAAAAAGTAACCGTTCCGGAATGGTTTCGTTTTAAAATAAAAGTGTAGGAAGAAGTTGAAAACTTGCACTTCAGTGCAGTGCACTGCACTGCACATTCCCTCAAGTAGCAGGCCAATTTGTTTAGGGGTTTGTATTGCACGTTGGAGGGGGTGTGGTGATGGGGTTTGTGGGAAGCAGGGAACATAGTTCCACTACTTCTTTTTGTACAGTTCGACCACTGCTGAAGGCACACGTGGGTAAGATGCTTTTGTTACTCCAGTAGCACATTTGCAATTAAGCCTTTTACTCTCAGCATATTGCTTAGAAATAACACTGGCAGGCCAAAGTGTGATGTTACTGCTTAATAAAGCTAGCTCATAGAAATCCTAGGAGGATGTGTTTTTGGTGAGGGGGTAGGTAATGGGGGGAATGGTCATGGGGTTTAGTATGGAGATGGCCAGTCAAAGGGTCTGTAAATTGCCAAATGACACCCACAAGCTGTGTGCTCCACCTCACGTCATCTCCCTCCAGCGAAATAGTTTTGGCTTATAGGTGGTGCTCATATCCAAAACTAAAAAGGCGTTAAATTCAGCAAGTCACGTCGCATGACTTTCGCAATCCCAAACTTTGTTCATGTCTTTGTTGTTGTTGCCTGTTGTATATTGTTGTTTCATAATGTCCTTGTTTTCTTTTCAATATGTAATGATCCATTCTACTTTGTCATGAGTAAACTGTTTAGTGCAACAACAACAATAAAACAGGCTTCGATGTTGTATCTTAGTTGAAGAGGAATTGCATGTTTCTGCCAATAGGAGCGCCACCGGTATTGTCTCATCATACCTGCATTTTTCTTTGTTTCCACGTTAAGTTTTCTAAGCTTGCCATTTTTTTCTTTCAGGGACATTTTCTTTGGGCCAAAGATCTCTTTCGTAATTCCCTGCAACAGCCAATGATTGTAGCGCTCACGGGTACATGAAGAAATGCGCCAACAGTGACCAATGGAGGCGTCTCAGCAGATAACGTTTTTTTTAATAGGCATCACGAAATGAGAGACTGTTTTTATATTGAGTTGAGTATTTTACCTTCTCTCCATAATCGTAAAAAAAGGACTGTTTCGCAGGACTCATTCCCTCACCCATAGGCGGAAAAATAGTCCCTTGCCTCACAAATGAGCTGAATTAGTCGGCATTCAGCGTTCAACTGCAAATAACACCCGCTCCCTCCAATTACATATTCTTCTCCTCCATGTCACACTCTTCCCCACGTAAACGAACGTTTTCATGGTATTTTGGACTTGGTATTCTCACATGTTTTCCTTTTAAAGGTTTCAAGTATATGTGAAGGAGGAAAATTAGGAACTTCATCGGAAAATTATTATTATAGTATTTACTGAGCGTGGAGCTAGCTTTAAGAAGCAACAGAACGCTTTACAGAGGTATAGAACAGTACAGATGCATAACAGAGAGTTTTACAGAGGTGTACAACAGTACAGATGCATAATGGAGCGCTTTACAGAGGTATACAACAGAAACAGATGCATAACAGAGCGCTTTACAGAGGTGTACAACAATACAGATTGATAACAGAGCACTTTACAGAGGTGTACAACAGACACAGATACACAACAGAGCGTTTTACAGAGGTGTACAACAGTACAGATGCATAACGGAGCACTTTACAGAGGTATACATTAGTACAGAAGCATAACAGAATGTTTTACAGAGGTGTACAAAAGTACAGATGCATAACGGAGTGCTTTACAGAGGTATACAACAGTACAGATGCATAAAGGAGCGCTGTACAGAGGTGTACAACAGTACAGATGCATAATGGAGCGCTTTACAGAGGTGTACAACAGTACAGATGGATAACGGAGCGCTTTACAGAGGTGTACAACAGTACAGATGCATAACGGATAGTACAGATGGATAACGGAGCACTTTACAGAGGTGTACAACAGTACATATGCATAACGGAGCGCTTTACAGAGGTGTACAATAGTACAGATGGATAACGGAGCACTTTACAGAGGTGTACAACAGTACAGATGCATAAAGGAGCACTTTACGGAGTTGTACAACAGTACAGATGGATAATGGAGCGCTTTACAGAGGTGTACAATAGTACAGATGGATAACGGAGCACTTTACAGAGGTGTATAACAATATAGATGCATAACAGAGCACTTTTTGTGTTAGCAACAGAGCTGCTATTATTGGTTCTTCGGGAAATAAATAAGGTTTGATATTTGATCCTTTAACAGTACTCAAAGGTATACAGAAAATATATATTTAGTCCCAGCAAGATGAGGAAACGCAATTAGAGAAAAAATATGTTTTGGACCGGCAAGATGAGGAAACCTAGAGATACTAAGGCTATTGTTAGTTAAAACCCAGCAGTGCATTGAGCAAAAGGAGCATTTACTGCTAGCATCCACTGGCAGCAGAGAGGCCAGGCTCGATCCCAGAGCTATAACTCTCTTGCAGTCTTTCAAGCTACACTCCCAACTGGCACAGACCTAAAACCAAGCTGCGTTCCGAGACAAAAGCAACTAATGTCTTGATTTTCAAAATAAGGTTGAAAAAATAAGAACTACTCTTCAACTTCTTATAAAAGAACTGGCTACTACACTAACCTCAGAATAAGCAAGGGCCTGTGTTTTGCAGTCGCTTCCCAAAACTTCATAAAGCCTTAGTTAGATCAAGTACCTTGATTCATGGAATGATTTGCATGTGAAACGGGGATTTGTGCGCCATTCTGCCCGCAAAACCCCATTCGTCAAAGAGTGATTTGCGGACAGAATGGCACGCCAATCCCTGTTTTACACGCAAATAATTCCATGAATCAGGGTCCAAATGTAAAACCTGTTGGTCTGATCTGCAAAGATTTGCGGTGGGGCACATGAGAGATGTCGGTGAGCACATCAGATCTGCACCTGCTACCTTATTCCTGATTCACACAGACTAAAACCTGAGCGCATCTGGAGACGCCAGGAGCATATTTGAGATGCCTGCGTGCAAATGCGTTTCCCAATGACCTGCTGAAGGGCACCTGAGAGTGGCGTCAGGCATCTCCAGATTTGCTCCATGGCAAATCTTTGGGAAGAAGGCCCTCGTTGTTTCCATGGCATATGCTCTCAAATACAAAGTGTTTGGTGCCTTGTTCTATATTGTGGGTGTGAGTGATAAGTAACGAGCCCTTTGACATATAACTGGAGCTTCGAGGTTGAATGCATGCCGTGACACTACAAAGACATGTAGTACAACATGTTTGTTACTACACTTTTCTCTGCCATCCTACTTCGACACTTTACGAATCAAGCATTTTTCTACCTATACTTTGAATGCCATATAGCAGGAAATAACTGTTGCTTTATAAGCAGCATCACCATATAAAAATGTGCAATAAAGTGCAAAATGACGATCTTTGTTTTTAAAACTATGCCTTTTATGGCTGCGTATGACTGTAATCATAACTATCTGTTGTTTTGACCCAGTACTGCAGGGTACACGCATGAGTGATGGTTCTGTTCAACCTATATTCAAATTATGTTAAATATTAATGTTCAAATAAATCTGACATGCAAATTTAAGATGTTTCCATGACTTTTTAAAATATTTCTATTTGTGTGTTCTTTCTCGCAAGTATTTCTATTGTGGCTTGTGCAACAGTTGGACAAATGAATTGTAACATTTTATTCCATTGTGCTGCGATGCTTTGTGTATGTCTCAATGTATACATTTTTAAACAACTCGCCAAACATCCAAAGTGACACAAGCAACCTGGTAGCATTCCTGTTATTGCCTTTAGTGTCAGTCAACTGGCAAGAACGTTCCTGTCATAGTAGGTTAGCTGATAACAGTAAACACAGGGCATAGTTTGTACCATCTGCCTACTCACAGAGTCATTAGATATTTGCCTCATGCAGTATTCTGTTACCACCGCATGTGGCATATGACACATGATTAAGATTCGGAATTCTGCATTGGAATTTGACACATTTTTACCTCCACCTAAAATGTGGCATTAAATATGTGTTCACTACTGCTACAACTCAACAGGGTAAATACAGTGGCGCTTCACTTCAACTTATGGGACAAAAATCTGTGGGACAGCCCCTGAAGGGAATGATGATGATCTTCTGCTTGTGCCCATACTAATTTGGATTGCTTAAATAGTTTAATCTGTGTCTAGTGTGGCGTTTCCTTCTTAACAGCCCGAGCCCTTCCTGCTTCGCCACCCGCCCGCAGCCAGCCCGTGATTGGCCTTGCTACCTTCATTGTTACACTGTGTGGGCCTTGCAGCGTTTTTGAATCTGTGCACTTTGTTCAGAGGCCTTCTTCTGGGGTAAGGATCTCTTTAGCAGGCTTGCACTCCTGCTTGTGCCCATACTAATTTGGATTGCTTAAATTGTTTAATCTGTGCCCAGTGCTGCATTTCCTTCTTCCCAGTCGCAAGCCCCTCCTGCTTTACCTCACGCCCACCTCCCAGCCCGCCCCGACCTGTGATTGGCCTTGCTGCCCATTCAGTCTCCACTGTAGGGCCCCGAGGCAAAGGGCAGCTCTTCCAGTTGCAGCTCCAGACTTTGTTTGCCTGTGTTCGCCATGGGAGCATGCAGTGGAGCTGTCAACCAGCAGCGACTGACAAGGCAAGAAAAGTGCCGCAGGTGGAACAGCCATTACTGCTCCCTTTTTAACGGTCCATCCTCTCTTATTACTCCTGTTATCTAAGTGTGCAGTCTGGTGCTCGTCACAGTTGTATGTTATCCATATCTGGCACTAGGTAAATTGTCATAGTTAGCCATTGGGGCCTTTTCCTCTATAAAGGACAGTCGAATCTGTATGTTTTGCATTTGCTGTTGTGTTTGATTAGGCTTTTTCCCTCTATCTAGCAAAGTCGAATCTGTGTGTTTTGCATTGCTGTTGTGTTAAAAAAAAAATTGGCTTTTCCGCTCTATCCATCTGTCTAGGATATTCCCTCTATCCGGAATACTCGCTTCCAGGTGTCTTGTTTTTCTGCTCTATGATGTAACGTAGGCTTTTTTCCCTTTTGCTGGATGCTTGATTCTAGATTGTTGCATTGTTGCGTGGTGTAGTTCGGTGTTGTGCACAGCAGTTTCTCCCTCTCACCCGCTCAACCCACCTCCTTCTCTCCGAGCTCTCCCTGAATGGTGCTTTCAATCTCCCCTCTCTTCTCCAACTGCTATTCCATCACCTATCCTATCCCTCTGTCGTGGTCTGGAAGGAAAAAGTTCAAGAAGGATCTCCTGGTCTCCAATCCAGACCTGCCCATCGCTGATACCTATGTCAACACTTCCCCATATGGTCTCAGTACTCTCCCCTTTCTCGTCCTCTCGCATTAATGGTGGCACCCATTGGGAAGTACTCTTTTTTCTTCCTTCCTTTCCTCTAGGGCCATCATTAATGTCTATGTAAATTGCAATGTCATGGTCCATGGCTCTCAGCGCAATCACCTCCTTCCTGATAGGCGTCTTCCTTCTCTCATCAACTTCCTCCCTTGTCCTGCCATTCCTCCTTATGCCACCCATATGGCCCCTTTGCCACCTCTGACGGGTGTACCACACTCCTGAACCCCTCCTCAGTAGACCTTCAAAAGTGGCAACCTGCTCCACTTAGCTACCATCAACTCTCGCTCTGCCGTCAAACACTCCTCTGACATCTGCCATCTCCTTGAAGACCTTGATCTCGATGTCCTCGCTCTCACCGAGATGTGGTTCACTGCCAGCTCTGTCATGAGTTTTGAGACTCTCCTCCTGGAAGGCTACAAGATTCTCTCTAAGCCCAGGACTAACCGGTCCAGGGGTGGAGTGGCCCTGATCTTCCCTGAATGGGTCCCTGCTACTATCATTCCCACTCAGGCCTACTCCTCCTTCAAAGGCCTCGTCTGCAGGCTTGGTGTCTCATTTCCTCTCACTCACTCTGGACACCATCTACAGGCCCCATGGCCCTGCCTCGCTCTTCTTCTCAGAGTGGTCTGACCTCACCACTTCTCTCCTGGCCTTCACCTCCAAGCTTCTCCTTCTCGGAGACTTCAATATTCACGTCGACTCCTCTGATGCAGCCTCTGGACTGTTCTGCAACCTCTGTGACTCACTTTCCCTCTCCATTCTTCCCTCCGGTCCGATGCACTCAGCCGGACACACCTTGAATGCTCTCATCTCTGCAGACATCCCCATCTCAAACCCTCTCACAAGTCCTCTCTCCTGGTCTGATCATGCTCTCCGGTCCTCTCACCTGGACCTCCTGGGTCCCCTGGTTAAGCCCCGACCCGCACTGCCAGTCTCCTTCTCCATCATTAAGCCTATGAAGTGAGTGTCCGTTGCTGCGTTTGCCACCACCTTCATTCCCCCTCCTACTCCTGCCACGGACCCTTACTCTGACACAGCCCTTACTAACCATCAACTTCGGCACTTTGGACATCCTTACCCCTGTCATGAGGATCTGCATGAATCCAGCCTCCAAGAGCAACACCTGGTATGACCCTGGCCTCTCTGAAACAAAAGTGCAGAGCAGCTGAGCTGAAGTGGCAGGCTTTGAGTACACCCTCTGACAAATTGGCCTTCTGCCTACTCTAAAGGCAATACAGACTTTCCATCTGCTCAAAGAAGAGGGCCTATATCCAAGCCTGCATCCTGAGGCCACTAACAACACGGCTGCAAGGAACTCGCCAATCCTACTGCAGTTTCCACCTCTCCTCTACCATCCTTTGCTTTCTGCTCTTCACTGGCTTCTCACTTCACTACTAAAACTCAGGACATCCTGTCCTCACTCTCCTCTACATCACACCCTTCTCCCTCACCCGCACGCAGGCCTCCCTTGGTCTACCTCCCCTCTTCCCTCCTACTCTCATCTTTCTCTCCCATATCACCTGATAAGATTTCTAGACAAGTCCGCTCTATGAAAGTCTCATCCAAACAGGTGCTCTCGTGCTTATCCAGAACTATCAAGGACAAACCTTGTCTCCCTTGCTCCAGCCTTAGCTGATTTCTGCAATCACTCCTTTGCCACTGGATCCTTCCCGTTACTCAAGAACTCCCTTCTAGACCTTCTCCTCGAAAAGCCTTCTGCCGACCCCTCCTGCCTGGCTAACAATCACCCTATCTCCATTATCCCCTTCCTGGGCAAACTCTTGGAGAAGCTGGACATCTCGCAGCTTATCCACCACACTGAATCTGTTGGTTGTATCCACGAGCACCAATCTGGCTTCAGAGCTGCCAGAGTCACGGAAACTGAACTCCTGAATGTAAAGACCAGATGGGGGGGTCTGTACTCCTGCTGTCTACATGGTAGAGGAGAGGCACAGAGGACCGCAGGCAAGATTGTCTATATTGGTAAACGTGGCGAGCAATCAAGGCCTAGCTTCTTAGGAGGTGATGCAGGCTGGTTCTTAAGTACAGTTTAGTCCCCAGGCACCCACAAAGGAATGTCCACACACTGTATTAGTTAAAACACAGTCTTTATATAATTAAGGTTCAAGGTTATATACACAATCACAATAACTCACTTTGTGCTCAGTTTATCTACAATGGCAAATATATACACAGTTTACGTAGCACCACAATCACTATCAGATTTCATTAAAGTACATCAACTGCACTTAGTTTAAATGTCACACAAATCAAGTAATGAAGAGAACCAACAATAGACATAGGAGGAAAGCAGTTGGTTAAAACAATAGGCAGAATACTGGCCCCGATACCACCAGGCACAGTTCTGTATGAGGATCCCCTACCTGGGTAACCTGTAAATAAAGATATATCATGCAAGCCCAGTCCATATATTTCTCACAAGAGTCTTATTTCCTTCTAAATAGTTCTACAACCCCAATGTACCTGGAATAGCAGCGTTCGACGTCGGATCGTCGATGGATCCTTCTTGAGCGGCTCCCTTTAAAGCAGGAGCCACGGATCATCGAGATCCTACGAGGAAAAAGGGGTGAACACTGTCATTGCGGCAGCAGCTTCAGTTCTTGCGGTGCTCGTTGACGATCACTCGAAAACATCCTGCAAGCTGAGGTGTGCGGTGCACCTCAACAACGAGTGTTCAGGGCCACAAAGGGTTACTGAAGAACTTTGGCCCAGCAAGGGTGTCGACCTACCCAGCGTCTCTGCGGTCTTCGGTTGTCGGGAAACCCACAGGCGGATTCTCCTCGGTCATCGACGGCCTTGACTTTCTCCGGCAGGACGAAAGCGGTCGACGATGATGAACAAGGGAGTCCTTGGATCAGAATGTTCTTAGACAAAGGGAGCACTGCGGATCCGGTCGGCGACGGCAGTCATCGACGGTGGATGGCTGTCCGGTACTTCTCTTTGTTCTCCTCGGTGGTCGCCTTCTCCGGTCAGCAGCCTTTCATAGGTCTGTCTACCAGGGAGCTTTGGCAAAGATCAGCTGGTGCACGATGGTCCTTCATAGCTCGGGAAGAGGTCTCCTAGCAACCTCCTCTCTTGGATCAGTTCCTTGAAGGCACAGCAGCTTTCATATTGGCGATGGAAAGCAGCAGCAGTTTCAAAGTTAAGCATCAGTTTCAACTTCAACTTCTGAACAATGTCATTTTCGATGGCAGTTTCTACTTCTAGCAGTGAGAGGCCCGCAGATATACTGTTGATCTCCCATTCACTCTGCTGGGTCACACTTAGGCAACCAATCACTCAGAAGGGCATTTAGGCAGTCAGGCAGCCAATCAGGCGCACAGTGAATTCAGGCCATTCCTCTCCATCCAGACACTCACAACACAGAGGGCCTCATTACGACTCAGGCGGTAAGGGGTTTACGCCGGCGTAAACAGCGCCGACCCTTACCGCCTGAGTACGAGGTCCCTTAGCGCCATGGCGGATTTAACACCTGCTTTTAGCAGGTGTTAAAATCCATGGCGCTAAGGGACCATGGAGTTAATTACGCCACCGTAATTTACGGTGGCGTAATTAACGCCTTCCCCACGCCCATTATGCCCTATGGGGCAAAAACGGGAATGGGGAAGGGTAAATGGGGATTGGGGACTTACCGCCCCGCCAAGGTCGGAATGGGGCGGTAAGTCCGCCAACCACCATGGCGTAAACGTAGTTTACGCCATGGTGGTAAAGTCACGGCCCAGGCGGTAACTTACCGCCTGGGTCGTAATGAGGCCCAGAATGTGGATTCGGACAAGCACTCTGCCATTCAGCACTACAAACTGCATTCATACCAGTTTCGGCCAGGGCTGTCTCAGTCATTGTGTCAAACACCAGATACCAGACACCCATAACACAGAATGCATATTCCTCATACACTCCATTCACCCAGGTCCCACCCCACAGGCATACCCACAACATACAGTCATTGGGAAGGCTCCAGCCAGTCTGGCCTGGACTTCCCCACAATACCTTATATGGAACTTCCACCCAACAGCCAGTCAGGGGGAAGGGAAAGAGTCAGGACGTCCAAGAACTTTGGGAAAAACAAGGTAACGGGCAATGGAAAGCAAGAGGGCACAGGGGCCATATTGTCTTCTATCAGGAATCAACTGTTTCCAAAGGCAGGGCCTGGGTATCCCAAAATGGAGGATGCTCAGGGCACCTGTCAATTCAGCACAGAGCTGCCACAAGCCCGTACCCTGCTCTTTGGGCCACACACAGGTGCCCAAAAACATACAATAGGAGTACATGGTCGTTCTCCCACCCATGGGTGCCATAAGGGTATCCCAAGGGTCTGTTCACCAAACCAAATACTGGAAGAGCCGCACCATCATGAGTACCACATGAACTTCTGCATGAAAAAAAAGACATAACATACATGATAAGACAATAAAGGACAAGGATTCAGAGGCCCTGTCCCTCTAATGCATTTCCAGCATCAGTCGTCCCACGCAGTCAACATACCTTCTGGAAAGGCCATCTGCATTATCATGACTGTTCCCTGGTCTATGGTCTATGGTGAAGTCTAGCCCTTGCAGGCTAATGGACCACCTGAGCAGTTTCAGGTTTTCACCCTTGATCTGCATAAGCCACTTTAAGGGCTTTTGATCTGTTTGGACCTTGAAGGTAGACACTGTAAGGTAGGGCCTAAAACGGCTAAGGCTCCAAACTATACTGAAACATTCCTTTTCAACAGTAGCCCACCTAAGTTCTCTACCCTTGAGTTGTCTACTGAAATGATCGGACGTTCCCTCCCTTAAGCACCTAGCTGGGACAAGACAGCTCCAATTCCGGTATCTCAGGCATCTGTCTGGACGATAAAGGGCCTGCTGTAATCAGGTGCACACAACACAGGTGCCCTACACAGACTTTCTTTCAAGCCAACAAAGGCCCTCTGACAGGCTTTGGTCCAATTAACCTTCCTTGGTTGTTTGGGCGAAGTCAGATCGGTAGAGGGGTAGCTATGGTTCCATGGTCTGCCATGAAGTTGCGGTAATACACAGTGAGGCCTAAAAAGGCTCTCACCTGGATTTGAGTAGTGGCAGTCTCCCAGTCATGTATATCTTGTACTCTACTGGGGAGAGGTTGGATTTGACCCCCTCCTACCTCATGACCAAGATACGTGACTTTCCCCTGAGCTATCTGACACTTGGTGGCCTTGATAGTGAAGTTAGACCTTTTCTAGGCCTGCAACACTTGGTCCAAGTGAGTCAAATGCTCCTCTTAAGTGGAACTGTAGACGGCGATGTGGTCTAAGTAGGCCACACAATAGGCCTCCAGCCCACTGAGTGCATGATTGACTAAACGTTGGAAAGTGGCAGGTGCATTTTTCAACCCAAAAAGCATGACTCTAAACAAGAAACCCTCAGGTGTTGAGAATGCAGTCTTTTCCTTGGCATGGTCCGTCAGAGCTATTTGCCAATAGCCTGAGGTAAGGTCAAAGGTGCTCACAAATTTGGCAGAACCTATGGTGTCCACAAGCTCATCAGCCCTGGGCAATGGGTGCGCGTCGGTTTTGCTGACAGCGTTGCCTCCTCTGTAGTCCACACAGAACCTCCAATCCTTGATACCGGCCTGGAAACTTGCCTTGGGGACAAGGACCACTGGACTGGACCAGGGACTGGTTGAGGGTTCAATAACACCCAGATCCAACATCTTGGCGACCTCAGCCTGGATGCGGTTCTTAACTGTATCTGACATATGGTAGCACCTGCTTTTGACAGGTCCAGTGTCACCAGTGTCAATTTCATGCCTATACCACGGTGTAAGGCCTGGTGTCAGTGAGAACAGAGAGGCATACTGCCGGAGCAAAGCCCTGCAGGCCCTCTGCTGCTCTGTCGTCAGATCTGGAGAGAGATGCACTCCCTCCACTGAGCCATCCTGAGGGTTGCTATGCAGAAAATAAGGAAGGGGCTCACTCTCATCCTCTTCTTGCTCTGAAGCCAGTAAGAGACATGAGACCTCGGCTCGCCTGTGGAAAGGCTTGAGCCTGTTAACATGGAATACCTGAGGGGCTAACCCAGGGACTCCCATGTCAAACAGATAATTGACTTCACCCATTTTAGAGATTATCCTGAAGGGTCCAGTCCACTTATCTGCCAAAGCTCGAGGCTTGGTAGGCTCCTTCACAAAGATCTCCTGTCCTGGTGTCCAATCCACTTGCAAGGCTTTAAGTTCATGCCAGTATTTGTTCAATTCCTGGCTGGCCTTGAGGTTCGCTGTCACCTGACCCATCATCCATCTCAACTTCCGTCTGAGGCCTAACACATAGTCCCCCACTTGCTTGGCAAGACCTGGAGGGGTAGCTTCCAAACCTTCTCTGATCAAGGCAAGGGGCCCCCTCACTGGATGGCCAAAGAGTAACTCAAAGGGGCTGAAACCAACACCATCTTGAGGTACCTCTCTGTAAGCAAACAGCAGGAGGAGATCCCATTTCCTCCTTAGGGGCTCTTCGAAAGCACCTAGCATGCCCTTGAGAATTTTATTAAATCTCTCGACCAGACCATTGGTCTGGAGATGGTAAGAGGTGGAGAACTTGTAGGTTACCCCACACTCTTTCCACATGGTTTTCATGTAACTCGACATGAAATTGGATCCGCTGTCAGAGACAACCTCCTTAGGGAATCCAACACCAACACAGGTGAAAATGCCAAGGAGAGCCCTGGCAACCACCTGAGCAGTAAAAGCCCAAAGGGGTATAGCCTCAGGGTACCTGGTGGCATGATCAACCAAGACCAGGATGAACCGGTGTCCACCTGAAGTGGGAGGGTCAAGGGGACCGACAATGTCGATGCCCACCCTCTCAAATGGTGTGCCAACCACTGGCAACGACTGCAGTGGGGAAATGACACTGCCTCTAGTCTTGCCAGATAACTGACAAGTTGGGCAGATCCTGCAGTGGGACTCCACTTCTACTCCCTTCCGGGGCCAGTAGAAATGGGCAGAGAGCCTCTGTTTAGTCTTCTTGGTACCAAGATGACCAGCTAAGGCACCTCATGCACCAACTGCAGCAGGAATGGCCTGCCTCTTGAGGGCACCAGGTTCAGGCTTAGTGAGCTCACTAACAAGGAGCTCACCCTCGCTAGATCCGGAATATCCTAGGCACGACTCCCTGTGCCTGGAACAGGGCCTGTTTCCTCAGACCCTCGAGATAGTGGTACTCTCTCTGACCCTTACAGAAGTCCACCCGGTAGGGTCCCCCTCCAGCCAACAGGCATTGAAGGTTGGGGTGGTCCTCCAAGTTGAGCACCTCTCCCACAGGAGGGTCTTCTGCCTCTTCTCCCTCAGGAGTTGAGTTTGGGTTTACCACTGGACCCAGTCCGTCTGGAGAATGAATCCCAGTGGGTGCTGCAGGAGCAGCAGGAAGCGAAAGGTCCCTTTCACAGAGGTGGCCTTCTTGCTCTTCCTTCTTCTTTGTGCCTTGGGTTTCCCCGTCGGCGAGGGTACCAGACTCGCAGCCGGACCCGGTGTGACCTGTGATCAGTTGACTGCTGCAACAGCCATGGGTAGACCATCCAAGATCATCCCCATTTCTACCAAATAATTTCCTAACAAAATGTTAGCAGGCACGTTGTCCTGAACCAGGACAGGAAGCTTTGCTGTCTTGTCTCCAATCGTAATGTTGACTAAGGCTACAGGCGATAATTTGCAAGGCCCACCAGCTAACCTGGTGGTTCCCAGAGGAGCACCTACATAGTCCTCTGGCTTGAGCAGAGTCCTGTCCACCACTGTCATGCTTGCCCCAATGTCTATCAAGTGCCAGGAATGTGGGGTATGGTACTGGTACCACAGGGAGCCTGCTTTGCAGCAGGTGGACCACTACTCTTACTCCCACCCACATAGGACTTATCCCAAATAGATGTTTGGGTCTTAAGAGAGGAAGGTTTTGGTTTACTCGACTGATTGCTTCTGGGACTCCTCAGCCTTCTGAGAGGGCCCCTTTTCTTTGTCCTTGTCCTTCCCACTGGAGTCCTGAGGGGACACCCGGTGGGAGACCCACTTGTCAGCCAGCCTGGCCAGCTTAAAGGGATCTAAAATGTTCTGGTCAGCAACATACTGACGCATTTCTGGTAAATAGGCTTCAGAAAAATGCTCAAAAAACAAAAGGTGGGACAATTCAACAAACGTTTTCACTTTGTAACCATCAATCCACCCCATCATGTTCATTTGTGCAGCACTCACCCAGCCAACCCAAGACACATTCTCTCTTTTCTTAAATTCCCTGAACCATTTAAGGTATTGGGTAGGCGTCTTGCCAAACTTGGCAATCAAAGCAGACTTCATGCACTCATACTGACCCCTTTCTTCTACACTCTGTTTCAGAATACAGTAATATCCAGTCTGCGTCACTCTGCTTAACAAACACTTAGCCCAATCTCTTTTATCAACATCATGAATTGCACAAGCTATATCAAACGCTTCAATCCATTGGAGTATATCAGAACCCTCTCCATACACACCAACCAAATCTTTCATAAACTTGGTGGCTGGGGACCTGACACTCTCAACTGTTTTCGCTGAAGTCTCCACTCTAGCTTTCTCCAGCTGAATTTTCTGGTGCTGAGTGTCCCTATCTTTGAGTATCACTTGCTGTGCCAACTCTTCTTTCTTTAACTGAGCTTCTGTTTCCAACTTTTTTGTATTGAAAGGCTAACTGTTCCCGTTGTAGCTCCAATTTTAAAGGTTCAATCTTCAGGGCTTCCCCCTGAAGAGCAGTGCTAGGGTTTGGAACAGAGGCAGCAGGAATTGTGGCATTCCCAGAATCAGATTCATTAACAACCCAGAGGCAGCATCCTCATTGGTTGCATTCCCCCCTTCAAGAGCTTCACAATCAGTCTGGTAGTTCACCAAGGCAGCTATCAGCTCAGCCCTAGACTTATCCACAAAGTCTAACTCCCTGGCTTCACAAGCACTCTGGAGAGCCTCTAAGCTCATCCAAGTCAATTTAGCATTCGCAATAGATTGCATTGCTAGTAATGTAGTTATCTTGTACACAACTAAACCTCAATTTAACAAAGTGTAGATATGTTGTAAGTGGCAAGGTTGCACACTGATTCTTAAGACCATAAGCATCCCACCGCTGCCATCAGTGTGTAGACCGGAGGGGGGTGTCTGTACTCCTGCTCTCTATATGGTAGAGGAGAGGCACAGACGACCCCAGCCAAGATTCTCTGTATTGGTAAACGTGGCAAGCAATCAAGGCCTAGCTTCTCAGGAGGTGATGCAGACTGGTCCTTAAGTACAGTCTAGTCCCCAAGCACCCACAAAGGAATGTCCACACGCTGTATTAGTTAAAACACAGTCTTTATATAATTAAGGTTCAAGGTTATATACAAAACCACAATAACTCACTTTGTGCTCAGTTAATGTACAATGTCAAATATATACACAGTTCTAGGTGGCACCACAATTACTATCAGATTTCATTGAAATGTATCAACTGTACATAGTTTAAATGTCACACAAATCAAGTAATGAAGAGAACCAACAATAGACGTAGGAGGAAAGCAGTTGGTTAAAACAATAGGCAGAATACTGGCCCCAATACCACCAGGCACAGTTCTGTATGAGGATCCCCCCACCTGGGCAACCTGAAAATAAAGATATATCGTACAAGCCCAGTCGCTCACAAGAGTCTTATTTCCTTCTAAATAGTTCAACAACCCCAATGTATCAGGAATAGCAGCGTTCGACATTGGGTCATCGACGGATCCTTCTTGAGCGGCTCCCTTTAAAGCAGGAGCCACAGATCATGGAGATCCCACAAGAAAAAGGGGTGAACACTGTTGTTGCGGCAGCAGCTTTGGTTCTTGCGGTGCTCGTTGACGATCGGTCAAAAACGTCCTACAAGGTGAGGCGTGCGGTGCACCTCGTCAACGAGTGTTCGTGGCCGCAAAGAGTTACTGAAGAACGTTGCCCCAGCGTCTCTGCGGTCTTCGGTTGTCAGGAAACCCACAGGCGGATTCTCCTCGGTCGTCGACGGCCTTGACTTTCTCCGGCAGGACGAAAGCGGTCAACGATGATGAACAAGGGAGTCCTTGGATAAGAATGTTTGTAGACAAAGGGAGCACCCCGGATCCGGTCGGCGACGGCGGTCGTCAGCGGTGGACGGCTGTCTGGTACTTCTCTTTGCTCTCCTTGGTGATCCTCTTCTCCGGTCGGCAGCCTTTCGTAGGTCATTCTACCGGGGAGCTTTGGCAAAGATCAGCTGGTGCACAATGGTCCCTCGTAGCTCAGGAAGAGGTCTCCTAGCCAGGTCCTCTCTTGGATCAGTTCCTTGAAGGCACAGCAGCTTTCAGATTAGCGAAGGACAGCAGCAGCAGTTCTTCTTCTTCCAGTGGGCTTCAAAGTTAAGCATCAGTTTCAACTTAAGCTTCTGAACGCGTCAGTTTCGATGTAAGTTTCTACTTCAGCTTCTGAACGATTTCTAGCAGTGAGAGGACCCCAAATAGATCTCCCATTCACTCTGCTGGGTCACACTCAGGCAACCAATCACTCAGAAGGGCATTTAGGCTGTCAGGCAGTCAATCAGGTGCACGGTGCATTCAGGCCATGTTCTCCATCCAGACACTCACAACACAGAATGTGGATTTGGACAAGCGCTCTGCCATTCAGCACTACACACTGCAGTCATACCAGTTTCGGCCAGGGCTGTCTCAGTCATTGTGTCAAACACCAGATACTAGACACCCATAACACAGAATGCGTATTCGTCACACACTCCATTCACCCAGGTCCCACCCCACGGGCGTACATACAACATACAGTCATTGGGAAGGCGCCAGCCAGTATGGCCTGGACTTCCCCCCACAATACCATGTATGGAACTTCCACCCAACAGCCAGTCAGGGGGAAGGGACAGAGTCAGGGCTTCCCAGGACTTTGGGAAAAGTAAGTTAACAGGCAATAGAAAGCAAGAGGCCACAGGGGCCATCTTGTTTCCTATCAGGAATCCACTTATTCCAATGACAGGGCCTGGGCATCCCAAAATGGAGGATGGTCAGGGCACCTGTCAATTCAGCACAGAACTGCCACCAGCCCATACCCTGCTCTGTGACACATAGGTGCCCAAAAACATACACTAGGAGTACACGGTCGTACTCCCACCCATGGGTGCCATAAGGGTATCCCAAGGGTCTGTTCGCCAAACCAAATACATGAAGAGCCGCACCGCCAGGAGTCCCACATGAACTCCTGCGCAGAAAACAACACAGAACATACATGATAAGGCAATAAAGGACAAGGATTCAGAGGCCCTGTCCCTCTGAAGCATTTCCAGCATCACACTGAACACCCGTGAAGACTTGCTCACTAATCTCGATTCCAACTATCCTTCCGTTCTGATCTTCTTGACCTCTCCTCTGCCCTTGATATGGTCAATCATGCCACCCTTATAAATCAGCTCTGTGATACCCTTAGCATCACGGACCTGGCTCTGGACTGGCTGACCTCTTTCCTCTCTGACCGACACACCCAGGTTCAACTGGGCCCTTTTCTCTGCTCCATCTTACTCTCCACCTGTGGTATACCTCTGGGCTATAACCTCTCTCCTTGGCTTTCCAACATCTGCCTTGCCCATCTAGCCCATTTGAGCTCTACCTTCTCTCCTAACTTCCAGTGTTATCCAGATGACATGCAGCTCTCCTTCATGTGTCCCTCCACTGCTTCCTCCTCTTCCTCTCTTATTCCTGACTGTCTGTCTGCTATTCAGGCATGGTGCACTGCTAACGATCTCTGCCTTAACCCTGCCCAGGCCGCCCTCCATGGGCCCCCTCCCCTCACCCTCCTGTAAGGCAAAAAACCTTGGTGTCATCTTTGACTCCTCTCCCTCCTTCTCTCCTCACATCACATCATGGACCTGGCCAAGAAGGCCCACTTTCAGCTGCACCTCCTCAGGGGCGTTCTACATTTCCTCACCTTCCCCCAGAAACTCAATGTCTCCAGAGCTCTGGTCCTGTCCAAGCTGGACTACTGAAACAGCCTCTTCCTCAACCTGCCTAATTCCTCCCTTTGCCCCTTCAACTAATCCAGAATCGGACTGCAAGACTTATCCTTGGCCTCAAGCCCAGGGACTGCATCTCTTCAGCCCACAAATCTCTCCACTGGCTCCCGGTTGCTACAAGGATCAAGTTCAAGAACCTCTGCATCATCCACACGGCTCTCTGAGGCCTGGGACCCCGCTACATCCAACTATCTCTCCCTAAATACCTCCCTGCTAGAGCCCTTCTGTCTTCTAGCTCCAACTCTCTGCAGATCCAACGCTTTTCCAAGCAGAGGGTGGGGGTAGATCTCTCTCCTCTGCAGATGCCTCCCTCTGGAATGGCCTCCCTTCCTCTCTCAGACTCTCTCAGACTTGAGCCACATCTCCTTAAGTTCCGGAAGCTTCTCAAGACTCTCCTTTTTTCTACCTTGTGGGATGTATTAACCCACTTATGCTCTGCCCTGCTTCGCAACAAGTAAAAATGGAGCACAGAGGGAGAAGCAGTGCTTTGCTGAAAGAAATCCAAAATCTTGCTTTTAAAACCTTTTTCTTGGTTGCTGAAATTGCAGAATGCTGGTACAAAGCACCCGCAAACATCCAATATTCATGCTGGGTGCTACAAGTCACTTAGTTCAAGAAATCATTATGAACATACAATGTCCTGAAAAGCTGAATTTGTCATCAAAACATTCACAGCAAAAATGTGCCTGCCTGTGAAATCTGTCGAAATAAGGGTGCAGTACCCTCGGCCGGCTGTATGACATCTGTCAGAAGCATGCATGACAGAATTTAAACTTGTACAACTGAAATCTGATGTAGAAAACTAAGTGACCTGTTATTGAGAGCAACCTAGGTCGTAACTATTTAATCCCATGGTTTAGAAGCTGGAATAAGTGTTCTAGCTGCTTCTTTTGAAATTGCAAGTTTGTTTTAAACTAAGAAAAAAATGTAACAGAATGACATTGGATTTAAGCCTGCCTAAAAGCAATCAAACCAGTCCAACAGCTTCGCCCACGGAGGCCAGGCATCTCCCTTCTGCTTCACTCCACCAGGAAATCACACCTCTGTGATGATTAGATTAGGGGAGGAGGATTTGGGGCTGCAGGGGAAAGAGACAATGGACATCCTCTGGCTGAAAGGAAATGTGAAGTGTGAAGAGTCATGAATGGCTGGGCCCAGAAGGAACTGGGAGGAGACTATTCTGAGCTGCCAGGAGAAGAAGGAGGCGGAGACAAACCACAATTTGTTGCTAACAAAGCCCAAAAGCACATTTTTAAAAGAGTGATAATTTACTGTGTAAAATTGTGAAAAACATGTAAACAACAGATTTGTGAATCTAATTTTTGGTGGCACGTTTTAAGAGGCGCCAGAACTCTGTGAGATGTTCTGGGAAGTAACAGCGGAAAATATGGTTTTACACCAAATGTATTTATGCCAAAAACATGACACTTCATACTCTTATGCCCGTATTCAATGCACACATTTGTACACATTTTCTGATGAACTGGATATTGTCTTCTGGACAAAAAGGGCAAAATTCTGTCAAAAGCAGACACAAGATCCTACAGCGACGAGGTTTGGAGGAGTATCTGCTACACAAAATATGTGATCTATAAATGTTAATGTTATAGAGATTGCACACATGTAAACATGTATGGTACTAAAAGTATATTTTATGTTCAAGTGACAAGGGGAGGATTCTCTGACTCATAAACTCACACCATCAAGGTGACACCCTATTTCTCTCCTCCTATGTTAATGTTAAAGGACATTTGTACCACGCACTATCACCACCAGAGTGGTCCCCTGGCGCTCTGGCGGCTTTGAAAGAGGAGGGAAGGTTGAGTTAGTGGGAGGAGGTATGAAAAGTGCAAGAGAGCAATGATGTGCTGTTGGCGGCCTCAGCCCGGTGGGTCAGTTGGCTGGGCCTGGGGTGTTTGCGGCCGGTTGTCGTTGTGTAATGTTGTGCAAGACTATGGGCCTCATTACACGGATGGCGGTAAGGATTTACCGGTACCGGTAAAATACCGGTACCGGTAAATCCCTACCGCCTTACTACGAGGTCCCTTTGCGGATTGGGGGATTTAACGCCTGCTTTTTGCAGGCGTTAAAATCCAACCCGCTAAGGGACCTCGGAGCTAATTACGGCACCGCAAAATTGCGGTGCCGTAATTAGCGCCTTCCCCATTCCCATAGAGCCCTATGGGGCAAAAATGGGAATGGGGAAGGGCAATGGTGGAAGGGGGAATTACCGCCCCGCCAACCTTGGAATAGGGCGGTAATTCCCCTTTCCATCAAGGTGGTGCCAGTGTTTTACCGGCATGAACCAAGGCGCTAATAGCGCCATGGTTCACCGCCATCCGTGTAATGAGGCCCAAAGTCTATGAAGAAGACCAGTGTGAGGGAATGCCCACTGTCTATGTGGATGGGTGCTCCTACCATGTTGACAACAACGGGGAAAAGGAACTTGTGGCCGGCGTAGGGAATGCATGGGTGAATGATGCCCCAGAACCCTCCGCTGGGTACAAAATCGGTCCCCGAAGTAGTCAAGTGGCAGAGTTGATCGCTGTGCATCAAGCCATCCTCACTGCTGTCCAACACCAACTCCACGAACTGGTCTTAATCACTGACTCAGAACGGGTTCGTGGAGCACCTGGTTAACTGGAAAACCAGAGGCATGCTATGTGCTAATAATAAACCACTGAAACATGGAAAATTCATACAAAATATTGATGATCTGGTCACCTCGAATGGCATGACCATCTACTGGAAAAAGATCAAAGGTCATTCTAAAGTAGAGGGACCAGACAAAACTGGAAATGACCTAGCTGATGAGCTGGCCAAAACCAGAGCCATCCAAGGGGATCTACTTGAGATCGAGTCCCTGTTGGGGGAAATCCAGGTCACTGCTATCACTAGGTCCCAGACAAATGCTCACAATGAACTCTCAACTGCACAATGGAGTAAGGAGACCCCAGATGCTGATTTGATTACGGCTCAAAAAGGGGATCCAATAATTGGTAAGTTTTATCAACACATTGAGGACCCTGAGAACTTTCCCCTGACGGATACCGATTACATAGGGAAAGAGAACCTCAGAGTGTTGATGAAATGTCCAAAAATGTTCAGGATCCAAGACGGTTTGTTGATGAGGAGATCCATAGCTGGCCCTGACCAGTGGGTGGTCCCTACCTCATTCTGAAGCCTGATGCTAAGTCACGCCCATGATGCAGCCACAGCCGGTCATCAGGGGTTTCATACGAAACTAGAATTCCTGCGAGTGGTTGCATACTGGCCACACATGGGGCAGGACCTCGACCAATACTTCAAGGGGTGTCTTGTATGTGCACAATTTCAGCCAACATCACTCACACACTGTGCTCCCCTCCAAAAGAGGGGGATGACACTGCCTTGGTCAGATTTACAATTCGATTTTATCGGGCCCGTGATTCACTCCTCTAGGGGGAACAAGTACATGTTGACCGTAACATGCTTGTTCACTAAATGGGTGGAATGTCTCCCGGCCCCAAATTGCAAGGCAGAGCAGAACCAGCAGCTGCCATGATGATCAACCACATCTTCTCGCATTTTGCACTACCCCAAAGGATTTAGTCAGACCGAGGCAGCCTCTTCACTAGCGAAGTGATGACAAAGATGTGGGAGATACTTGGGGTCAAAAGGAAACTACACATTGCTTACCAGCGAGCCTCTAGTGGTGGAGTTGAGAGATACAACAAGACAATTGTGAGCATATTAAAAAAGTTTGTGGCAGATTCTGGGCCAAGTTGGGACATTCGACTACCTCTTGTCTTGATGGCCATCAGGTCTACCCCTTCTTCTGCAATAAAAATGCCTCAGTTTGAGCTAATGACTGGACGAAGGATGGTGCTTCCCCAGCATCTGCTCTACAGAACCCAAGAGCAGACCTTGATAAATGCCTCCACAACTCATGAGTATGTTGAGAATCTGAGAAAACACCTTCAACATGCTTTTGCCTATGCTCAGCGGAATCTAGAAATATCTGCAGACAGTATGAAGACCCATTATGACCTTAAGACAACTAGAAAAGAATACCAAGTAGGAGAACGGGTCTACTTGTACAATTTCCAAAGGAATCAGGCCAATCAGCGCAAATGTATTCCTAGCTGGCGGGGTCCTTTTGAAATTGTAGACAGAATCTCACCAGTCGCCTACGAAATCCGAATCCCCAAAGGCAGTTTGGCAGAAGGGGAAGATAAGTGGGTCCACATCAACCAGCTGAAGTGTTGCCATCCTAGGCATACCCTGCGGCAACTAGAGGAGCCATCTGGAAACCCAGAGGGGGACATTCCGGATCCCTAGAAAATTACAACTATTAAAAACCATTCCACATGTTAAAATCAGTAGTAATTACAGACGGGAAAGATTGTCAATTGTATGTCAAATGTATGCATCTGCCCCACTACATGAATAGTGGTGGGGAAATGTCTGTAACCTTGCTCTGTTCTGTCATCATAGTACTGAAATCATGGATTCTAAGCACCAAGGAGGACCACTCGGGGATCAGGAGGAAAGACCCAAGGGGCCCAGAGTATCGGTCCATACTTCTATCCGGAACCGCTAGGAGAACCGGTCGATCCAGCATTTATGGGAGAAGCAGACACATTTTTCCATTGGACCAAAAAGAAAGAATGAACATCCCAATCTCCCGACTTCCGCTTGATGGGCGGTCAAATTCAAGTCATGAGGGGGAGCTTTGTGGGGTGTATTAACCTACTTATGCTCTGCTCTGCGGCATCATTGTGTTCTGGTGGTGCCAGAATTATCAAAATGGCTGCAAAACCCCTGTGTGTGCAAAACCTATGGAAATCATGCTTTACAACACGAAAGGATGGCTGCCAAATCTACCATGCATGTGGTCAGTGGTGGAACAGAGATCTCACTCCTGAAACATGTCACTGGGCTTCACAACAAGTAAAACTGGAGCACAGAGGGAGAAGCAGTGGTTTGCTGAAAGAAAGCCAAAATCTTGCTTTTAAATCCTTTTTCTTGGTTGCTGAAATTGCAGAATGCTGGTACAAAACACCTGCAAACATCCAATACACTTAGTTCAAGAAATCATTATGAACATACAATGTCCTGAAAAGTTGAATTTGTCATCAAAACATTCACAGCAAAAATGTGCCTGCCTGTGAAATCTGTCAAAATCTGGGCAATGTACCCTTGGCCGCCTGTATGACAGCTGTCAGAAGTCTGCATGACAGAATTTAAACTTGTACAACTAAAATCTAATGTCTGAAAACTAAGTGACCTGTTATTGAGAGTAACCTAGGTTGTAACTATTTAATCCCATGGTTTAGAAGCTGGAATGTGTGCTCTAGCTGCTTGTTTTGAAATTGCAAGTTTGTTTGAAACCAAGAAGAAAATGTAGCAGAATGACATTGGATTTAAGCCTGCCTAAAAGCAATCAAACCAGTCCAACAGCCTCCCCCACAGAGGCCAGGCATCTCCCTTCTGCTTCACTCCACCAGGAAATCACACCTCTGTGATGATTAGATTAGGGGAGGAGGATTTGGGGCTGCAGTGGAAGGAGACGATGGACATCCTCTGGCTGAAAGGAAATGCTAAGTGTGAAGAGTCATAAATGGCCAGGCCCAGAAGGAACTGGGAGGAGACTGCTTCTGAGCTGCCAGGAGAAGAAGGAGGCGGAGACAAACCACAATTTGTTGTTTAACTAAAGCCAAAAGCACATTTTTAAAAGACTGATAATTTACTGTGTAAAATTGTGAAAAATACATAAACAACAGATTTGCGAGTCTAATTTTTGGCGGCACGTTTTAAGAGGCGCCAGAACTCTGTGAGATGTTCTGGGAAGTAACAGCAGAATATATGGTTTTACACCAAATGTATTTATGCCAATAGCATTAAACTTCATACTCTTATGCCCATATTCAATGCGCACATTTGTACAAATTTTCTGATAAACTGGACATTGTGTTCTGGACAAAAAGGGCAAAATTCTGTCAAAAGCAGACACAAGATCCTACAGCGACAAGGTTTGGAGGAGTACCTGCTACACAAAATATGTGATCTATATGTTATTGTTATAGAGATTGCACACATGTAAATATGTATGGTACTAAAAGTAGATTTTATGTTCAAGGGACAAGGGAAGGATTCTCTGACTCAAACTCACACCATCAAGGTGACACCCTATTTCTCTCCTCCTATCAAGGTAGAGAAGGGATTCTAGCCAATCGGCTGCCTAAGGGGTGCGCTTAGGATAAACCAGCACACACACCCTTTATCATAAGCATAAATAGAGACAGCTGAGGACTTAGGGAGACACAACAGATTCACCCACTAACCTTACGCCTTGCAGATCACCCTGCTAGAGAACCATCCATCTTCCTTGCTCCAGACTCCAGAAACTTGGCAAGCAGAAAGGCCCATCATATAGCTGAACCATTCTCAGCTAGGCCTTAAATTCCAGAATTCCCCCCAGAAACCTAAGGGGAACAAAATAAACAGCCAGGCTGTGCTGTACTGCTTCCCTGCTGAAAAGAATTATTACCAGAACCAAAAGATCCAATCCAATTGTGCCGTGCTGTGACCAGATCCATTGTAGATCAGATCCAGTCCAGTTGTGCCGTGCGGTGTCAAGATCGCCTTGACTTTGCCAATCCCTGACCAGAATCCCTGAGGTTCCGTTTGAAACCCATATAGTGAGTATCTATAGATAGTGTCACTAGCATATGTACTGATTAGTCAATCCCAATCTTAAATCCATCCTCTCTTGTATTCAGAACCAGTAATGTCATTTGTTTTCTAAAATCATAAATCATTAGTGTTTTGAATAAATAAACTGAATCCCAGAAAGAAAGTGAGTATCCACCATCTGTAGGGTCCCTGGCCAGGACTGTGGAGATTCATGTGTGGCATTCTCTTTTTCTATAGTCATAATCTAGTATAAGAAATCCTGTTTGTCTTTTAAACGCGCATCCCTGTTTTCCCATTCTTGCACCTATCTCAGAAAAACAACCTCCACGAAAACATCCATAACTTCCTCAATTTTTATGCTAGAAACAAAATTCCAACTTCTGCTTGTGCTTGTAGCTAATGTCCTCAGCTTTCCATAGAACCAGAATCCATACAGTACGCGCACGGAAATGTTTGCCGCAAATTGTATTTTAGGACATTTCTGACACGTGTAAAACAGCTTTTGATTGCACCCGACCTCAGTTTTAAGATTTCCCATTGCTTCTTAGTATTGAATCACTGCTAGCATTTGCCTGTAACTATCTAAAGCGGCTCCCATAAGAATTTAAACAATTTCAGCAAATTAACCCATATTTAGTGTTTTACCCAATCCCTTCTCAAGATTACTTTAAAACCATTTTGACAGTTTGCCAATCTATTCTGTTTCTCTCTTGTGTTTGCTGAGGGAAATTGGGATTGACATTTTGTTTGAATTCTGCATTGCTGAATGCCTGCTCTCTCCGCTCCTATCTCTTTACATTGTCTGTTGGGAGGGTTGAGGGGTGTGCAGGGGGAAATAGTAACCACATTGCTAGTTTATTTGAACACACACACAAAAGTATTATTTCTGTGCTGAATTGTTTTGCTCACTATTACTCCTTGTGATTAAAGAGATTGCTTAGTGTTACATCACCCCATTGGTGATTATTGTATACCCATTAAACATAGTGTAATTATATTGTGAATACATAAATAAATATTTTAACTTTGCAAACCAGCCTGATTCCTGGTTCAGTGTGACCGGGGGGTAGGGGGTCTAAGAGAGGGCGTGATATGAGTGGTACTTCGCTCAGACTAAAATAACTTTTAGACACAAAATAAATAAGGATTTCAGTTGTGCATTACACGCTAGGTGTTGCCCTAGGTGAAGCGCTGGATTGAAATCACTTACAACCTCCTTCCCTTTCCCCCTCCCTTGTTAATGTCCCCCTCTGCCTCTTGACTGTCTGCCTGGTTACTTCAGATTCTCCAGGGCACCAGACCCTCCTCGACCAGTCTACCCCCGCACTTGTTCTCCTCTGAGCCCCCCCACCTGCATTTGCACTTCCGTGCTCCCACCTGCACTAGCCTGGCTGGGCTTGCACCCCTTGAGCCCTTCCTTTCCCGTCCCTCGCACTTAGCATGCAGACCTTTCCCCTGCACTCTATTCTTTCCCATTGCTCTGTCCACCTGGCCTCCCCTGGCACTCGCTTAGCCAGTGACACTTCCCCCTCCCCTCTCCCACGCTCTTCCTGTTATGCGCTTGCACAATCCGAATGTCACAAGGCCCAGTAGGACCGTTTTTTGTTTTGTTATCCCTTTTCCCCCCTCCCCTCTTGTCATGCTGCGCCTTGAAACACATTGTGTATAGGTGCATTATAAATACCCAATAAATAAAATAAATAAATAAAATGTGTTTATCTCAGACAACTACATTATCACCTCTTTTGCTGCTTACTCCACAGAAGAACCTTTACTGACCCTTCTTTGCATTTTACCTCATGGAGCAGTAGCTGTGTGAACCACTATTGTACCATAGCTATTAATTTGTATTTATTGAGAGAAAAGGTGTTTGACTAGAAACTCTTACAACAATAACAATTTTACAGAAGGTGCCTTCCATTAGGCGGGGAAAGTAATAATCAAATGACCAGGCGATGGTATGTAATACCTGATACTAGAATTAAACGAATCAGAAATTAAAGTTATTTTACCAAAAATGACTATCGGTTTTCTCTTCTCTGGACATTTCTGACAACCTGCTCCCACCCACCCCCTTACTTACCGTTGGGTGGCACACTTCGCTGTGTACCGCTGACTCCCTGTGTCCCTGCGACGCCTGTTCCCTTCACTTCCGTGATCGAAATTTTGACCAATGCAACATTTTTGTATAGTCAAAATTCGATAAAATGTCCCATTCGGTTTAATAAATTTGCATAAATATACAGATTCCCGGAATGGCACCAGACCGACAAGAATTTGTACGTCTACACCGGACAAATTGGGATGGGACGGGAGTGGACTATTTTTATTTTTTTAAAACATGAAATGTGTTATACCCAAAACATTTCATGCAGCATTTCTGAAATTGCATATGGTTGCTATGCATTTACCGCTGTGGCAACAAGAAACTCCAAATTGTGTGGAAATCCTCCAATTTTCTCAAGTCGAAATGATCATTATCTCATGCGGAAATCTGATGCGAAATTATGCGTAATGATGGATTTGCAAATAACAAGCCAAATGATCATCCCAAACTTCCAAGGTAAGATATCATGGCTCACATTGACATTTTAACGATAGCAGTTTTCAAACCATTGGCAGAGAATAATCCATAAACACACATGTGCTTATTATTCAATTATTCGTTTTATATTTGAAACAAAATGGAACTCCTTCCTGCTAATTATTATCCTTGTGCTGCCCTAGCATGAGAGCCAGCAAGGGGATACCACAAATCGAATTCCTTTCTCCTAATAGTTCTCCTGATTAGGCCTTTGTATGAAAGGACAGCATCAGAATAGTACAAATGGAATTGCTTTCTAGTAATATGGCGTCATCTCTTAAAAATACACCCATTCATGGCCCGATAGCCTGAGTTAACGGCCCAAATGGGCCGTTAACTCGGGCTGCCGGGCCGTTGCCCCCGTTTGCAGCCTTGAAACGGGGTGCTAACGCCACATTCTATTGTTGCCCGCTCATGAGAGAGAGGAGCATTGTGATCACACAAAGGGAATTCCATCCATCCATTTGCTGTCCCAATACTGCCCTAAGAGGGAAGCATCAGTGCAGCAAATAGCTGGAGTGAATTTCATTTCGGTAAAGAGATATGGTTCTAAGAGATGAACAGAAAACAGTTGGCATGAGAACTTGTCATGTTATCAGGTTTTTAAGACACTAGATGATCAATGAACATCCAGAAATAAAACACATGAATGTACAATATTGAGATAGTTGATACAGTTAATAATTAAATAATGAGCATGTGTGTGTATTTACGTAGATCTGATCATGTGTAAAAACATTTTTATCCTTCTGAAAAACCTTCTTTTGGCTGGTGAAACGTTGGGTCTTTTATCATGGAAATCTGAAGCATAAAATAAGCGCACAACATTAGTCCCTTGCTTTAAGTGTGTTTCCACTTGCAGTGCATATCATGATTTATGTGCTAAAATGTCAAGGTATTGTATGTTGGAAGTAGAAAGGTTCAAAAATGAACACGTATCACAATGAACTAAAACACATTTTATGAAGTATATTTCGGATTCCCTTATTCAAAAGAATGCAAAACCCACATAACTGAGTGTGTGGCACTAGTGTGAGCCTTGGTGCTACATGTAGTCCTCTACGTTCACATAATAAGGGACAAACAAGCCTGGGGAACAAAATATAAAGATTGAAGTAAAGGGGAGGAACTACTCACTCTGCGTGAATAGAAAAAATCTGTTGTTCCTTCTGTGGTCGGTCTTTCATATTATTCATAGCTTTACGAAGCTTTATGAAGCTGGTTGAGATGGTCAAGCAAGAAGTGGAGCGCTGCCATCCGGAAAGATTCCAGCCCTAATAAGGGCCATCAGAGTATAAATGTTTTCAAGACTAACCGAATGAGTCATACCTTGAAATAAATCCACAAGGAAGATCCCTACAGGACCTGTACTATAATATTTAAAATGAACCCAAAGAGGTGTACCTTTGATACCAGACTATGCAGATGATCCTAAAAGAAACAGCATTTAAACATAAGACAAACTTATAAAGGAACGTTTGGAATAAGGACCTAAAAAATAAAACTAGCAACCCATGAGAAGGCCGTACTGAGAACAAAATAAGAATTTACACCTAAAGGCAATAAAAGTATTGGAATCATTATAAAACCATTGTCAACCAACTTCGTAAAGCTATGAATAATGTGAAATCACGGCCACAGAAGGAACAACAGATTACATATTTGAATATTAGTTGCTCAGAATAGAATGTACATGTCTGCATGAAGTATTCATGCATGATCACTACAACATTCACCCTTACTTGAGTTATGTATTGTAGGTAGAATATGTGCAGGATTATACTCACTAAATCAGATACACATTACTGTATCACATATATTATTGTAAATGTGCCTTGAGAAAGCCCGGGAAAGGGCGAAACAATTGGAAGTACCTCCGACTGGAGTATGTTGGCACTTTCCCAACTATTTATTTTGGTTTTAGATAAACCAATACAATTACTGACTTATAAATCTTACTTGTAGATACTCTACATTATTAAATGGCTAGGCGCAAGTAACCTCACTTACCCAGGTTATTTATTTTACTTACTGATTGACTAGTGGATACCAGTCAATGCTGGGTTCTGCTGCCAGGCCAAACCAAACTTTTTGTTTGCCTTACAACTCTTTTTGTTTGCCCTTTGCTTTTTTTTTTTTTTTAACAAAATGCGTCTCTGCTTTGCAAATCAAATTTTTGGCACTAGGTTCCCACCACCTGTGTCAGGGCAAGGGGGGGTTTCGTCATGCGCCTCCTGGGACCGCCATTTCATGGTCTACGACCAACACATACTCTGCGTGAGTATCTTGGCACAGATCAAAGGTGGGGTTCTTGTCTCTATTGTGACACATGCTCGCAGGTGATTTTATCAAATGGGAAGAGGTGTTTGGGACGACAAGCAGAATTGAATGAAAAGAAAACACTCAAAGGTGAATGGTTTGGGTTTTAGGGCACCCTCAGGTCTTTTCGGGGGTGGTCTAATTTTGGAGGGGCCCTGTGATCCTAGCGCTACCAGGAATTTACTAGTACAAATGGTGAACTCTGTGAAAGTCATTTGTAAAGCACTTGTTTGCCCTAAATAAACACGCCCACTAGGCAACGAAGCATAAGGCAACATGTATATTTAAAAATAAATGCTCACCAGAGTGTCTTTGTATTTTCACAGCATCATTCCGAGTTATGAGGGAATTAACAATAAAATAGTATTATGGGACTTTAGCCGGAACAAGAGGTGGCACAGTCGGTGGCAGTAAGAGGTTTGCACTGTGGGTATCTGGAATTAGCAAAAACATGTTTGCCCTTGGATAATTATATGTAAGTGTGTGTTTATACACATTATGTTTTGTTGCACCTTCATAATATATCACAGAAAGGAGATCATTTGCTTGCTACCCTTGGTTCGCAGAGATTTTATAAATCTATGACAAAAGAAAGACCAAAGGCTTTGAATTCTTTTTTCATAGACTAGTGTATAAGTCTACTGCTTAACACTACCATGTTAATTTATGTGACTGGATTTATTTTGGAAAACAATTATTTTGTTTTTTAGTGACCATGAAATACAAAGTACATACATGTGAGTGAAACGTGTCTCCTCATAAACACAAGTTTTAAGTAGCAGACAGTGAAGTAGAGCTTGGCCAATTCATACCAGAGCAGTGTCCTGGTTCACATCTAGCTGAATGAAATACACACACGGCCAAAAACTACAGCTCTGTGATCTGGAGCTGTTGTAGGCAGGGAATAGTCTGGAAATGTGGACCTGACCATTTGCTCCTCCAGGGCTTAATTTGTGGGGGTGTTTGCCCTGGCACTTATGTCTAAGACTGAGTTTGATTATGATGTGGTGTTTTGGCAACTTTATATGTAATCTGTCAATCCGTAGCCACACAACAACAGTGTGCAATGACCATGCAAGTCTGCATCTTGACTGGCTCTTTTAGTTCATGAAGCCGATGACCCTGACTGATGTGGCAGTGCTACTAATCTATTTTCATGAATAACAATGAGTTGGAAGGTGACAATGCAGGGCGTCCACGCTGGGGATGCCCATACACTGCTTCAGTCACTGTGCATGACATTGGTGCAGCTCCACTACTGCAATAACCGGAAGCACTGCTACAGCAGGGGGGCTTGACAACAACAACAGCACAGCCAGCTGCACCAACACTGGGGCAATGCCAGGCGAAAGGCCATTGGTAGGAAGAGCGAATGTCCTGAGTACCAGACTTCACAAGAAGATCTTGCTGCAGTGTTTGACAGGAAAATTCATATACTCACTAATGAATTTACCTACATTTGTGCAGCAATTTACCATAGAATGAAAGCACCTTTGCTAAATTTTCTGTGACTAGAGGGTCAATAGGTTGCACCTACCAACTAAAGAACCTCATGAAAATGTTAACAATGATAATGGCCCTCATTATGACTCCGGCATTAACAATGGCGCTAATAGCACCATGGTCAACGCCGGTAACTTACCGATTCTGCCAATGGTAAATGGGGAATTACCACCCCATTCCAAGGTTGGTGGGGCGGTAATTCCCCATTTACCATTGGCCCTTCCCCATTCCCATTTTTGCCCCATAGGGCTCAATGGGACTGGGGAAGGCGGTAATTACGGTACCGCAAATTGCAGTACCATAATTACCTCGAAAGTCCCTTTGCGGGTCCCTACTTTAACGGCTGGTCCAGACCAGCCGTTAAGTTCGGGAGCTGCAAAGGGACCTCGTAATCAGGCGTTAAGAGTTTAACGGCGCCAACACCTTTGATGGCACCGTTAACCCCTTAACGCCAGGGTCGTAATGAGGGCCTTTGTGTCTAAAAAGGAACTTAAACGTGTGTTATGTCATTTTGGGTTATGTAGATTCATATTTGGTAGATAGAAAAGTTTATTTCGGGAATACAGAATGTTACAGGCGCACTTGGGCCCGAATAAAGACGGACACCTGAGTATGTCTTGACTCTACTTTATTTCTATAGAAACTAACTCCCCCCTCCTTCCCGCCTCCCCTCCTCCCGCCCCTCCCCCTGTCCCTCTTCTCCTTTCGTTTTCACTTAAAGGGGCCCAGTCCCTTTTCCCTTCACAACACCCCCCCCTTACTTAACAAGGAAGTCCGAGGGCTACATTTCTTCGATGAGATGGGTGGGCTGTTGGGCCATTCTGTGAGGCCTCCCGGCCTGATCGCTTCTCTCGTCGTCTGGGTCTGCTGGCATGGGCTCCTCAGGTGGGTCTGGGGGAGCCTTCGGGTTCTCGGGTCCTTCGTCGTCGAGGGGCATATCCTCAGTCGGATCTTCCTGGAACATTCTCCGGAAGAATGTGGCGTTTCTAGTTATTTCACCATGGTCCCCTATCACAGCGATCATGGTCCCTTTTACTTCAGTCACAATCATTGATTCAGGCCGGTGTGTTGAGTCAGTTTTCCGGCTCTGGGCCTGCCGGACTAGCGCTGTCTCTCCCACAGGAATGAGTTGTTCTCTGGCTTTCCTTTTCCTGTCAGCCCATTCCTTGGCCTTTTGCCTTTTCTCTGCTTCTCGCTGCCGTATTTCGTCATCTTCTTCAGCTGTGTAGTCTTCCAGTTGGGGAAGCCGGGATCGGGGTTTGTACTTGATCATGCATTCAACCGGGGTGCGGCCGGTCGCCTCCTGCGGGGTGTGTCGGTAGCTTCGAAGCATCTGCGAGATGGCTTGGGGCATCGAGGCTTGGTATGTTGCCGCTCTTTGGTGCGTGCGCTTGATGTTCGCCATGAAGCGTTCCACCATTCCATTGGCCTGGGGCCATAGCGGTGTAATCTTTTGGTGGTGGAACCCTTGGTGCGCAGCAAATTTCTTGAATTCTTGGCCCTGGAACGGGGACCCATTGTCCGTTATCACTGTGTTTGGGATGCCCCATTCGCTGAATAGCTCGTCTATTGTGCCACTACGTGATGGAAGGCTGTGGACTGCACATGTTTCGCCAGTGGGAATTGGGAGTACTCATCGATGGCCACCAACAGGTGACCTCCCTCTTCCAATGGCCCGTAGAAATCGAGTGCCACACGCTGCCATGGTCCTTCCGGGAGGGGAACTATTTGCAGCGGGCATGGTGGTGGGCTGGCTGCATTTATCTGGCACAGGCTGCAGTGTCTCAATATGTCGTCCACGATCGTGTCCATGTGGGGAAACCACACCTGGTTCCGTAATATCTTTTTCGTGTTGGCCACGCTTCGCTGACCTTCGTGTGCAATCATGACTAGGAGTTTTCTTAAGCTCTTGAGTGCTATGAGGCGATTCCCTCTGAGTAGGGTGCCTTCGCTTGTTGTGGCTAGTTCGTTGTGTATTTTCTCCATTCTCGCTAGGTCTCTTCTGTCTACTCCCCCACCCGGCTCAAAGTGTTCATTGGCCACTTGTTGCCACTTGTTCGTGAGGTGTATCGCCGCTCTGATGGTGGGGTCTGCTCTGCTCTTTTCCGCAAAAAGTTGTGCTGTGATCGCCAGAGGAAGCGCGTTTAGTGACAGGTATGCCACGTATTGATCAGCTTCTCCTTGCAACATGGTGTCAGGCGCCTCGTCCGGGTGGCGCGACAGGTAGTCTGCGGGGTTGGCATCGCCCCAGGTTTGTGAATGATGTTATAATCGTATTCCTGGAGGGGAATGCCCCATCGCTCGATGCGCGGCAGCATCCTGATTTTTGGGTTGCCAAAGAGAGCCAGCACGGCCTGTTGGTCCATTGAGAGCATGAAGGTGTGTCCGATAATGAAATGGTGGAACTTTTCGCACGCCCATACGGCGGCCAGACTCTCACGCTCTGCCTGCGAATAACCCTGCTCGGTAGTGTTTAAGGCACGGCTGGAATATGCTACAATGTGGGTTGGGGCATCGTGCTGCCGGTCGGTTTGGGCCAGAATTGCTCCTAGCCCCACCGGGCTGGCGTCTACCATGATTTCCGTTCGCCATCGTGGATTGAAGTATGCTAGCTGGCGGTTGGTCGCCAGTTTTCGTTTGATGGAGGAGAATGCTTTTTGCCACTGGTCTGACCACGTGAATGGTTGATCCTTCTTCAGCAGTTGTCGTAGCGGGCATGTGATTGTGGCGTATTGCGGGAGGTAGCATGTGCAGTACCCTACCATGCCCAGAAACGAACGGTGTTCGGACACGTCTCGCGGGCTAGACAGGTTTGTTATGGCGCTAATTTTGTCTGGATCGGCTTTAATGCCTTGGTCTGAAAAAATGTGGCCGAAGAAACATAGGGTGTGAGTATTAATCTCACACTTCTTGCTGTTGAGTGTGAGTCCAGCGTCTTGGAGGATGTGACAGACTTGGTGAAGCGCCTCGTTGTGTTGGTCTTGTGTGACTCCGAAGATGAGGATATCGTCACTGTAATTGAATGCGTTGGTGACCGGGCTGATTAACCTGCAAATTGTTTCTTGAAAGATCTCTGCAGCGGATGATATGCCGAAGTTTAGTCGTTTGTAGCGGAACAGGCCCTCGTGAGTAGTAAAAGTTGTGATAGGCCTTGATTCGGGATCTATGACTAGCTGGTAGTAACCCTGGTTAAGGTCCAGCTTTGAGAACTTGGTGGCTTGGTTAAGTCTTATTAGCATGTCTTATTAGCAGACTTCACAAGAAGATCTTGCTGCAGTGTTTGACAGGAAAATTCATATACTCACTAATGAATTTGCCTACATTTGTGCAGCAATTTACCATAGAATGAAAGCACGTTTGCTAAATTTTCTGTGACTAGAGGGTCAATAGATTGTGTTATGGAGTCCCCCGTGCCTCGGGGAACTGTCAAGCACTCATACGGTCATCCACACGCACACAGCACAGGAAGACACGGGACGCGCTGTTGGTCTGTACGCGTCCCGCCACGAACTGCCGCACGGTCGCGGTTTATTACAACTGCCATGTGTGGCCGGGAACGAGGCCCACGCATGCGCGATAGTGGCGCTGGGACGTCACATCCCTTTCTTTTTTTAACAACAGAACAAAACAAAACTTTGGAGTATGGAACACTTATAGTAGAACAGAACAGTAACAAGACTATGATAAAACGGTGCCGCCAAGTGTAATTCACCCCTCGCTCAGTCCCCTGAGTCCATGACATAGTCTTTCAGATGAGCTGGAGGTCTCCGGCTCCCGCGCACAGGATATCTCGATGTGACCGTAGGCACACGCCGGTCCGCCTCTTGTGTGGGTCCAGGATCCGATGAGGGGACGCCATCCTGGGCCTCAGATGTTCCTTCCTGGCTCGAAGGGTCATTCACGACCTGAGGTTCCGCCGGGACATCCACTTTCTTGAAAAAAGATCGATTTCGGGTAACGGTACCCCGTTCACTGGCTGCGGTCACCATCGTGCCCTTCACGTGAGTCACTGTCCATGGGCGTGGTTCAAACGGTAGGGACAACTTTCCTTCCGGATGTCTATTCTTGACTAGTACGGAGTCTCCAACCCTCACTTCCTTTTCTTGTAGTCCTCTGCGTTCACTCTCCTTCTGGTTGCGCACCGCTCGGTCTTCACGAACTTTATCGTTGTCTATGACCCCCGGCCTCCTGTCCTCCATTTCTGGTAACATCCCCTTCGGGCACCGCCCGAAGAGCGCCTCAGCTGGGGCAACCCCTGTGGATTGATGGGGGGTTGAGCGATACACTCGAAGGAACTCCACCACTCTTTGGACAAGATCCTCACCCCTGCTGGCCGAGATCCGCGTTACCTTGTTGAGCGTTCTCATCATCCTTTCGGCTTCGCCATTGGCTCGCGGCCATAGCGGGGAGACTCTTCTGTGTTTTATCCCCCTTTCTCGTAGATACTGCGCAAACTGGCTACCAGTGAACGGTGGCCCATTGTCTGAGCAGATGATCTCCGGGAATCCATGCGCTGCAAGCATTTTGTCCAACGCCGCCGTGGTGAACTCAGTCGCCGTCGACTCAACCACCTCTGCTTCCGGGTACCGTGACCATTGGTCGACATCCACCAAAAAGTACCATCCCCGACCTGTCGAACCAAAGTCCACATGGACCGTACCCCACGGCTTCTCACTGGGCTCCATCGAGCTAATGGGTGGCGCTTTGTCACCCGGTGTCGCCGCCTGGCAGGCCAGACACCTCTTCACAAAGCTTTCAACTCTCCCCTCCAGATCGGGAAACCAGACTTTTGGCCTTAACCTGGCTTTCGTCTTGACGACATCCTGGTGTCCAATGTGCGCCAGCTCCAGCACTCGCATCCTTAGCTCCCTCGGGATGACGATCTGCTGCCCCCTGAGAAGCAGTCCATCCTCGGAAATCGACAACTCATCTCTCACCCTCCAGAGCGCTTGCAAGTCCTTCTGTGCTTCCTCCTGGCGCCTTGAGTTGTTCCGTAACACTTCTCTCCAGTCCCCGCTCCTCACTGCTGCCTTGATGATGCGGAAGACTTCATCATTGGAGGACTCCGTCGCTACGGTGAGCCTCGAGAGCGCCATTGGAAGTGCACCTTCTACCACTTGACATAGCAGACCCTTACAGTCCACTTCCCCGTTTTCCACTTCTGCGTTCTCTTTGTTAGGGTGACGCGACAAATAGTCTGCGGGGTTGTTGGTCCCAGGCCTATATACAAGCTTTACCCCATATTCCATTAAGGCTAGCATCCACCTCTCGATTCGGGGCGGCGGCTTGGATGATGCGCCCGCCAGTATCGGCAGCAAAGGCTTGTGGTCGGTGACCACCACAACTGGCTTGCCCAAAATGTACAGGCGGAAGTGCCGACAGCCCCATAGGATGGCCAGTGCTTCCCTTTCTATCTGTGAGTATCTCATCTCTGTACTAGAAAGTGCTTTGCTGGCATAGGCAATGGGTCTCATCTCGCCGCGCTCATCCGGTTGCAGCAACACCGCACCTACACCCACGGGGCTGGCATCTACTACCACTTCTGACTCCACGGCCGGGTTGAAGTACGCCATGGTGTCTGTATCTGACAAAGCATTCTTGAGGGCCTGAAACGCCTCTTGTTCTCGGGATTCCCATTTCCACACCGTGTCATTTCTTGTCAGAGCCCTGAGAGGCTCCGCCATCGACGCTAGTCCCCTGATGAAACGCCCACAATAAGTCACCATTCCCAAGAAGCTCCTTACCTCCGTGGGGGATTGTGGTGCCGCTGCCTCCTTTATGTCTCTGACCTTTGCCGGGTCTGGTGACACTCCTGCAGCCTGAAAGATGAAGCCGAAGAATCCTATCCGGTCTTTAAAAAATTCGCATTTTTGGCGATGTAAAGTGAGACCCAGTTCTTTCAACCTCCTTAGAGTACCTTCCAACCTCCTCAGAGTCCGCGAACACTAAAATGTCATCACTCATGTTTATCACGCCTTGAAGGCCGGCCAGTGCCCCCCTTATAGTGTTCTGAAAGACTTCAGCCGCCGACGAGATGCCAAAGCTCAGGCGCTTAAATTGGTAGAGGCCTTCGTGTGTTGTGAAGGTTGTAATAAATCTGGAGTCCGGGTGAAGTTCCAATTGGTGATAGCCGGCCCGTAGATCCAGCTTTGAGAACACACGTGCCCCTTGGAGTTCCCCCACAATGTCATCCAGTGTTGGCGTTAAATGTCTCTCCCTCTTAATCGCGGCATTGGGGAGGCGCATATCAACGCAGATCCTTACCGCTCCTGGCTGCTTAGGTTTGGGAGCGACCACTATAGGCGACACCCAGGGTGTGGGTCCCTCCACCCTTTCAATAATATCCATGCTGATGAGCGACCTCAGTTCTTCCTCAACCTTCTCCCTGAGATGAAACGGGATCCTCCTATGCTTGAGGGCAACTGGTCTGATGGTGTCGTCGATGTGTAGCCTTATCGGGGGCGCCTTCAACTTCCCGACCCCTTCAAAGATGTCCGCATACTTGTCGAGTAAGCTCACAATGTCCACTTGGTACACCTCCCATGCAAAATGCACCAAGTCGAGGGCTTCAGACACGGCACAGCTGAGCAACGAATGGGGACTCACGTCTGTGACAAAGAATCGCGCTCTGATGATTCTGTCTCCCTTTGCGACTGGCGTGACAAACACCCCTTTGATAGGTAGTGGGGCAGCCCCTCCAAAGGTGAATATCTTTGCTGCCGAACTGTCCAGTGGGGGAGGACCTGGTAACCTCTGATAATGGTCCTCGGCCAACACACATACTGAGGCACCTGTATCAATCAGGACCTGTGTCGGCACACCTTGAATGTCCACCATGCATTTGGGCTGTCTCTTCTTCCTAGCCCCAGAGGCCAGGTTTGAGATGAAGAATACCTCTTCTTCGTCCTCCTCCTCCTCTTCGGCCAACTGTAGCCGCTGTATTTCTTGTTCAAGTGCCGCAATGCTCCTTTGCCTTCTGAGCCCACTGCTACTACTTCGTGCTGGGCCTCTCGGCACTGGAATGGGAGCTGGAGCACGACACATCCGGGCGTAGTGCCCTGGCTTGCCGCACCGGCCGCACGACCTCGACACGGCTGGGCATTCTTCTGCATGGGGTAGGTCGTACCCGCAAGATTGACACATCGACCCCGACTCGGGAGGATGACGAGTCTCTTGCCTTCTTTGTCCCCACTTGTCCTTTAGTCCGGGTCGTTTACTTATGGCAAATGCATCTTCGGACGTGCTTGGATGCCTTGCAGCATCCATTTTGGCTCCTCTCACATCCGCCAGTTCATATATTCTGCCACTGTCCAGGATCTGCAGCAGAGTCCACCCCGGTTCCCTCAGCACTTGCCTTCTTAATTTTCCGGAGTTACAGCCTTGGATGATTTGGTTCCGTATCATTAACCACCTGTAGGTTGCATGATTCGAAAATACGTAAGACGTCTAGCCCCGCAGAGTATAGCAGCGTGGCCCTCTTCGCATTATCATCGGTGATGCCAGTTGCTGTAAAGTACATCTCGAGTTTCTTAATCCACAGCAACCACCTAGGCCCCAATTTGGATGGGGGGCCAGACACATCAAACTCTTGCATTGGTAGCAGAGACCCTTGTTGTGGCATGACTGTACCTGCCGTAGTTCTTTCCTCCCCATCGCTTTCCGCCATGATTTCAGGTCGCACAGGCACCTCCTGGTGTTATAGAGGCCGCAAAACTTACTTGGGGCTCTCTTGGGTTGTTGAAGCTGCTGCCAGACGGTTGCCCACTGTGTCTCGTCTTGGGTTCCTTTCCTGGAGGCGTCAGTGTTCCAGAGAAAAAGAGCAAAAAGTCGTCCCCGGGTTCTGGGGGACAACCAAAGGTCCAAAAATTGAATGTAGCAACTGTACAGCGGCGCACGAGCACCTATCCAGGCCGCTACCGCTGCACATGCATCACGGGATCATTCGCGTCGGGTCCGTGTCTCGCTACGACACGTAGCACTGCCGATTTCTCTCTCTCGCTTGCAGTGCGTACATGCAAACCGTTGCCGTGGCGATCGTTCCCCTCGTCGCCAGTTGTTATGGAGTCCCCCGTGCCTCGGGGAACTGTCAAGCACGCATACGGTCATCCACACGCACACAGCACAGGAAGACACGGGACGCGCTGTTGGTCTGTACGCGTCCCGGCGCGAACTGCCGCACGGGCGCGGTTTATGACAACTGCGCATGCGTGGCCGGGAACGAGGCCCACGCATGCGCGATAGTGGCGCTGGGACGTCACAGGTTGCACCTACCAACTAAAGAACCTCATGAAAATGTTAACAATGATTATGGCCCTCATTATGACTCCGGCATTAACCAATGGCGCTAATAGCACCATGGTCAACGCTGGTAACTTACCGATTCTGCCAATGGTAAATGGGGAATTACCACCCCATTCCAAGGTTGGCGGGGCGGTAATTCCCCATTTACCATTGGCCCTTCCCCATTCCCATTTTTGCCCCATAGGGCTCAATGGGACTGGGGAAGGCGGTAATTACGGTACCGCAAATTGCAGTACCATAATTACCTCGAAAGTCCCTTTGCGGGTCCCTACTTTAACGGCTGGTCCAGACCAGCCGTTAAGTTCGGGAGCTGCAAAGGGACCTCGTAATCAGGCGTTAAGAGTTTAACGGCGCCAACACCTTTTATGGCACCGTTAACCCCTTAACGTCAGGGTCGTAATGAGGGCCTATGTGTCTAAAAAGGAACTTAAACGTGTGTTATGTTATTTTGGGTTATGTAGATTCATATTTGGTAGATAGAAAAGTTTATTTCGGGAATACAGAATGTTACGGGTGCACTTGGGCCGAATAAAGACGGACACCTGAGTACGTCTTGACTCTACTTTATTTCTATAGTAACTAACTCCCCTCTCCTTCCCTCCTTCCCGCCTCCCCTCCTCCCGCCCCTCCTGCTGTCCCTCTTCTCCTTTCGTTTTCACTTAAAGGGGCCCGGTCCCTTTTACCTTCACAACACCCCCCCTTACTTAATGAGGAAGTCCGAGGGCTACATTTCTTCGATGAGACGGGTGGGACGTCTTGACTCTACTTTATGTCTATAGTAACTAACTCCCCTCTCCTTCCCTCCTTCCCGCCTCCCCTCCTCCCGCCCCTCCCCCTGTCCCTCTTCTCCTTTCGTTTTCACTTAAAGGGGCCCGGTCCCTTTTCCCTTCACAACACCCCCCCCTTACTTAATGAGGAAGTCCGAGGGCTACATTTCTTCGATGAGACGGGTGGGCTGTCGGGCCATTCTGTGAGGCCTCCCGGCCTGATCGCTTCTCTCGTCGTCTGGGTCTGCTGGCATGGGCTCCTCAGGTGGGTCTGGGGGAGCCTTCGGGTTCTCGGGTCCTTCGTCGTCGAGGGGCATGTCCTCAGTCGGATCTTCCTGGAACATTCTCCGGAAGAATGTGGCGTTTCTAGTTATTTCACCATGGTCCCCTATCGCAGCGATCATGGGCCCTTTTACTTCAATCACAGTCATTGATTCAGGCCGGTGTGTTGAGTCAGTTTTCCGGCTCTGGGCCTGCCGGACTAGCACTGTCTCTCCCACAGGAATGAGTTGTTCTCTGGCTTTCCTTTTCCTGTCAGCCCATTCCTTGGCCTTTTGCCTTTTCTCTGCTTCTCGCTGCCGTATTTCGTCGTCTTCTCCAGCTGTGTAGTCTTCCAGTTGGGGAAGCCGGGATCGGGGTTTGTACTTGATCATGCATTCAGCCGGGGTGCGGCCGGTCGCCTCCTGCGGGGTGTGTCGGTAGCTTTGAAGCATCTGCGAGATGGCTTGGGGCATCGAGGCTTGGTATGTCGCCGCTCTTTGGTGCGTGCGCTTGATGTTCGCCATGAAGCGTTCCACCATTCCATTGGCCTGGGGCCATAGCGGTGTAATCTTTTGGTGGTGGAACCCTTGGTGCGCAGCAAATTTCTTGAATTCTTGGCCCTGGAACGGGGACCCATTGTCCGTTATCACTGTGTTTGGGATGCCCCATTCGCTGAATAGCTCGTCTATTGTGCCACTACGTGATGGAAGGCTGTGGACTGCACGTGTTTCGCCAGTTGGAATTGGGAGTACTCATCGATGGCCACCAACAGGTGACCTCCCCCTTCCAATGGCCCGTAGAAATCGAGTGCCACACGCTGCCATGGTCCTTCCGGGAGGGGAACTATTTGCAGCGGGCATGGTGGTGGGCTGGCTGCATTTATCTGGCACAGGCTGCAGTGTCTCAATATGTCATCCACGATCGTGTCCATGTGGGGAAACCACACCTGGTTCCGTAATATCTTTTTCGTGTTGGCCACGCTTCGCTGACCTTCGTGTGCAATCATGACCAGGGGTTTTCTTAAGCTCTTGAGTGCTATGAGGCGATTCCCTCTGAGTAGTGTGCCTTCGCTTGTTGTGGCTAGTTCATTGTGTATTTTCTCCATTCTCGCTAGGTCTCTTCTGTCTACTCCCCCGCCCGGCTCAAAGTGTTCATTGGCCACTTGTTGCCACTTGTTCGTGAGGTGTATCGCCGCTCTGATGGTGGGGTCTGCTCTGCTCTTTTCCGCAAAAAGTTGTGTTGTGATCGCCAGAGGAAGGGCGTTTAGTGACAGGTATGCCACGTATTGATCAGCTTCTCCTTGCAACATGGTGTCAGGCGCCTCGTCCGGGTGGCGCGACAGGTAGTCTGCGGGGTTGGCATCGACCCAGGTTTGTGAATGATGTTATAATCGTATTCCTGGAGGGGAATGCCCCATCGCTCGATGCGCGGCAGCATCCTGATTTTTGGGTTGCCAAAGAGAGCCAACACGGCCTGTTGGTCCATTGAGAGCATGAAGGTGTGTCCGATAATGAAATGGTGGAACTTTTCGCACGCCCATACGGCGGCCAGACTCTCACGCTCTGCCTGCGAATAAGCCTGCTCGGTAGTGTTTAAGGCACGGCTGGAATATGCTATGATGTGGGTTGGGGCATCGTGCTGCCGGTCGGTTTGGGCCAGAATTGCTCCTAGCCCCACCGGGCTGGCGTCTACCATGATTTCCGTTCACCATCGTGGATTGAAGTATGCTAGCTGGCGGTTGGTCGCCAGTTTTCATTTGATGGAGGAGAATGCTTTTTGGCACTGGTCTGACCACGTGAATGGTTGATCCTTCCTCAGCAGTTGTCGTAGCGGGCATGTGATTGTGGCGTATTGCGTGAGGTAGCATGCGCAGTACCCTACCATGCCCAGAAACGAACGGAGTTCGGACACGTCTAGCGGACTATACAGGTTTGTTATGGCGCTAATTTTGTCTGGATCGGCTTTAATGCCTTGGTCTGAAAAAATGTGGCCGAAGAAACATAGGGTGTGAGTATTAATCTCACACTTCTTGCTGTTGAGTGTGAGTCCAGCGTCTTGGAGGATGTGACAGACTTGGTGAAGCGCCTCGTTGTGTTGGTCTTGTGTGACTCCGAAGATGAGGATATCGTCACTGTAATTGAATGCGTTGGTGACCGGGCTGATTAACCTGCAAATTGTTTCTTGAAAGATCTCTGCAGCGGATGATATGCCGAAGTTTAGTCGTTTGTAGCGGAACAGGCCCTCGTGAGTAGTAAAAGTTGTGATAGGCCTTGATTCAGGATCTATGACTAGCTGGTAGTAACCCTGGTTAAGGTCCAGCTTTGAGAACTTGGTGGCTTGGTTAAGTCTTATTAGCATGTGTTCTATGTTCGGTCCTGGGGGCCTCTCATGTTTAATGGCTGTTTTAGGGATCCTCATATCAACGCAGAGGCGTAGGCATCCGTCTGCTTTAGGGACGACCACTTGTGGGGACACCCATGGTGTGGGTCCCGCCGCTCTCTCTTTGATGTCGTTTTTCAGTAGTGTTTGCAGCTCATGGGTGACTTTGGCTTGTAGATGAAAACCTATCCGTCTGGGGTGTTGTGGCACTGGTCGTACCAACGAGTCGATGTGCAGTTTGATTACATTGTCCTTCAGCATGCCCACTCCTTCGAACAGGCCAGGGTAGGCGATTTTTTGTGTCTCAACATCCAGGGGCTTCTGGCTGATGGCTCGTATGTATTGGGAGTTGGGTGGGAGCCCTTGGATTGCTTCCGATTGGTCATAATGAATGTCGATGAGGTATAACGCGACGGCTGTTTTGTGGCTGAGGAGACACCTCCCTGTCGCCGGGCTGTGGATGACATGTATTGCCGTCTGGACTCTCCTTCCTCTGTGTATCAGGTCACATGCAAATTGTCCTTTGGAGTTCAGTGGTTGTGTTGCACCCCATTGAAAGATGTGGGCGTGTGACGTTTGTAGCGGGAACTTGTCCGCTATGTGTTCGTAGGTTTGGTGACTCATGACGTTGACGGTAGCTACCAAGTGTCTACCAAGAACAGTGTATCGGTCCCTCCTAGGTGGACTGTCACCCTGGGAGCAGTGCTGTCGTCTGAGGAGTCCGAGATGAGGCGGACATACTCCCTGCTGTATCAATTGTATTCTGCATATTGTTCCAGTTCTGGTGGTTGTTCTTCGATGGGTGGGTTCTTGTATGGGTCCCTGGTGGAATACTCTCTCCTGAGTTCTTCGTCGGGATAGGATTGCATGTGGTATATTTGTTCTTGGTTGGGGTAGGTTTAATTTGTCGGTTCTACTTGCAGGTTCTCAACTGCTCTGATGAACCCCGAGTGGCTATGGTTCTGGGATTGTTGGTTTTGGTGTTCTCCCGTTCAGGATACATACGGTCATGGGTTGAAGGATCTCTGCGGTTCAAAACACCTCGCCGGTAGTTGTTGGTTCGGTGGCCGGTATGCAGGCAGTGGGGGCGTTTTCTCCCGGCACATGCTCTGGAAATGATTTTCTTGACCACACCTCATGCACAGTTGGCCTACCGCTGGGCATTGACCTTGGTGTGGGAATTCAAAGCCACAGCAGTAGCATTGCCTTTCTGGTGGTGTTCGTCTCGTGGGGTTCCACTGGTCTTGTCTGTGCTTGTTGCCGGTTTGGCGACCTGGTTGACTACTGGTGATGGCCGCTATTGAGTCTGTCTTCTTTGGGTTCTCTATGTGGGCAGCTTGGATGTCTACCCTTTCATGCACTCTGGCTAGCTCAGCTATCTCCTTCAGGGATAGCGGCTTCTTTAGCAGGTATTTGCGTAATATTGAGGACAGGCATCCCTCGATAACTCTTAGGCAGATGGCTTCATCGTCGTTAAAGTTGGCAAAGTCGCAATATGTAATTTTCCTCTGGAGACGTAGTATGAACTGTTCGACTTTTTCTTGGGGCACCTGAGTGCACTGGTTGAATATATAGCGTTCATAGTCTTGGTTCGGAACTACTACTAGGTAGCTGTTGATGGCTTCGATGAGTTTCGGGTATGTCGTCTTCTCTGCTTGCAGGATGGTCTTGATGACACTCTTTATGTCTTTTCTGACCAGGTTTGTGAAGATGTCTAGTTTGTTCGGTGCGTCCTGGTTTCCTACTGCCCTCATGAATTCTTCGAACTCGTCCATCCACTCCTGCCATCTCTGGCCCTGGTTTTCCTGAGGTTCTAGTGCGAACGGGTTCGGGTGGCGTAAAAATTATACAGGGTTCGTGGGAGTTACCCCTGGTGTTGCAGGCGCCGTGGTGTCTACTGCTGCACTTCCTGACTCTGACATGGTAGATGATGCTTGGCGTGGTTACTGCGCCACAACGAAAGTCCTCTTTTCTACGTGTTTTGTGGCTGTACTGGTGTTTGTGTTTACACGTAGCTTCTTACTATGACTGATGCGTTCCTTTGTTTCCTCGTTTTCAAGTGGCTTATGGCTATGACTGATGCTGGCCTTCGTTTCCTCGCTTTCAAGTGGCTTATGGTTATGACTGATGTTTGCCCTTGTTTCCTCGCTTTCAAGTGGCATAAGGCTATAACTGATGCTTGGCTTGGTTTCCTCCTTTTAAAGTGGCTGATGTGTATGGCTGCAGTGTTACTGTTGCGCCACTTTCCGCCCGTGTCGGGCCCTCCCTTCTCCGTACCTGTGCGCCTGTTCTGGAGCTTCTTGGGCTTTCCCTTCTTCGACGGCGATACTCTCTGTTCCTTTCTGTGCGTCCGGGCCTCTTTCCCAGGCCGGATCCTCCTCGCGCACTCTTACGCGGCTGGGCCTCCACCTTGACGTGCTGCTTCTCCTTGCGCACTCTTCTGCGGCTGGGCCTCCTTCCCGTACGTGCTGCGGTCCTCAGGCTGTCTTCCATCCGTCCTGGCAGGCAGCACGCTCCTTGGCTCCTCCTGGACTGGCTGCTGGTCTCCTCACCGGCGCCGCGATCCTGCTCCTTGCTGGGGGCTGCCGGGTCCCTCCGCGACTCTGGTTGGTCTCTGCGTCTCCTTCCGCTCCCTTTCTGGGCAGGGGCCGCCGGACCTCCTCACCGGCGTCGCCGTCTCGACACTCGCCTGCTGCGAGTGTGCTCCACGCTCACCTTTTCCTCCTCGAAGGCAGGTTCTTCCGTGCTCGTCGCCAGTTGTTACGGGCGCACTTTGGCCCGAATAAAGACACGGACACCTGAGTACGTCTTGATTTCTACAGTAACTAACTCCCCTCTCCTCCCGCGCCTCCCCTCCTCCCGCCCCTCCTCCTGTCCCTCTTCTCCTTTCATTTTCACTTAAAGTGGCCCGGTCCCTTTTCTCTTCACAACACAGAACATTCCAATAAAAACAGCAACAATTAACAACATGATTACAATCAACACATGTAAAAAAATGCCAACATCATTAAAACCATCAAACATTCTGGAGATACAAAATACAACATTTTTTCAGTTTTCAATAAAATAAAACTTCTCTTAGTTACTGTATTCTTTAAAACTGATAATAAACCCAGCCCACACATACCTAGTCCACCAATAATAAATAACACAGAGCAGGTTCATACTGAAGGAATCCCTGACCACACAAGAGTGGTTTAAGCATGCACTGTTCAATAGGCAGACAAGCTAGCCAAAACAATACAAATGGGACAGGTCTTCCTTAGACGCATGGCAAAAAATGCATGATTGATTCTCTTTACCATTAGGCCAGGTTGCCACCACTGCTCTTAGATGAATGCAATTAAAACTTGCCCTGGTGATAACAATGCGCTGAGTAGGGTTCTGTCATTCATATTTGTAAATCGCAAAGATGGTCTTGTCATTGCAGTCATCAACCCTAATGGGCCTGTGCGAGTCACAGCTTTAACCCCGAATATGTTGACACTTTGGGGAACAGCTGTGGTTGGTGGCAACAGTGGCATGGAGCTGTCTGTCCAATGTGTCACAGGCATACTAAAGAAAATGGGGGCCCTGTCATACGTTCTTTTACAAATTAAGAAACATACTCCTCACTGCTGGTTAGGGTGCCATGAATTGATCCAGAAGGCCATTGGCAAGTCAAGAGACCATATGATGAAAGCTATAAGACCATTAACATGGATAACAATGCAAGGAGATGTGAGTGGGAGGGAGTACCGTTCCCCTCCCCATATGAGTACATGATACACTTGGCAAGGGATCAAAGGAGGAAGAAGGGTTGCAAATTCTGCTACACGTTAAGAGCAGAAAATGGTGAGTAATCTGTATAGCCAATAATACACATATGTCTTAGTTGCAGTTTGAATGTTTTCAAAGCAAATTTAATACAGAGTCATGGGTGATGTAGCACCATATTACTAAAGATGTACAATGAAAAATAAGGCATCATCAAAAGGGCCAGGCTAAGAAGAAATGGAATACTTATGAGTGATGAAATATACTGAAAGCCATACCAAATAGATGACTTGAGGTGTGGGGATGAAGCAGGAATTTCCATTTCAGGATTTATACAATAGGTGCCATGCCAGACTGTCAAGAGAGCGCAGTGACATGTACTCCCCATGTCTGCTTATAGTAGCCATGCTTAAAATGGCATGTGGTCTGAGCCGCATACCAGGCCTTCCTGTTAAATGCACAGTGCAATGAAAACACTTTCATATTTAGTGAAATGCAAGCCGTGAGATTTTCTTTTGCATACTGCAATATTAATGTACAGTACAACACAATTTTTTCCAATAGCCCAGGCTACGCGGCAACGTCCTTGAGCTGGGTACATCACACTCTTATTGTGTAAACAATGGCATTCACTGCTATGTAGGCTTCTTTCTGGGCCGATGTTCTAGTAAACAGAAAACAAACAGATAATGGCTCCCCAGGAAAACGACAAATCCCTGTCTGAATTGTAGTGTTTGTCCGCTAACACTTTTATTGGAAAAATGCCTAGTGCTGAATGACGAAAGGTATCCTTGGCTAATATTTATACAAGAAAGGTGCTGTCCACTGAACACTTTCATTGGAACGATTCCTAGTGGCGAATGACGCTTGTGTCCTTGGTATTTTTGTTTAGAACAATTTTCAGTGCTGGACGAATTTTGGTGATTGTATGCGTGGAATAGGGACGGGCCAAAAAAGGGAGAAAAAAATAGAGTAAGCTCAGCCCCAGCACACAACTGTTCAGGGTGGCGGAGCAGGAAGACCAGCAGGCAGATGGCTGGAAGGAGAGGAATAGCAGCAAGGCTTTACAGATGGGGGGGACGAACACCTTCCTAATTCTTTTACTGGATCTTCTAAGCCCTAAACTGGATACTTGGTACTTTGAAACATCTTTTAGCAGAACTTGAATTCTTTATGGGCTGCTTGGGGGAATGATGTTTGCTTTTTCCCACCAAGGCACTTCAGCTCACAAACACCTTATTCTGGATTGGTTATATGCTGGCATCGGTAACTCCAATGGACATGTATTTCTTTTTGAAGCATTTTATTCTATTTTTGATGAAAAGCTCATGGTGCATTAATAGGTGGTTTTTTGGAATATTTTCCAATTATTTCATTTTTCCCATTTTTCCTTGAATTGTGGATTTTTCAAAACATCCAAGGCTGTCCAGCCCTCACTTCTCTATACTCTACAGTTATTGAGTAGGAGGTGTTTTTTTGCCATTAATTTGAAATTGCATTTGCATTGAGAAAGGAATTTAGGTATTGATTGAAGCTGATGCTTCTATGAAATTGCTTGTCATGATTTGGTGAGGCAGGTGCTAGAGTACCTAGCATGATTTGTGAGGTTACCTATCACAAACTGGTGAGGCAGTGGTTGGTTTTTAAGGTGACTTGGATTTCTTGGAGAAGGTTGATCAGTCTTAATCTTGATTTGAGGTAGAGGCAATGACAGTGATTTCAGCCTTTTCGTTAATAGCATTTTAAGTGTATAGTGGAGAGTGACAGCAATAATGGCAATGTTTCTCTGTCATCTATTACTCATAATTAAATGATTTCATTTTTACATGAGAGTGTAAGAAGCATTCATTGAGTGTTCATTACCGAGTGAAATTTAAGTGTGGGTCATCTATTTGAACTGTTTTTATTTATTTATCTATTTATAACATGCCAGAAGCCCGCAGGCATCGGGGCGCGACACAAACACAAGAGGACAAACCCAAACAAAAACATCAGGGATTTTAGGGATTTTCTAAAAGTCTGGAGATTGTGATCCAGAGTCATGGGGGAAGGTAGAGAGATCCGGAATGTAGCCGCTTTAACCTGGAAGGATCTACCCAGGCCCATGTCCTGTTTGAACCTGGCTCATGGGGTCACATAGTTTGACACAACAGTCGTGTAAGTAACGCAAACTCAATCAAAATACATAGTTTGTTATGGTGATTCATATACTTCAGTATAAAACAACACAATTAGACAAAGTAAGCAACAACAGAAAAAAAAGGGGTTCGTGAATTGACAATTGGTAGTGGACAGTGACAATGCACTGTTGTTCGGGGTGCGTCTACACCAAGGTGTTTCGGCCGTTTAGGTGGACCAATTATGTCCCAGCATATGTACGGCCTTCATCAGGACGAAGTGCTGCACGGGGTGGAATAGGTGCTGCAGGGGAAAGGGAAAAACTCGTCAGGGGAGTGTGTTCGAGCGTGTATCATTTAAACAAAGGAATAAATCCAATACTGTGAGGCCACAGCTTACCTGTGGATAATTATTTCCACTGGCACGAATTTCTAGTATTACGCCAGGCGTGGGAAGGATCTTAGTGTAATCCTATTAAAAAGCAAAGAAGGGCACTCAATAGTGATCTGGTGTCTTACAGATACTTAAATAACAAATGAGTTATAGGTCAACCAATCTTACCTCACTTGTGAGGATCTTGGAGTGGGATGGACTCTGATTTTAAATATGCGGTCCTCGCGCGGAAACCTGAACACATAAATGAATAAGGGGCATATTAGTGGGGGTTCCATTCAGGGAACAAAATGCCTGACCTAATGGTGGTGTGTCTACAAAGATCTTACCTTTGTGCATGAATCACGAATAGCGGGCCAGTTGAGAGCGCTGTAGAAATGTGCTGACTCACTCCGGGGCTCGAAAGGGGCCTGGCGGCATAGCGTTAGTAACGCTGTTGCTAGGAGCCTTTTCTATTTATACGGTGGCCATTTTGGATCAAGTGCGTCCGAAAATGACAGATAACTCAACCATTAGGGCTCGGACTGGAAAAATACACTATTATCAGTCTTGTCCATGGTATGGCCAATCTAAAAACGTAATTTAGAATGTAAATTTGAAAAATGATATCTACGTCGGCCATGTTGGATCGAGTGCGTCCGAAAAAGACAGATAACTCCACCATTAGGGTTCGGACTGGAAAAATACACTAATATCAGTCTTGGCCATGGTGTTGCCAATCTAAAAACGTAATTTGGAATGTAAATTTGAAAAATGATATCTATGTCAGCCATGTTGGATCGAGTGCGTCCGAAAAAGACAAATAACTCCACCATTAATGCTCGGATTGAAAAAATAAACATTTATCAGTCTCAGCCATGGTGTGGCCTGTCTAAAAAAGTAATTTAGAAGTGTAAACTTGAAAAATGGTTTCCATGGTAACCTCAGAAGCCTTGTTGAAGAACAGGGCGTATTAGTGAAACTAAAGGGAAATTAAAATAAATTAGAACACTGAAAGCGCTCCTTGTGCTTGAAATGACTGGCAGGGTAGTGACATGACGTGATGTTGACATGCTTTTAGTAATGGAAAACAAATCCACATAGTAACATAGCACAATTTGTACACATGTTCGACAAGGGACAATTTGTACACAGGTTCGAGTGGCCCAGTCAATTCAGTGTTATGCATGCCATTCGACATTGTTGGAAATCTTTACAGCTGATAGACACTGATAGGCATCTTAATTCATTCATAGCCCTTTGGTAGAGATTTCATATTACATTTCTTGACCGCAGGTCATAGGCATTTTACAGGTGCATATACATGATGACGCTGCCAATGTTTGGGATCTACAGAAAAGATTTCCATTCTACCGCAATATTCAAACCTGCGTGCACAGTGTTTAGTTTGTGGACCCAACGCTGTTCTAATTGCGTCAGTGTTTTATTTAAGTCTCCCCCCCGCTTTGCAGGTGTTACTTTTTGTAGAATGAACCATCGTAGATCTATATCTTTGTGGTTTTTGTTGGTAAAATGTTCTACTAGTGGCTTGTCGGCAACTTTGTTCCTGATACAGGACCGATGTTCCGATATTCACATCTTGATGGCCCGTATGGTTTTGCCTACATATATCAGGTTGCAAGGGCATTGTATCACGTAGATCACTCCCTTCGTGTTGCAGTTAGTGAAATCATTCATGGTCCATTTTACTCCGTGATGTTCAAAAGTTTTTTTCTGTAGAGTTAAAGGGCATGCTACACAGTGGCCACACTTGTGGTGGCCCACTAAGGGAGGCATATCCCATAATGTGGCTTGTATTGCTCGTGGTGGTTCTATGAACGTGTGAACCAATGCGTCTCTTAAGTTTCTGTTCTTTTTCAATGCAAAACATGGGACCTTGTCCAGTGTCCCCGGATGTTTGATCAAATGCCAATTCTTTTTTATGGTTTTCTGAATCAATGGACTTAGTGGTCCAAAGGTTGTGACACATACCATCCTGTTCAACTCTATCTTGGGTTTATTTTCCAGACAGATATCTCTTGGTGTGTTTTTGGCTCTTTTTCGGGCCTGACTGATGGCCTTTCGTGGGTAACCCCTGTTGATTAGTCTTTTTCCTAAATCCTCTGCATGCAGTTGAAATTTTTCCATGTCTGTGCAGTTCCTCCGTATCACGTCATGTCACTACCCTGCCAGTCATTTCAAGCACAAGGAGCGCTTTCAGTGTTCTAATTTATTTTAATTTCCCTTTAGTTTCACTAATACGCCCTGTTCTTCAACAAGGCTTCTGAGGTTACCATGGAAACCATTTTTCAAGTTTACACTTCTAAATTACTTTTTTAGACAGGCCACACCATGGCTGAGACTGATAAATGTTTATTTTTTCAATCCGAGCATTAATGGTGGAGTTATTTGTCTTTTTCGGACACACTCGATCCAACATGGCCGACATAGATATCATTTTTCAAATTTACATTCCAAATTACGTTTTTAGATTGGCAACACCATGGCCAAGACTGATATTAGTGTATTTTTCCAGTCCGAACCCTAATGGTGGAGTTATCTGTCTTTTTCGGACGCACTCGATCCAACATGGCCGACGTAGATATCATTTTTCAAATTTACATTCTAAATTACGTTTTTAGATTGGCCATACCATGGCCAAGACTGATAATAGTGTATTTTTCCAGTCCGAGCCCTAATGGTTGAGTTATCTGTCATTTTCGGACGCACTCGATCCAAAATGGCCGCCGTATAAATAGAAAAGGCTCCTAGCAACAGCGTTACTAACGCTATGCCGCCAGGCCCCTTTCGAGCCCCGGAGTGAGTCAGCACATTTCTACAGCGCTCTCCACTGGCCCGCTATTCGTGATTCATGCACAAAGGTAAGATCTTTGTAGACACACCACCATTAGGTCAGGCATTTTGTTCCCTGAGTGGAACCCCCACTAATATGCCCCTTATTCATTTATGTGTTCAGGTTTCCGCGCGAGGACCGCATATTTAAAATCAGAGTCCATCCCACTCCAAGATCCTCACAAGTGAGGTAAGATTGGTTGACCTATAACTCATTTGTTATTTAAGTATCTGTAAAACACCAGATCACTATTGAGTGCCCTTCTTTGCTTTTTAATAGGGTTACACTAAGATCCTTCCCACGCCTGGCGTAATACTAGAAATTCGTGCCAGTGGAAATAATTATCCACAGGTAAGCTGTGGCCTCACAGTATTGGATTTATTCCTTTGTTTAAATGATACACGCTCGAACACACTCCCCTGACGAGTTTTTCCCTTTCCCCTGCAGCACCTATTCCACCCCGTGCAGCACTTCGTCCTGATGAAGGCCGTACATATGCTGGGACATAATTGGTCCACCTAAACGGCCGAAACACCTTGGTGTAGACGCACCCCGAACAACAGTGCATTGTCACTGTCCACTACCAATTGTCAATTCACGAACCCCTTTTTTTTCTGTTGTTGCTTACTTTGTCTAATTGTGTTATTTTATACTGAAGTATATGAATCACCATAACAAACTATGTATTTTGATTGAGTTTGCGTTACTTACACGACTGTTGTGTCAAACTAGGTGACCCAATGTGTTTGTAAATATATCCTATAAGCCTGTACGGTTGGTTTCATTAAACCGTGTGATGTTATGTTGTTTGGAGAACTGTTCACTCTATGTTGATTTTTACAACTGCATAGATAAACAAACTATTATTTTCTCCAAACAACAAAAAAAGTGAGTTTCTTTCTTTTTCTCCTTTAATGCAGAGGGTAATAAGGGGTGAAACAGTGTGTTTTCATTAGAGCACTCTTCTTTGTACCTATTCAATTGTAATTTTTGTCTTAAAGTAACCCTCCTGGGTAGAATAGGTCCATAACCAGGAGCCCATTTTTTGAATCTGTTTGAACCTGGGGCAAACAATGTGCATTTTATTTGAGGAACATAGAGCTCTGTCCTGGCCAATACTGTGGGACCAGCATCTTCAGGTAAGAGGGGGCTTCTCCATACGCACATCTGTGAATGAAAGTACCCACTTTAAGGTTAAGGCGATCCTGAATGGGTAACCAATGTAGCTCCCTTCTGTGGGTTAAAATGTGCTCCCGCCTGGAAAGATTATTGACAATGCACACAGCACTGTTTTGCAGCACTTGACATTTCCCGAGATGTTTGGATGAGGCCCCTATCAATAAGGAGTTGCAGTGGTCCAATCTTATAAGAACAATGGCTTGGGCCATAGTTGCAGTATTGTCCCTGGAGATAAATGGACGTATGTTTTTTAAAAGATGGAGAGAGTGGTTCCAGTTTTTTGTCAGAAGGTTGACATGAACATCAGAATTTAGGGAGGCCTCCAGACAAGCTTTTCACGTTGCTGAGGACAGGAATGCGTGCTGCCTTTGGACCAAAGATCAATAGTTCTGTCTTATTGCAGATCAGGCACAGCCTGTTAGATGACATCCAGTCATCAGTTTGGTGGTAGATTTTAGAGAGAGCTACGTGGTCGGCCAGATAGTTTCCCGTTGCCTCTAGGACCAGCTGGGTACCATCAGCGTAGTTAGTAAAAAACGCACCCAGGTTGTTTAGAAGGGTACAGAGAGGCCGGATGTACAGATTGAAAAGAATTGGAGACAGGCTAGCCCCCTGTGGTACTCTGTACCAGATACGTTTGGTGGGTGAGCTTGCCTGGCCCCACTGAATGTGTGAATTATGGTCTGACACGAAGGAAACCAATCAACTGCATTATCCGAGCATTGCCCTAGGTGGCGTAGTGTCTGTTTCAAAGTGCCATGGTCCACCAAATCGAAGGCCGCTGACAAGTTCAGCAAGGCCAGAACATCTACTCTACCTTCTTCTGAAATACAGAGCATGTGTGCTTTAAGATTCTGAAGAGGGAAAATGGGACGATCCCTTTCCCTGATTCCCGTCCAGACCATGGCCTATGACATCACGACCTAAGCACCCACCGCGGGATGAGTTCAGCCCCCTGACTGCTGCCCTGGACGTAAAGATCCACCTTGGCCATGCCCCACACCCACAGACCCGCTCCGCGCCATCAAAACACATGGTGGGACCTCAGGTGGAGCTGAGACCGACCCTATGGACCAACTCGACTAGATGTCACCAACCAATATCCCCATTGTTAGAGATGACATGACGACATAGCCACAACAGACAAGAACGCATGTGCTGCCAAGCACCTGGATCAGACACACACCAACCCACACAAAGAACATACTCAGTGCTATGACGTAGAAGACTGCGCACACTCACAGACATGCATTGTTGTTATTTTTCACATAGGCTAACTACTGCACCGCAGAAACCCAAGATGCCAGAAGAGCTTGTGTATATGCTTGCAGACTCTTTTTGCTACTAAAACCCTGAAGATGTCAACCTGTAGATAGACTAATGTTTAAGAACCCAAGTCGCACCTCGCGACCCCCGCGTTATAGACTATATTCCTCCACCCATAGACTAGGCCAAGGTAGGCTTCAAACCAGAGTCCCCAGCCCCGGAGCAGCTCAGACGGAGCTGCAAGGTGCTGATCATGCAGAACAAGCCCTGACGGGAACCCCACAGCCAAGGCCACGAAGTTGCAATCTACACACACCTGCCACTGCTGAACACTCCTCGGAGCAGAAATACAAATCAAATCCCTGTAATTCTGCTTCAGTCACAGTCTCTCAACACGTGACCAGGCCGACCTGATACGATGCCAAAGCACCAAGGACCAGAAAAGCTCTGGGGTCTCACGTCTGGGACCCGGACTGCAACAACGAAGTTACAAATTGGACACCGGCGGCGATGGAAAAGGAGCACCCAACAGCCAATAGTAAGACCTGTCCATTATCCAGCACTGACACATGGTCATACACTGTTGCCAACACAAGGTACATCGCAAGCTGGGAACGACAATGGTCCCAGGCTTGGGGGCTTGCGGATGAAATAATCAGAATACGAGGGGCTAATCACTGACGACACTATAATTCAACCCATCACTAACTTTCTTCATGTAACACTATCCATGTAACCATTTTTAGGGACGACCAAGCGTACCACCTGACCCCTTCTCCACCACTAACATTTCCTCCTATACCGATCAATACTGACCCTACCACTCGGGGAGCCAACCCAGGGTAGCATTAGGTTTAGGGGCAAGCTTTCCCAGGTGACGCACATAGTAGCGTCATCCGTTTAGAAAAAGGGCCTGCAAGCCCACCACCGCTGAGATGTTCCTTGGGTACCTATGCTCCCAGAATCTGTCCCTGTCTGTTTTGTGCAATAAACAGCAGTAACTTTTTGCTCTTGTGTGTGCCTCAGACTCCTTTGGGACGCGGGAGGAGTTGGGGCCTTCCCAACCCCAGAGGTCCGCGGACGCCCTGCTGACCCCTGGGAAATTACCCCCAAAAGTTGGAGGAACTGCTGAGATTGTGAGATAGACCACAGTGAGACCGTTTGCGTCAAGGTGGCCCGGTGTCATGATGCATACCCCCGGGCATCCAGACCAGGTCCATCAGCCCCGGGAGCAGGCATCATGTCGCCTTGAGAAAACCCAGCAACCCCTGCTAGGGGCTGTCTGGGTTTAGTCCTGGCACCTATGGCGCCAGGCTCATATGGGACATCAGTCCTGGCGCGATAGGGGCCAGGCTCACAGGTGCACACTTACCGGATGCAGACCATGCTGCAAGAAGATCTACTTTACCTTAGGGACTATTTTGTTACTTGGGTATGGTCTGGGAGGAATACCTACCTGGGACTACTTTGAAGTCTATTTAAACCACGCCCGAAGAGCAGCACATGCTTCGCGTTATTCTGCATCCAGCAGCGTAACGCTCACCGTGCCAGCAGCAGCATCCAACCTTCTGCCACGCCCACCTCGAACCTGGAGCACCTAGAAAGAAGGAAATAAGCAAAGGTTAGAACAAGAGTATTACCTGATTTCTTACCTGATTCCAGATTTATCGCATCTTCAAACCAGAGGAAAGATTTGGTTTTAAAAGCGTCGCATCGCCAGCAGCAGCGCCGCGCCATACTCACCGTTCCACGCAGCATCTCTTCGATCAGGTGCTGTCTCTGTCTTTACATCGCCGAATCCTGGCACCTAAGGGGGACAAGAAACAACAAGGTGAGCAGAGAGAACAGACAGAGACAATCTCTTTAGCTGCCATATGCTTACCTGATTTTACAGCCGGAGGTATAATTCTTCAGCAGGCCACATCTTCTAATGCCGCACCTGTAAGATAAGGAGAAAGCTGCAAGTTTAACCCTTGGCATTATTTACCGGACAGTTTTGGGTAACACAGACTTTTACCGGAGCGCGTTTCGCTGTCAATCTTCTTATTGGGTCAAAGCTGCAAGATAAAAGAGGAATTGGACAGGAGTGAATTCCAGACATTTTGAACTCTTACGAACTATATACTTACGGCTCTTCGCCAGGACCTTTTGGAGTCAGGATTCGTCTACAACTCTTCCAATATCTTCAGGCCAGTGAAGTAACTGGTCATCAACGCGCCCCTGCATGCTTCGCAGGATGGAGAGCTCACCCTTCAAGAATATAAGGTGAGATTGCTGAGAGGGCGCTTCAGAGGTGATTATTGGGGAGGACAGTGGGGGTGCTATCACTTGAATCCACAAGTGGCTAAATCTCTCTCTCCACTTGTAGGAGAATATTTCTACGGGCAAAGCAGACAAGATTAGGAGGGCAGATCCAGTCAGTCATCGCTGCACTACGCATCACGTGGGTGGAGGCCGCAGCAGTCCGGGTCCAACCTACGCCCCTGTGGGAGCCAGGTGAGCGTAACAGAACGCGAAGCCTATCTACAAATCCCAACCCGGGCGTTATAGAAACCTCAGAAACCGACCAACTGGCACAACTATTGGGGGAATTTAGGGCGGAAGTGCACTCCGCTCGCCAAGAGATGCCCTCAGAAGAGAACTAATTGTATCGAAGGAGCGCACAGATGATCTCACTAGACGACTGCTGAAAACTCAAGCTGGACAAGCACCCCTACCTGGTTCTGGGGGAAACCCAGCTCCTGTCTTATCGAGTAACCCTGTGCAAATAAACCTACCAGGAAATATTCCATTAGCTCCACCCGAACGCTTTGCCGGAGATCCTAAAAGGTTTGCCGTGTTTATGAACCAATGCCGCTTGCACTTTTTATGCAGACCAGGAGCCTTCCCAAACGATCAAGCCAAGGTAACCTTTGTATTATCATATCTCAGCGGCAGTGCAGCTGATTGGTCAATTCCACTAGTTACTCAGGATGACCCAATTCTTCGGATTTTCAGGGCTTTCAAACGAGCATGGAAAGACTATTTGCCCGGCACTCCCAAGGATAGGCCCTGGATAACAAACTTTTGTCCCTACGACAGGGTAACCAGGATCTGCAGACCTATATCGCAACCTTCAATAGATTGATAGTGGAAACCGGATGGCGTGAGGAAAAACGAATTACATTGTTTCATTATGGACTTCGGGAAGAACTTAAAGACGTCTTGGCTCAAGTTGTGAACCCACCTCAGGATTGCGCAGAGTTTATAGACTTAGTGGCCCAGCTGGATCATCGACTCCAGATTAGAAAGGCTGATCGAGCTAAGTTCGAAAATCGGGTATTGGTTAAATCCAACGTTGCCCCCAAAGGAACAGATGCATCAGAACCTATGCAAATCGGGAGGGTTAAAGGACCCTTAACTCAAAAGGAAAGGGAAAGAAGAAGACAGATGCAATTGTGTCTGTACTGTGGAACCTCAGGACATTTTCTACGGGATTGTCCTATAAAACCACCCAAGAAGGTGGTAGGAGTTGCTGATAAAAGTCCAAAAGAGCCTGATTTGGAAAACGACCACGCCCGACAAGCGTAGAGGTCCGCTTGCCGAGCTTAAAGAAGGACACTCAGACCTCGCATCTGATCATACCAATGGTCCTAATTGATCCTAGACAACCCTTACGTATGCACGCAGTAAGGGCATACATTGATAGCGGGGCCGTAGGGAACTATATGGACCACGAATTGGCTTCCAGGATGAATCTACCTCTCTGCCGAAAAACCACCTCAGATGTCATCACCACAGTCGATGGAACTGCAATAGCCTCTGGGCCTGTAACTCATTCCACCGCAGAGATGACACTATTGGGTCAGGATGTGCATCGAGAGACTATTGTGTTTTATCTAATCAAAGCCCCACAGTTCCAAATAATACTGGGGATACCTTGGTTGGAAACACATAATCCTTGTATTGATTGGCGAGAGAAGAGAATAACCTTCCCAGATTGTGCACAAACCTGTTACCCAAAGAAAAATCAGAACGCAGGCCTGGCCACAGTAACCACAGCAGTCATGCAACTACCTCCAGAATACCAAGAATTCCAGGATGTCTTCCAAAAGGAACAGGCAAACACCTTACCTCCTCGCAGATCGTACGATTGTCAAATCGATCTCATACCCGGTGCACAACCCCCTTGTAGCAGGATCTATGCCCTTACGGAACCTGAGAACCTTCACCTACGACAATACTTAGACCAGTACCTTGCCAATGGCTTTATTCGCCCTTCCAAGTCTCCTGTATCCTCAGCTTTGTTCTTCGTGCCAAAAAAGGAAGGTGACCTTAGAACGTGCATAGACTACCGTGCACTAAATCAGATTACAGTAAAAAACCAATACCCATTGCCTCTGATCCCCGAACTACTAGACCAAGTAAAGGATGCTTGTATCTACACTAAGTTAGATCTCCGAGGGGCATATCATCTGGTACATGTAAAGAAAGGCGACGAATGGAAGATGGCCTTTTACACCAAGTACGGTTTATTCGAGTATCAGATGATGCCCTTCGGGTTGTGCAATGCACCAGCAGCCTTCCAGTATTTTATGAACAATGTCTTTCGTGAACTCATTGACGTCTGTGTTGTCGTATACATAGACGATATCCTTGTGTACTTCTCCTCAGAATCTGACCATGTTAAGCACGTACGTGCAGTCCTTGAGAAACTACGCAAGCACAATTTATATGCGAAATTGGAAAAATGTGTTTTTCATGTTACGTAAATTGAATTCCTTGGATTTATCTTGACTCCAAAAGGAGTCCGAATGGACTCACGAAAGGTGGACGCAATTCTCAAGTGGCCATCACCTAGTTCAGTTAAAGGGGTGCAAAGCATGCTTGGATTTGCCAATTTCTACCGCAGATTCATTCCGGACTTCTCACATGTTGTACATCCCATCACAGCACTTTTGCGAAAGAACAAACGTTTCTTGTGGACCGAAGAGGCTGAAAAGGCCTTCCAAGAGCTGAAAGCGAAATTCACGTCTGCGCCTGTCTTAAAGCATCCACGCCCAGAGCTTCCATACATAGTGGAAACTGATGCATCCAGTTTAGCCATGGGAGCTGTGCTGTCCCAGAAGGATCCTGAAACTGGTCAGCTTCACCCAGTGGCATTTTGGTCCAGAAAGTTCTCGGCACCCGAGTTAAACTATGTGGTTACCGATAAAGAGTTATTAGCCATCAAATCCGCCTTTAAGGCTTGGCGACACTATCTTCTCGGTGCCAGGCATACCATTACTGTAATCACCGATCACCGGAACTTGCAGTATCTAAAAACAGCCAAAGCCCAATCATCACGCCAACTTCGATGGGCATTATTCTTTGCTGAATTCGATTTTGTGATCACTTATCGACCAGGCTGTAAAAATGGCAAGGCAGATGCTTTATCCCGAATAGGAATGGAAGAAGCATATGCGAACCCAGAGCCGGTGCCTATAATTTCTGAACAAAGAATTCTTGGCATAACTACTTTACAGACACTAGAAGAAATTCATTTAAAAATCCAACAACTCTTCAATCCAGTAGCTCTGCAGGACTGGGTAAAGAAAGGCCTGGATTACTCAGTCATCAATGACCTACCCTACTATCAAGGACGGCTATTTCTACCACACAAGGAATTACAGGAACTTGTCATCTCCAATTATCATGATTCCCTAATAGAAGGTCGCCCAGGTATCGCAAAAAAAACGAAGCCAAAATTAAGAGACAATTCTGGTGGCCCACCTGGCGAAAAGATATTAAGTCATTTGTGATGTCTAGCGGCATTTGCGCCCAAAACAAGAGTCAGGAGAAAAAAACAGCTGGCCTTTTACAACCTTTGGATATTCCACCTACACCATGGCACACCTTATCTTTAGACTTTATTACTGATCTACCTCCATGTAATGGATTTAACACTATTCTAGTTATCATGGATCTTTTTTCCAAGATGGCCCACTTTATTCCTTTGAAGGGATTACCTTCTGCTTCAGTCCTGGCCAAGGAGTTCCTCAAAAACATTGTTCGAATACACAGGTTTCCTTCTGTATTGGTCTCTGACCGAGGTAGTCAATTCATTTCACATTTTTGGAAGAAATGTTGCCAATTGGCGCAAATCGACGTTAGGTTATCAACCAGTCACCATCCACAGACCAATGGTCAGACGTACAGGACCAACCAGACCCTTGAACAGTACCTTTGTTGCATGCTTCACCAGACCGAAAGTAATTGGAAAGATATTTTATGGATTTCCGAATATGCATACAATAACTCTGTACATTCAGGAACCGGACAAAGTCCCTTTTATATCCTATATGGACACCACCCTCGAACCTCAGAACTCGATTCGCCTCAGCACTTAGAAATGCCTGCAGTTAGTCGTTTGCATTCTACTATTACACAAGCCTTCAAAGAAGCGACAGAACATTTGAAGCAAGCAAAAGAGAAATACAAGAAAAATGCTGATCTACATAGAAGAGAAACTCCACAGTACCAAATTGGAGATCAGGTTTGGCTAGCTACAAAACACATACCTCTGAAAAGAACTCGGACTTTTAATCCTAGATATTTGGGACCTTACACCATTAAGGCCATTATCAACCCGGTGGCCGTCAAACTGGAATTACCCTCCAATATGCAAATTCATCCTGTCTTTCATGTTTCACTTTTAAAACCAGTTCAACCAGGAACAAGATTAACCAAACCACCAGATCCTATCTTGATAGATGGAGAACCTGAATTCGAGGTGAAAAACATCCTGGACTCCAAGGTGGTTAAATCAAATCTTTTTTACTTAATCGATTGGAAAGGTTACGGGCCACAGGAAAGGTCATGGGAGCCTAGTGACCACGTTCATGCACCACGATTAGTGAAGAGATTCCATCGGGACTTCCCAGACAAACCAGGACCGAGGGGAGGAACGACTTTAGGAGGGGCCTTGAGGGGGAGTGCTGTCATGATGCATACCCCCGGGCATCCAGACCACGTCCATCAGCCCCGGGTGCAGGCAGCATGTTAGCCCCCTGCTAGGGGCTATCTGGGTTCAGTCCTGGCGCCTATGGCACCAGGCTCATATGGGACATCAGTCCTGGCGCCATAGGCGCCAGGCTTATAGGTGCACACTTACCTGATGCAGACCATGCTGCAAGAAGATCCAAGCCCATGTGAGGCCTGGAAGGGACTACTTTACCTTAGGGACTATTTTGTTACTTGGGTGTGGTTGGGGAGGAATACCTACCTGGGACTACTTTGGAGGCTATTTAAACCACACCCGAAGAGCAGCACACGCTTAGCGTTATTCTGCATCCAGCAGCGTAATGCTCACTGTGCCAGCAGCAGCATCCAGCCTTCTGCCACGCCCGCCTCGAACCTGGAGCACCTAGAAAGAAGGAAAGAAGCAAAGGTTACAACATGAGTATTACCTGATTTCTTACCTGATTCCGGATTCATCGCATCTTCAAACCAGAGGAAAGACTTGGTTTTAAAAGTGTTGCATCGCCAGCAGCAGCGCCGCGCCATACTCACCGTTCCACGCAGCATCTCTTCGATCAGGCGCTGTCTCCATCTTTACATCGCCGAATCCTGGCACCTAAGGGGGACAAGAAACAACAAGGTGAGCAGAGAGAACAGACAGAAACAATCTCTTTAGCTGCCATATGCTTACCTGATTTTACCGCCGGAAGTATAATTCTTCAGCATGCCACATCTTCTAATGCCGCACCTGTAAGATAAGGAGAAAGCTGCAAGTTTAACCCTTGGAATTATTTACCAGACAGTTTTGGGTAACACAGACTTTTACCAGAGCCCTTTCAGCTCTCAATATTCTTATTGGGTCAAAGCTGCAAGATAAAAGAGGAATTGGACAGGAGTGACTTCCAGACATTTTGAACTCTTACGAACTATATACTTACGGCTCTTCGCCAGGACCTTTTGGCGTCTGGGTTCGTCTACAACTCTTCCAATATCTTCAGGCCAGTGAAGTAACTGGTCATCAACGCGCCCCTGCGTGCTTAGCAGGATGGAGAGCTCACCCTTCAAGAATATAAGGTGAGATTGCTGAGAGGGCGCTTCAGAGGTGATTAGTGGGGAGGACAGTGGGGGTGCTATCACTTGAATCCACAAGTGGCTAAATCTATCTCTCCACTTGTAGGAGAATATTTCTACCGGCAAAGCAGACAAGATTAGGAGGGCAGATCCAGTCAGTCATCGCTGCACTACGCATCACGTGGGTGGAGGCCGCAGCAGTCCGGGTCCAACCGACGCCCCTGTGGGAGCCAGGTGAGCGTAACACCCGGCAACGTGGCCCTCTCTGCCGTTGCCCCCTTTGGAGGACTGCAGGACCATCGCGGAACTGCGAGACGACCGGACAGCGCAATCCAGCGATTGGCTGTCAGGAGCCAGCTTCAGAAATTTCCCGCCCGCGGTTGTCGAGTGTCCAGACGTGGCCCAGACGAGGGGAGGCGGCGAGCTGATTGGGAGGGGTGCCCGCATTGGAGCGGCACCAGCAGGCGAGAGCCTGATGTGAGTATGGCACATGCAACCAGCAGTGTAATGTTGTGCGGGTGGCGGGAGGCATTGTGAATAGGATGGCGAGTGGTTTTACAGTGTGTTAAGAAAAGATTTTGATCATTTAGAGGCGATCGATATGTAAGGGGTAGTGGGGAACGGAATGAAGGCCGTCCCATCTGGTGTTACGGAGCATGCTGGGTGGGGCTTTGTGCTCCCACGTGTTGACTGGCTGATCGTGCTGATTAATCTAGATCGCGTACACCTGTACAGGGGGTGTGGCATTCCTATGCGTTGGCGTTGTAGTTCAATGAATAGATGAGGATTCCTATTAATTGAGTGTTTTAGCTCCGTGAATAGATGATGTATTCCCGCAAAAGGTAGCTAGATTATTTCTCAGTGCAGAAGATAGTTGGCTGGTAAAGCCCCCCTGGGGAGGAGGTGTATCACACACGAGGCAACGCAGCGGCTGCAGCACAATTATAATAACGAAAGTGATTAATGAATACTCCACTCTGGGTGCGGTGGGAAGACAGCTGTGGGGATTGTGGGAAATAACTGTCAAAATTGGCACACATTTTATGTTGCAACTGTACATACCGGTAACGCGTTGTACTAGATGGTGACGTCACCCATAGGACACCACGGTTTTCTTCAGCGTAATTAGAGCAACGGCACCAGGCTAAGGAGGGGTGTAGGGGGACAGGCGGCCGGGCACATAGAACGCCAGCACTTCCTCGACCAAAGGAGTTGCGGTGAGCAGCGGTGTGATCTGTGAGAGGGGGAAGAGACGGGCATACATTGCGCAGGCAGTGTGGACAGAAAGGAAGGAGGAGGGGTTAGAAGAATATCACAGGCGTGCCGAGTAGTGGCCGAGCTGAGAAGGAGGGGCAGCTCGATAGCACGCTGCGCTGGGCATGAGGACGCAGGGGGCCTCGTGCGCCACGGGTCGAAGGGGGCCCTAGCTCTGAAAGGAGGGGCTTCAAGGGGGCGATAGCGTTGTGAAGAACAAGAGAGCGGTGGTGACCAGCATGAAAATATTGTACTAACAACATTGCTTTTCCTTGCAGCGGAAAGTCAGAAGTCCCCAATTACGGGCCAGGTAACGGTGGTACACAAATGTGCAAATTTCAAAATGTCTGTGTATTACGGGATTGGGGCAGGACATGGGGCCCGCACATTAACAACACCACTCCAGCACATCTGCGCAACACTACTACCACACAGAGATAAAATAGTAAAGTACAGTATTGAATGGACTAAAGGGACAGATGAAAGGAGAAGGATACTGTGGCCGCCCAACGGCAGCTTTGACATGACAACTCAACATTCATTGCTAGCGTACCTACACAACACCTACAAGGGGAAGAAGTTAACAAGCCACCTAGAAGTTTTTGACCTCTGGAGAATATTTCAGGGGTATACCCCTGGGATGATGGGCATGCAGGAGGTAAAGAAGGAGGAGGTGTACGAGGGGGAAGGGTGCAGTGCACCCCAAGCTCCTCCCAGTGCTGAGGAGAGTGAGGAAGAGGCAGAAGGATCATACCCCATTGCAGAAACAAAAAAGGAGAGTAAGGGAGAGACACCCCCAATTAAGGAGGTGAAGAAAGAAACCGAAGGTTTGTATCCAATGAGGGAATTAAGACAAGCAACACGACTGCAATTAACAGCCGCTGAGGGATACTCAAACCCTGCATACAGCCCACCGCCATACACACCAGAAGACCACTACCAAAAGGGGTTGGGTGCAGGGAGTACAGTAGACACCAAACAGACACAGGTGAGCTCTGGTGGCCTAAAAAAGACCCAAATAGATTTGGCAAGTATAGGACCAGACAAGTGGATAGCAGTACGGGTGTTATTGAAGCTTTTGAGGGATGGTAACAGGAGAAGAGGAGGAGGTGATAAAGATGGTAGATAAGGAGGAGGTAGGAGACACTCAGAGAAGGAGTGAGGTGAGTACCAGGGAAACAGGAAGCATAACGGAGGAAGAAGTGGCGGTACTGGAGGAAAAACTAGCAGAGTTGAGGGACGCGTGAAGCGCATTGATTAGATAGCTCAAGCAAAAAGAATGGGAGGGAAAGGTTAAGACGCGAGAAGGAAGGGAAGCGCGAGCGGAATTAAACCAGCAAGAAGAAGAGAAAAGGAAAAAGGAAGAGGACCGCACAAGGCGGAATGCAGAAAGTATAGCACGTATGGAGCAACGGGAGATCAGGAGCAAAGAAGAGGAACGGGAAGAGAACGACAAGGAGATGACAATATGGAAGAAGAAGATTATATCAGAGAGTGCACGTAAGTACGAGGAAGGGAGAATAATGGAGAGTAAACTGGCAAAAGAAGGCGGGACATGGAACGACAAGGACAGAGACGCAAGGGTGTTAGGACAGGTAAGTGACACAATAATGACAAACAAAATTGACATTCTCAGACAGCTTTTGTAGTGAGGAGGAGTAGGGATCTTGCGGCGGACAGAGTGATGGGAGTGGAGAAGGGCTAAGTAAACTATATATCACATGCACAGGTGGCGGGCCGTCATGGGAGTGCAGGACACAAGAAGAAGAAACAACAGGACGGGAGGCCAAAACCTCACAGTGTGAGGGGACACTACGAACAATGACGCCACCAGCCCAGCACACGCCATATGTCAACAGGCTTAGAGACCTCCCAGGACGCAGAATGGAGGGATCTGCAACCACACACAACAAGTACCAAGCGTTGTACCAAGTGGGTCAACTGAGAAGTCATAAGGGCGTAGGGGACACACGGCTTGCACAACACCTTACTGAATTTATCGAAGAATTGTCTGACTTGGAATAGGAGAGTGAACACACACACACCACACCACACCGACGCATGCCAGAGGAAATAACAGAATACACACAGATGCCACTATTAGAGAGAGGGGGGCAAGGCCACAGTACGTCCCATGGAAGCATGCAGACAAAGAGAATATTAAATGCAGACTACCATCCTTGAGCGGAGGGGCGGGAAAATGGTTATATGAAATGGAGAAGCTAACTGCAGGGCACAACTTAGCGGTTGGAGATGTAAAGGGGTTATTAATTTCAGTTTTGGGTGACACAGCAGATGACATTTGGAAGAGGGCGGGATTCCCCCGGGTGACCATCAGTGACACCTTGTATGGCGGGGGACCATTTGCAAATTGCAGATATGCACTATGGCAAGCGCTGAGGGTACAATATCCAGACACTTCAGACATAGGGGAAATAACGTCACGCAAAATGCGCGAGAACGAGGACCCTATTAATTACATGCAGGAAATTCAGGAGACTTGGCGCGTGGAAACGCGGGAACCATGGGACAAAACATTAGCCATATTTGACCACATACTGATACAGGGGCTCCCAGAACCAGTATAGAGGCAGTTGAAAAAATTGGTAGGGATGGAAGCTAAAGAAATAAAGCTAACAATAGTACACCATTGTAGGTTATGGCAAGAAAAGATGAAACAGAAAGAAGAAGATAGGAAGGCAGATGAGGCAAAACTGGTCCAGAAGAAGCTGTCAAAATATGTCATGGAAGGGGCACTAATAACCAGCCCCGCCCCTCTGACACCAGCCACTGCACAGCAGTCAGAACAACTAGCAACACTTTACCAATTACAACACATCAACTGCCACCACCGACTCCATACAACGCGCAAAACATATACACATCACCAATGGGGGGAGGATACACCAACAACTACAGTGGGAGGTGTGGGCTAACAAGAGGGAGGGGATTTGGTCCAGCGGGACACATACCAGGGGGAGGGTTCAGAGGGTATAACCAATGCAGACAGCAGGGGTATTTAGACAACACTGGAGGATACCCATGGCAAGCACGAGAGCCGCCAATGTGCTGGGCTTGTGGGCTAGTAGGACACGTATCATGCACATGCAGGGTAAGGCCGACACAAGCAGGATAAGGAGAGCAAGGGTAACAGGGTTACAACGGGGGACAAAATAATTACCAACAACATCATCTAACACAAACAAGTGACATAAACATGGAACAACAAGGAGGTCTGACACAACCAGCGCCACATCTACAGCAGCAACAATATGTGTCACCCACTGTGCAAAAGGTACAGCACCAACCGGCACAACACCAAGCACAACAACAGATGACGGCGGCACAACAACAACACATCCAAACAGTACAACAGCTCAGACAAATACAAGACAATACACTACTGCCTACGGACACGCCAATGCCACAGACGCAAATCGTGAAAGTGACGATACCAGGTCACAACCCATACACAGGGAACGGACAATCACTATACCCCCAATAGGACAGCCTACAGACGTCCTTGTTGTGTCCCATCCTGTCGGTAACACCTAACCCTGCAGAGCAACCACGCATAAAGGTGGCGATAGGTGACAAAACATTTTCTTTCCTAGTTGACACAGGGGCCACTAGATCCAATATTAGGGAAGGGAAGTTCAACTTGTCAGGCGATGCCATGCACACTCAAGGATTCTCTGGGGCTCGAGGGCTGGTTCCTTTAACTGATAACATCTCCTTGTCTGTCGGAGATCACAACCTATCTCTGCCACTGCTATTCTCAAAACAATCACCAGTAAATATACTAGGGAGAGACATCATGAGCAGATTGAACATGACTACATCCTTCACTGACAAGGGAATAGTATGCTCGACACCAGGCATACACATGCTCACCACACGACACATACTTCAGGCTTACTGTGGCAAGACAGTGGCAAGGGCGGAACCAGTGGACGGGGACATCTTCCAATATGGAACAGACATGGCAATAGCATGGCTACTGGGGATTGAGGGTAGGGTGTGGAGGAGGCCGGCAGCATACCTTTTCAGACCGGAAACCCCTCTAGTGAGTAAGAAGAGGGCAATAACATCAGTGGACATCGAGAGTATTGTGGCATCCAAAGACTACATTGCAGTTCACGATCAGGATGGGGAAGGGAAAGCATTGAGGGCAGTAATAGCATTGGCTGAAGGAGGCAGGCTGACACAGATGTCAGACGAGGAACTGTTTTCAGATGAAGTAGGAGATGGGGAAACGGTGTTCCAGATGAACGTCTACGTTTGGTTGAGAGTGACATACAAGGAGGTAGCACAGAAAATGGCAATGGCACGAGAAACACCCATCCCCACACAATCAGACTTGTACGAGGAACACCTAGCAGCTGTACCTGCCCCACTATGGACTACTAGTCCCTATGATGTGGGATGCATAAAAAGCATTGGAGGAGTAAAAATAAAGCTAAAAAAGGGAGCAATGCTGCCCAGAGTAATGCATTACCCACTATCAAAAGAAGCTGATGAAGGGATTTATGAGACCATAAGTGCCCTCATGGACAGAGGAATATTGGTATCATCAGAATCCCCATGCAACACTGCGGTATACCCAGTGTGCAAGGTGAAGGGAGGGTCCTGGCATTTCATACAAGATTTGAGACCTCTTAACCACATTGTGGAAGCAGAGTACCCGATAGCAGCTAACCCAGCCACAATACTGTGCGGAATACCAACAAAGGCATCATGGTTTACTGTGATCGACCTCAAAAATGTGTTTTTCTCAATACCACTGCACCCTGACTCACAAGATTTAACATACTTCAACACAAAATGGAAACACACTAGACTACCCCAAGGGTACTGCGAGTCACCATCCATCTTTAACAGAGTAATTTTTCACGCTCTGAAACACTTGTGTATGAGCGCGATAGAAATAAAATATCAATATCAATAATACAAATGGACCTAGGGAACATCGACCTGAAGAGCTCGGGCTGCAGTATGTGGATGATATCATCATCTGCAGCACCGCCAGAGAGAAGTGCAGGAGGGACTCTGTAAAGATGCTCACGGTGCTGGCTGAGAAAGGGTATAAGGTTGACAAGGAAAAACTGCAGTACTGTCAGGAGCAAGTACTATACATAGGGCAGATCATCTCACAGAAAGGAAGGAACATTGCACCACAAAGAGCGCAAGCAATAAAGAACACACCACAGCACAAACGATAAGGGAACTGCAACAATGTCTTGGACTGTGCAACTATTGCAGAGCATGGGTTTTTGACTACAGGACATATATAGGACCCCTATTAGAGGCTCTTAAAGAGGCACAAAGGGGGATGAGAAAATTGGGCTGGCCAAGCGAAATGACTGATGCATTTAATGAACTTAAAGAGGCCATTTCAACGGCATCAGTTCTGGGTACCCCCAACTATAATAATGAGTTCTACATATTCTCACATTGCGATGGTGCAGTAATGAAAGCAGTGCTGACACAAAAGACAAGCATGGGACACAAACCAATAGCATTTTACAGTGGCTATTTGGATCCAGTAATGATGGGACACTTCCTGTGCGTACAACACTTGGCTGCAGCAGCTTTTGCAGTAGAAAAATGATCTTCCATTACTATAATATTGCAATATTAAACAAACCAAAATCCACACTGACTACCCAGAGAGCAACAGGGTATGAGATTATTCTCTCTACATCGGAGTTGAAAATAGTAATGTCAATCCAGTGCAGTTCTTAGCAGAGGAAGTGGCCGAAGGAGAATATGTACACGACTGTACACATGCAATTGAATTTTTCTCATCCACCCGAAAGGTAGAAGAAAATGCGCTAGAGGGGGGGAGGTGTTCTACATTGATGGGTCATCAACAATTGACCAAAGTGATGGTGTAAGGAGGACTGGAGCAGCTGTAGTGCGATTGAGGGAGGATTGGACGTACGTTCCAGTCAGATGTGTTAAATTACCCCAACAATAGTCAGCACAAGCAGCAGAGATGGTGGCACTGATTATAGCTTTAGAAGAAAGTAACAGAAAAAGAGTAACAATATATTCTGAGGATTTAGGAGAGCAGATGATACTTCAGTGCAACATGGTCTCCTCCTGGGTGCACTCATAGAAGTATTAGCATACCCAGCAGAGGTGGCACTGGTGAAGTGTCAGGCACACACGAATGGGGAAGATCCAATATCAAGAGGTAACGAAACAGCAGACGCACATGCAAAATATGCTGCGTACTTTATCGAGACATGGGACCTTCAAGAAAAACAAAAAGATAAGGGGAGGGTAAGACAGATGATAATGAAGGATGGGTACACACACATTCCAGAGACACAGATTATGGAACTGCAGACAGCAGCTCTAATGGCAGAAAAGGAACTGTGGGTTAAAAGAGGATGCACTATGTCCCGCACAGATGCTCCATGGAGACAGAATAACACAGGGAAAGTTGTGATGCCCCTGGCCCTACTAAAAACAGCTTTGGCTCAATTACACCACCCCACTTATACAGGAAAGGAAGTAATTGCAACACAAATAAAGGAATCATGGTTCTGCCCTTAGCTAAACTCACACGTTGCAAATTTCATTAGCAATTGCCTCACATGGCAACAATTTACAGCCGGTCACATGCTGCAAGTGATCAAAGGTACAATACCCCGGCCTGAAGGACTCTTTTTTGCATCTACACATTGACTACGTCGACATGATCAACGTATGTAAAGGATACAGATACATGATTGTAGTAGTATGCCCATTTTCAAAGTGGATTGAGGCCGGCCTGTGCTCCCATGCAGATGCATTTAGGACAGCAACATTTTTAGTAAGGGAAGTTTTCCCCGAGGTGAGGGGTTTGTGAAGTATTGAGGTCAGACAACGGTCCCCACTTTGTGAATGAATTATTTCAGCACATAACTGCCCTTCTGGGGATCAAGCATAAATTAGCCTGTGCATATCACCCACAAGCCAATGGAATCTGTGAACGCCTCAACGGCCACCTGAAATAAGCGATAGCAAAGATCCAGCAAGCAACCAAAAAGTGCTGGCTCTACTGCCTCCCTCTGGCTTTGTTTGAATTGAGAAATGAACCAGGTTCGGACCACCACCTCACACCCCATGAGGTGGTGACTGGACGCCAAATGCACCTTCCCCTCACACCACCATCAAGGGCAATATACGATTGTGATGCAGCTGGTACTGTTTTTGGTGAAGAAATGCATGTGTATGTCTCTTCCCTGGTTACTAGTGCCGCTTTTGTCTCCCAACAGATTCAATGGATGCTGGACGGGTCAGAGAACAATCAACGGAACTAGCAACCAATGAGGAGCAGGAGCTGACTGGACAGTGGACAGTGAAAGAAGGAGACACAGCACTCCTTAGAAACTATCGGAGGAAGTGGAATGCTCCTAGATTTACGGGGCCTCACACTGTGCAGCAAGTGGCCCCTAAGTCTGTCAAACTGTCCGATAAGGACGTTTAGACACACATTCACAACATCAAGCCCTACAAAGCACAGACTGTGCCATCCCTACAGCGACAGGGCCAACGCTTCAACAACAACAAACAACAACAACACAGAACAAGCACCAGATACCCCAAAGGACACAAATGAACAACCACCCGTAGCCCACGCCATGGTCACGAGGTCACATACCAAATACGCCCCCACGCCAGAACCATAAAATTATTTTAATTAAGAAACTGCCACCAGAACTGGAAAAATAAGTTTAACTTAAAAGCACCCGCCAACAGTAAAAGAAGAACATTGTCAAAGAGATCTGTAATATACACCACAGTGTGTAAACACCTGCATGCTCTCTTCTCTTTTTGTCTCGCACATGCACGTATCGTGCATTGTAATTGTTTTATGCAAATATCTGATAGAGATAATACGCCACTGTCCAGGGGCAAATGCTGCCCACAGACGATATCGCAGAAGCCCTGTCACACCAATTTGTATACTTAATTAAAAGGCCAAAGTACTTAAGGCCCTAGAGAATACGCATTTATTATAACGCGTTTCTCATGCTAATAGTACATTCATTCCCACACCTCCATGCAGCATTACCTGCCTTGAGAGATAGGACGGTAAGGAAGGCGTGGGAGGAACTTTTCGCCTGGGCATTGAATGACTACTTGATACGCAGGGCTTGAAAAACAACCACTAGCAGAAATAACGCAACATTTTTATAGATTTTCAGGCAGGCACCTATATCATCTAAAGTAAAGTAGCTGCAGGACGGCAGCACAGGTAAGACAAAAATGCCAGTGGTAATAGCAACTGTAATAAAGATGTTGGGGATATTTTTCACCACTGATCTGATAACTGCCGTTATGTTGCAGGGCTACTATGCGTTACACATGACTGCAACTTCCAATACTAACTTTTCCCCTACCCCTGCGGCAAGGAGAACTGTGTCAGGTGGTACTAGAAGCACGGGACCTAATGTAAAAAGAGGTAAACGTAGTGTTTCTATAGATGTACATGGGGTAGACACATATCTTACAGAATCCACACACGTCTCTAACAACATGTGGTATAAACACATGTTCAAAATTGGTAAAGACACGACAAAGGACAGCTGCTATGCGTGCTCGTTGATCCCATACGCTATGAGTGCCTCGAGAACATTCGTGGCTACTGAAGTACCAGCAACGACAGCAGAATGCCTCTTATATTTAGCATTATTCCAAACACGAGGACGATTTCAAGGAAAATAGGCAACACTAAGATGGAAGTCAAGGTCAACATCTCCCTACGAAGACAACTTCATCAAGACACTACCGATGTATGACAATTATTGGCAGCTGACTGAAGGACTTCAATACATAACCGACAGACCCGACAAGGGGGACACAAAAGAAGTGAGATTGAACTACCTGCCATGTAAGTGGAATGCAAGAGAGGTTGGAGGTGAACCAGGGTGCTGGGAAAGACCACTAATATTAGTATATGGCAAGGTATATACAAAGAATGGATGGGTGGATGGAGTAGTCGGAAGCAAGGTAGTGACATTGGCAAAGTCATCAGTAATGACAGTACAAGAGGAAAATGACAGGTGCTACAAGGAATGAACAAAGAGTGCGGCGCTGCTAACATGGTTGGACAAGGAGGAGGAACCCATAACGATAATACCCATTCCAGCACCTACACTATGTTACCAGCATGATGGCGAGGTTGATGTTGGAGAAGGATGTAAAAGAAAAATAAAGATTCCTGAGGGGGGAGCAGGAACAGCGGTGATGATGGACCACTATTGGGATGCGGAACAAAAGCTTACAACAGCCTACCACAATCATTGAATGGGATATGTACCATGGTACACGTCAACGTACCATCCCTGGTAGTACCGCAAAAACACATCAACCTGGAGAATTTCCCTAAGATGGACGAAGGAAACAAAAGGAAAAGAAGTTCCCTGGAAGAAGCAGGGAGCGCCTCAAGGAGTGACATTACTAAAGACAATAAAGTATCTAAAGTAAAAAGACAAGGAGAACCACTCACTGGAAATTACTTATGGGGAGGTCAGAAAGAGCACTGAGTGAGATTCCATCAGCACACAGACTATTTAGCAGAGCGGCAATGTTCTTTTTCTCCGTGATCCATCCAGGAGTGCAGGCTTATGCGAATGCAAAATGGCTACAGATAACAAGATGGGAGCTAATGATGACGATTTACTCCACCGTTAGTGGATTCAACGCAATCAAAGAGGAACTGAGGGCAATAAGGATGGTGGCCCTACAGAATAGGTATGTGCTAGACTTTCTAACAGCAATGGAAGGAGGTGTTTGCTCAAAATTTGGAAGTTCCTGCTGCACGTTCATTCCTGCAAACGACGAGGACAACGGCACTTTATCTGCAGCAATATCACAGCTGGCCAAGATTCACGCCAAGATGGAAGAAGAGGCTATGGGGGGTGAAGAAGGATGGTAGCTGGTTTTCATACATCTGGTCTTGGATGCAGTCATGGCTGTCGGACGGCTTCAATGTTGTGGCAGGATGCTGATCCTGGGAATGGCTTCCCTGATGGGGATAAAACTATGGATGAAAAGGTCGAAGCGCACTGCCGAGCAAATGATAGGTATGCATGTGCTAATGCCCGCTGAAGATGACAAACACAGATATCATCACCAAGGAACGTGAACGGCTGCAGCAACAGATAGTGGAAGCAGACCTGTACCCGCGATCGATAAAAGTTGAGAATCCACGAAACACGAAGATCTATGTTGGAAAATTAGTTTACTGCAAGCCCGGTGGCGGATGTGTATATATGTACTGGTCATTTGAAGATCACGTGGACTGATACAGACACCTGGAAGGAATAGCGAAGGTATGGCGAGTAAGAGGAGATTAAAGAGTGGATAATTTTGTGGTCGACAAGTCGACCAGAGGGGAGACTGAAGAGGAAAAATGGGACGATCCCTTTCCCCGATTCCCATCCAGACCACGGCTTATGAGGTCACGACCTAAGCACATACCGCGGGATGAGTTCTGCCCTCTGACTGCTGCCCCGGACGTCAAGATCCACCTTGGCCATGCCCCAACCCACAGGCCAGCTGCGCGCCATCCAAAACACTTGGTGGGAGCTCAGGTGTAGCTGAGACCGACCCTATGGACCAAATCGACTAGATGTCACCAACCAATATCGCCATCGTTAGAAATGACATGACGACATAGCCACAACAGAGAAGAACACACGTGCTGCCAAGCACCAGGATCAGACACACACCAACCCACACGAAGAACATACTTAGTGCTATGACGTAGAGGACCGCTCACACTCACACTCACAGACATGCATCGTTGTTATTTTTCACATAGGCTAAATACTGCACCGCAGAAACGCAAGACGCCAGAAGAGCTTGTGTATATGCTTGCAGACGCATTTTGCTACTAAAACCCTGAAGATGTCACCCTGTAGATGGACTAATGTATAAGGACCCAAGTCGCACCGCGCGACCCACGAGTTATGGACTATATACCGCCACCCATAGAGTAGGCCAAGCTAGGTCGCAAACCAGAGTCCCTAGGCCCGGAGCAGCTCAGATGGAGCTGCAAGGTGCTGATCATGCAGAACAAGCCCTGATGGGAGCCCCACAGCCAAGGCCACGAAGTTGCAATCTACACGCCGCGCTCTCAGCACCAAGATTACACCTGCCACTGCTGAACACTCCTCGGAGCAGAAATACAAATCAAATCCACGTAATTCTGCTTCAGTCACGGCCTCTCAACACGTGACCAGGCCGACCTGATACGATGCCAAAGCTCCAAGGACTAGAGAAGCTCTGGGGTCTCACGCCTGGGACCCGGACTGCAACAGCGAAGTTACAAATTGGACACTGGCGGCAATGGGGAAGGAGCACCCAACAGCCAGTAGTAAGACCTGTCCGTTGTCCGCCACTGACACATAGTCATACACTGTTGCCAACACCAGGTACATTGCGAGCTTGGAACGATGATGGTCCCAGGCTTGGGGGCTCACGGATGAACCAATCAGAATATGAAGGGCTAATCACTGACAACACTATAATTCAACCAATCACTAACTTTCTTCATGTAACACTTTCCATGTAACAATTTTTAGGGGCGACCCAAGCGTACCACCTGACTTCACCACTAACATTTCCTCCTATACTGATCTATAATGACCCTACCACTCGGGGAGCCAACCCGGGGTAGCATTAGGTTTAGGGGCAAGCTTTCCCAGGTTACGCACATAGTAGAGTCATCCATTTAGAAAAGGGCCTGCGAGCCCTCCCCCGCTGAGATGTTCCTTGGGTACCTATGCTCCAAGAACCTGTCCCTGTCTGTTTTGTGCAATAACCAGCAGTAACTCTTTGCTCTTGGTGTGCCTCATACTCCTTTGAGACGCGGGAGGAGTTGGGGCCTCCCTAACCCCGGAGGTCCGAGGACGGTCCTACCGACCCCTGGGAAATTACCCACACAATTCACTAGAGTGGTTTCTGTACTGTAGTTTAGTCAAAAGCCAGATTGTCTAGGATGTAAAATGCAGTTGGCTTTGATGAAAATCTGGAACTGCATATAGGCAGCCTTATCCAAAACCTTCAGTAAAAAATAGCAATTGGTGATGGGTCTGAGGTTATTGGGGTCCTTTGGGTCGAGGTTGGACTTTTTGGGCAACAGGGTGACAGTTTTTATAGATTTAGGCACATTTCCTTCATGTAAGGAGGCATTTACGAACCTCATGGGAAAAGGGACAAAGATCACCCCATGTTCAAGGATGATTTTAGGCGCAATAGTATGCTCTGAGCAGGTTGTGTGCTTCATGGATGTAAGGATGTCTTCTATTTCACTGATGTTTATTTTGGAGAAGGAAAACAAAAGGTGTCCAGGCACGTTGAGATCTATATACAGGGGGCTTTTAGAAGTGATGTTTCTGTCCTGCATCTTTACCTCTTGCTTTAATGATTTTATCCTCAAATGCTGTCCACACTGTAAGAGTATCGAGATTAGTAGGTAGGAATGGTATTTGAAGAACATTATGTTTCTCAAGAAGTCTGAGTGTTTCAAAGAGTTTCCAAGTGCTGTTAGCTGCTTGCGTGATTTCATGATTGTAAAAGCGCTTTTTGCAATCAATCACTTTATTTTTTGTAAGTTTTATCCACCTGTTTCCAGGCTTCTTTATTTTCATTTGTTTGATGTTTTAACCATATGGATTCTAGCTTTCGTTTTTGCCTCTTGAGTGCAGTCAGATCCTGGCCGAACCATTTCTGGTGGCCAGGATTATATCTGACTAGCCTAGTTTTAAGTGGTGCATCTTTTTCCAGAAGGGTAATCAACCTTTTATGATTTAAAGAGCAAGACGTTCCACTGAATCAGTTTTAAGAGTTTCTGACATAAAGAGCTTGAGACATGATGCTAGATTCTTGGGGCCTGTCTTTGTAAGATTCCTGCTGGTAACTGGATATGTTAGGTCTTCTGGAGAGCCCTTCTGAAAGCTGAATGGGAAATTCAATAGAAAAGCGGTCTGACCAAATACATAGCAGTGTCTGGTCGACCTGTGCTACAAGGTTCCTGGTAGCCACCCAATCTAGGATATGACATTGTTTTTGTCTGTGGTGGGAGCATCGTTAATAACTTGACATTTTAAATCGCACAAGGATCTTTCAAGCTCAATGGCCTCTGTCAGATTCATCCCCTTTCTAGCGGTTCAAATCGCCTAGGGAGCGGGTGGCCCGGTTAGGGCCTTCTAGGGAGTGCAAGATTTGTATTGATTAACTCGGGTATTACTCCTTCAGGATACCCCATATTTGTGGAAGATCAAGCGACCAAGTGGGGTGGATGAGAAAAATAAAAACAACTGGAGTTTACCTGAAAGAAACAGGGAGAGGGGCACGGAGCGCCGATGTGCATTGATGACAGGCGAAGAGTGGCTTGCCTTAGAAGCGCTGGCCGAGAAGCACCATACGTTTCATGATATTAGATCCAGAGGGAACCTGGGAAATGTGGTTCTACCAAAGAGCGTAACAGCTCCAATGCCTAATTCCAACTATGAGTGTGCATTTCTCTCTGCACCTAAACCGGCGGCAATGTCAAAATTAGCAAACAAAACATGCTCTATTCAAGTTAGAAGCTAATCACAAGTTGGTGGCATTCAAATCGCACAATTGAACTAGTACTGTGTATTGATGTTTTATCTGTGTTATAAAGTCACACTTCCAGACAGGGCCAACGTTCAGCACCTTTGAGAGCTAAAGGCATGTTCTGAACTTACACGGCCGAGATAGGCATCCAATGGTCACAAGCTCGCGGGCAGCAGAAGTTGAGACTGGAATACTTGTGGATATAGATTAGGGAACACTGTATGTTTATGTTTCTCTTCTGCACACACAGAGGTTACGTGAAAGCCGATTTGACTGTGATGTTGTTTCATCCATGTTGCCCTCCACCCGTCACCCAGATACTTTCTCCATCCAATTTGTCCATGCTGTTAAGAGACCCCGCAGATTCTAAGCCCAATCCCTTGGAGTATACTACCTTGCTTTTGTAGAATATTTGGCCGAAACATACACAGAGCTTGAGCATGGTGATCCCCCGGTCCTTGCCACATTAAGAGACCCATCAGTAAGAGAACTGTGGGAGGAAGTGTTTGCCTTTGCAATTAGTGACTATCAGGTCTGCACACCCAGCAAGTCCCAGAAGTCCCGCTTTGCCGCGGGATACTCGTCTGTTTTGTTCTGCTCGAATTGGAATCTATCTGGATTTACTGGACTCCGACGCCCAGAAGGTGAACTTTTCCAACGGACTGTGAATACAGAAGTTATACATACATGGTATCACTTTACTGATACTTTTTCTGTTTTTTTAGGCTTTTCTCCTCATTTCAGAGGCAGGACTTACATAAGGGCTGCTGCGCGCGCACCGCGCGCGCACACCCAGCAAGTCCCAGAAGTCCCGCTTTGCTGCTTCGCCGCGGCGGGTTGCGTTCTTATCCCCTTTTTTACTTTACGCCTTCTTTACTATTTCGTTTTTTGGGTCTTTGGTAAATAATGAAGCGAGGTATTTCTACCTTAAAAACAGGGATGCCTCCTATTACAGCATCTCACCACTCCAATAGGTGAAAATTCACCTGCGGCTAAAAGAAAACCTCGCCTGAGTTCCACACCTCGAGCAGGCAATATAAATATAAAAGGGAAAACAAGAGCCGAAATTCTTCTTGGCATGGATATTCGACCCTTTTGTAGTAATCAAAGCGCGGCTTCATCCGTGGAAACTGAAAATGGAAACATCAAACTATTAGCATGTGGTCAGGATGTCCAAAGTTCCCTTGTGCCACAAAAGGACTGACAAAATGGACATCCAGCCAGGAATCTTTCGGTGAATGACAAAAATGAAGACATGGTAAAATCCAGCCTTGTGACCCCAGTAATTGTCTCCTTTGCAAATGAAAATGTATCTTTGTCTGATAGTATGTTGCTAAAAAATATATTAACTGGTATTGTTGTTCCTTCTATTGTAACACCAGATAAGCATGCTATTTCCATTAGAAATTCAAATTCAAAAAGTGCAATCTCCGGTGACATGCCGACAATAGACCTTGATTCAAACGATACTGCTTTTTCCACGCATACACTCTCTGACAATCTGTCCAAATCTCCCATCCTATTTACCAACATTAGTGCTGCGAATTCCGTAGCAAACTTGTCTTTCAGTGCCCCTACCCCGCGTAAAGTAAACTCTCATGGCAATCCTGATTTGGGCCCAACAGAATCACATAGTGTTCAAACTGGAATAGCCTTGACATCGATGAACACAGCGATTTTGGCTTTAGCCAAACTGTTTGAGGTCCTAGCCACAAAGGCTGATCTACACTCCAACCAACTGAATCAAGTTTTGGCAGAGCATCTTACACTTGCCAACAAATCAGAAAGTTTGAGTTTACCTCATGGCCCTTCTAAAATCAGGAGGTCCATAGCTTCTCAGACCTCTTTCTTAGTCGACCACCCCTTTAAAAGAATACCATACCATTCTGTGCTTTCCTAACCCCATCATAGATCTTATGAGTGTTGTACATAACTCTCCTCCAGTTCAGCAAATAAAATCAACAAAACCAATTTATCCCTTATTCGATGGCAAATTAAATTCTTGTGACATCACTAAAGGGGATCTTAAAAAGTCCCCCCTTGTCAAAGAATCCAAAAACATAAAATCTGTGGCCAAACGCGGTAGGCAATCCAAAGCATTTGTCAAAAACCTATCTATACCTGCCGCTACTACGATTGCTGCAGCTAAACTAGTTGCAAAAAAATACTCTATGCAGTCTCTGAACCGGAAAGAGAGGGTTTTGTCAGTGCCAGTGGAGCATAGCCCGCTAAATGATTTAATAAGAGTGGCGACTGATATGTCCAAAAATACACTCTTGAATCAGACAACATAGAAAAACTGATTCACACGTCCTTGAATAAGTTCTTTGAGAATGCTGCCTTTGTGAAACCTAATTTTGCTAGTGTACCCTTGCAAATGCCTAAAGCTGTGCCTCCGCCACAAAAATCTAAACCTCTGATTGGCGGCCTTAAACATCCAGCGATTCATACTCTAACGCTTACTTGTATGCCTGCTCCAGCCAAACAGTATAATCTAAATCGTGCTTCCATTCTCGCAATCTTTAGCAAAATCCCTGTATTAGATGACATCGGCTCTATAGACATCGAGCTTGTGGAATTTTTCAACAAGGGCAATTGCTCATCTGTAAATCTCTGGATAAACTCGCGAATTGTGGTAAACTCTATCTGGGCCGTTAAACAACAACTCTCTAATCTGGGTTTTTTGCTTCACACTATGTCAGAGACATCGAACTCGTCTTCAATTCAGCCTGAGGTTGCCCCTTCTATTCAATTAGTAAATAAATCACAGGCTGTGACCTCACATACTTGTTTGTGTGACTCCAAGAGTAACCAATGCTAGCTTCACAATCTCACAATTTGCTCTTTGGTCTTTGTTAGTTGGAATTCAAGAGGACATGCGCATCTGCTAAACAACAATAATGCACAGCTTTTGGGTCGTGATGTCATCATGTTGCAAGAAACTTGGTTTACGACTGTACCATCTTGGAACAACTATGATGTGCTTTTGAATCCAGCTGAAAAGGGTTGCCGGGGGCGTCCCACTTCGGGACTGTTAACTGCAGTGAAGCAATCTTCTTTGCTAAAAATTGAAGCATGGTTCTACCCTAAAGCCTTTTTACAAATGTCAAAAATCATGGGTAACAATTTCTCATGTGCTGTGATAAATGTTTATTGGAATCCCCTGGGAATTGCTGATAATGGTTTTCTAAATTCTGTGACCAAGGCCCTGGACATAGTCTTGCTCGAGGGCCTTACTGATTGTATTTTATTGGCTGGAGATTTAAACTTGCATTGTATGAGTCCCCCATGTAACTCTGAAAAACTTTGCATACAAAAGTGGACGAGTTTGGTTCAATCTCGTAATCTGTTTATGCTAAATCGAACTTTTCCTCAGTATATACCACCCAGAGCTACTTGGCACCGTGGTCGAAGTCAAGGTATCATTGATTGTATGTAAATGCATGTTTTTTAAATAATATCACAGCATTTGAAATAACTGATACAGAAGCTAGCGACCATAATATTTTAAATATGATGTGCTCCTCAAAATCTGTTACACCAAATTTGGAACCTTTAAATACAATGGGTCCCATTAAAGTCAATTCTGCGAGGAACAGATTGAAATGGTTGGAAAAATCACTTATAGCCTTTAGGGATCACTATCAAGCAAAATTGAATAAACGAAAAGGGAGCTCTTTTCCGGGTGATGTTGTTTACCATGACTTAATGCAACTGTTCCAACCAAACTCTTCCCTCCATAAACAGAAACAGACACCTTATCTACATTTACCTGATCAGGAAATTAGAGTAAAAAAAGCCATCATGCAAGCAGATAGGAGAGCTGCCTTTAAGCTACCTCCAGACATGCGTGCTCCTGTTTTATCCCAAATCAGAACAAAGTACAGGAATTGGATTAGGGGCAAGAGGGCAAAATTATATCAATCTGATGGTTACTCTATGTTAAAGGCTTTAGCTGCAAAGAATTTGGCTCAATCTTGGTCTATTATTATCCAATCTACAGCGGGGCATCAGGTGGCTGTCCAAGCAAATGATGTGACGGAGTCTATGTGGATCCAGCACTATTCAACTCTATTTGCTGAGCCCCCCCTATTGGAGATTTAGCCAATTTAGAGGTCCTACCGCCTTTTCACTTGGTTTTTGATAGAGATGATATAATGTATTTCATAAAACAGGCAAGCAATTCTAGAGCCCCTGGCCCTGATGGCTTGGCTAATATACATCTCAAACAATTTCCGGACATTTGGGCAGATATTTTGCATCTCCTGTTTGAGTCTATTAATGTCTCACAGATCATTCCTATATCATGGAAGCAGGCTATTGTCATCCCAATTTATAAGAAGGGAGATCGAGCCAATCCGGCCAGCTATCGGCCCATCTCCCTTCTTGATGTGCCGGGTAAAATCTATTCACGCCTAATTCTTAGAGAATTGAAAAATTGGTCGAAGAAATGCTCAAAATGGATCCTTTACAATCGGGCTTTGTCTCCGGCCTTGGCACCTTACCTAACATGATTTCATTAAATATGCTCAAGTCCCAATATGTAGCCTGGAAACAATCCTTATATTTTGCCTTCATTGATTTTCGTTCTGCTTTTGACTCTATTAATCGGAATTTGTTATTTCGTAAGTTACATTCACTTGGTTGTCCGTCCACTTTGTTATCCTTAATTATTCATCTACATTCAGAAACTACTATGCAAGTTAGACTTTCCATTGAAGGTTCTTTATCCGCATCTTTTGGCACATTTTTGGGACTCAAACAGGGGTGTATTTTGGCTTCATTCTTATTTAATTTGTTTATTTTTGACATAGGTAACGCTTTTCATCGCATTATATCAGATGCTCCCGAATTGAGTCATCAGCGTATACCATGGTTACTTTACGCTGATGATCTGGTTTTAATATTGCAAACGCCTAGGGGCCTCCAGAACATGTTTTCGGCGCTTGCAGAGTATGCTGCGAAAAACCATTTAATCATAAATTTGGAAAAATCACAAATTATGATATGTAGTCCAAAGGGGAAACTCATGGCTCAAAATGTCGCTTGGAATCTCCAACTGGAACCATTGCACATAGTTTCCGAATATAAATATTTAGGTCTGTTTATTCAGAATACTATTGGGGATCCCAAACATTTGACCATGTTGCAGTCTAAATTACTATCCTTAGTGTCACAAGCCAAAATACTTGTTTACAAATATGGCAAATTCACTTTAAAACACCTTTTTATGTTTTATGAACAAAAAGTGATTGCCAGCCTATTATATGGCATTGAATCAAAACTCTATTCAAATGATCAATCATGGGACAAGCTAGAAGCTGCTTTTTGGAAAAAGGTGCTACATTTACCTAACTGTGTGCCCATGCACATTTTGCGTTTTGAATTGGATATAAATTCACTAGCGAGTAGAATAAAATGGAGAATGTGCGCTTTTTTTTCGCAAATGTTTATTGGGTGTGACAAATAATAATATTCTGAGCACAGTTGCCCGTTATTTGATCTCTTCCGATTTAATTTTCCCGACGACATGGCGAATTTATGTTTTCAAAACTCTTGTGGAAGCCAACATCTCTCTACAGTTCTTACTTGATAGCCCAATAAGTGCCAAGACATTTTTTTATCAATGGGCCTGGATCCAGAATTATGAACTCTGCACTAATTACAAAGACTTTGACATCAGAATCTTTGGTAACAAGCAATTGGGTCAAGTGGCCAATTACCTCTTGAAATGCCACTCAGCAAAAATTAGACAGCAATACTTGCGTATAAGACTAAACTTATGGCCTACGAGAGAGCAGTTAGTGAGGCGTCAAATCCTCTCCCTTAACTTAAACTATTGCCGATTTTGCAAGCTTCATTTTGTAAGAGAAACTTTGCAACATGTGGTAGTATCTATCCAAAATTGAAGGACATCAGAAATAAATATTTTTCTAATTTGTTAAATTTGCATATGGAAAGGAATGAAATTGAGACATGGAGCATTTTATTAAACAGTCCCAGGTTTGCTGTCATAAAAGCCCTGGTACAATTTCTGGAAAAAATTTTACCGACTGAAATAACTTGATCATCAAGTAGAACTTAGTCAGTTAAAATGATAAATGTGAATTCAGTTCTAAAATGCTCTTTCAGCTGTTTACATCTGTTTTGATTCCCTGGCTGAGTTTCTGCTTATTATTTTATCTATTTTACTTATTCTATTTTATCTTCTTTTATATTGCTCCTTTCCCGTCTCGATAAGTATCCTATGTGAAATTGTAACTGAATGTGAAATGAAAGTGTAATTTAAATTGTTTTTCTTATTTTATGTTTATGTACACGTAATTTTGAAAAGTTGATTGATTTCAGCTGTACCAAAATAAACAAAAAAAATACTATCAGGTCTGCTGTGCTTAAGTGCATTTACAAATGCTAACAAAATAACACATCTCTTTGTGCATTGCAGGCGGGGAACTATATCTTCAAGCTGCAAGGATTAAGCAGCGCAAGTGAAAATGAGGGAAACGATAAAGAGCATTGTTATGTCATGTCTATTATTTCCAAGTGGATCGATACTCTGGCAAATATACAATGTTGCTAGTACTACCGCTGTACCCTCTACTAACATTCCCCTGACCCGAGCAGGAGGAACAACCATGTCAAGTGGACAGGAGCACACTGCTTATAGGTTAGGAGAGGTAAGCGCAGTGTTGACACAGACATGAAGGTGGTTGACATGTATCTCACCGACACTGCTCGAGTGACTAACAACATGTGATACAAACACATGGCAAAAGTAGGTAAGGAAGCCACCAGGGAGAGCTGTTATGTCTGCTCTTTAATCCCCTATGAAATGAGTGCCTCCAGAACGTACATAGCAACTGAAATACCCGCAGCAAGAGCACATTGCCTAATGTATCTCTGGATGGGGTAAACTCGAGGAAGATTTCAAAGGAAGACAGCCATGCTGAGATGGATATCCGGGGCAACGTTCCGTATGAAGATAGTTACATAAAAACATTGGACATGATGAACAATTATTGGCAGTTAGATGAAGCTATACAGTACATAACAGTTGGGCCTAAAAAAGGAGAAACAAAAACTATTACCTTGAAGGAACTACCATGTCCCTGGACAAGAGTGAGGGAGACAGGAGGAGAGCCTGGTTGTTGGGAGAGGCCACAGATACTAGTGTATGGCCAAGTAAACACAAACGATGGATGGCAGGATGGAGTGGTGGGAAGCAAAGCACTGATGCTGGCACACTCACCAGTGAACAAGGTACAGGAAGAAAATGACAAATGCCTGAAGGAGTGGGATATGAGTGCAAAGTTACTGACATGGGTGGAGAATGAAGCTGGACCAATGGCAATAGTACCGCTGAAGACACCAGCAATGTGCTATAGGAACAATGGTGAAGTGGAGGTTGGCGAGAATGTTGGTTACAAAAGCATTGAACAACACGCAGCTATGAAGGCAGGAATTGCAGTACTAATTGATCACTATTGGGCTTGTGGGTTGAAAGCGTACGAGTAGCTGCCACCCGACTGGGGAGGAGTTTGCTCGCTGGTGCACATCAACATGCCTTTGTTGGTTATGCGCAGGAAGGACGTGAAGCTTGACGACTTCCTGAAAATGGACAATGACAAAAGAAGGAAGAGGTTGGTTGCAGTGGCACTAACAGAGAAGGCAGAAAAGCAAGGGGGATTGAGCAGAGTGAAGAGAGGAGGAAACTACTTCTCAGAAGCATTGGAAACAGAACTAGATGAGATGCCAGCAGAACACAGGCTGTTCAGCAGGACGCAACTGTTCTTTACATCAATAATACCATCTGTACAGATGTACATAAACGCAAAGTGGTTACAGATTACCCGCTGGGAGTTGATGGTGACCATTAATTCTACAGTGAATTGCTTCAATGCAATAGAAGAAGAGCTCAGAGCAATAAGGTTGGTGGCGCTCCAGACTAGACATGTTCTGGACCTCCTCACAGCTAAGGAAGGAGGAGTCAGCGCAAAGATAGGGAGTTCCTGTTGTACATTCATACCCACCAACAATGAAGATAACAGAACTTTATCAGATGCAGTGGCGCAGTTGGTGCGGATGCATGCCAAAATCGAAGAAGAAGCAAGAGGGACAGGAAAGGACCAGATCTGGATAGCGTACATATGGTCTTGGATGCCATCATGGCTGTCAGATGGACTAAAGGTGATAATGGGAGCTCTTGTGTTAGCAGCAACAACGATATGTGGAATCAAAATCTGCATGGCCAAGTTAAAGAAAACAGCAGAGGAAGCTGACGGAATGCAGATCCTGATGGATGTGAACATAGGAGGAGCAAAAGATGAAATTGTGGCAGAAAGGGATAAGATAAGAGAAAGAATTGTGCAATGCCGACTGTTCCCAATTGAATCAATGAAGTTGGACAACAGTTCAACCTAAAGTACTATGAAGGGAAGTGGGTTTGGTGGAACCCCAAAGGCGTGTGCCATTACGTGACCTGGTCATTCGATGACCACACCAACTACTATGGGTACCTCGGAGGAATAACAAAAATATGGCAGCCAAGAGCGAAAGGACTATCATATAAGCATGTGGTTGACAGGTCGAGCAGAGAGGGGACTGAAGAGGGATGGGGAAACTTACACCTCCTCTTCCCCCTACGAAATTTATGACAAGTAAGCAGGCCAGAAAGCACTGTAATCCCCCATTCTATTTCAGACAAGTTCCCACTGGCCCCATGATTAACAAGTACGTCGAGAGGTATCCACTCAGCCAGCCATACAGACCAGGGGTGGTACAGACCTATCGCTGTGTGGATGAAAAGCCACAGGGAATGACCAAGGACACCTCTATTGACAGCCTGGACTAAACCCCAAGGAGCCATGTTGCTGACGTTGTTAGAGACACCACGACATAGCAGTATTAGACATTAAGCACACATGCAATCCACACTTTGGGACATAAACACGCAGTTGAATACATGAAGAACACGAGTGTACAGTTCTATAGTTAGCAGACAGATACATATATATATATATACTGTGTAAAGACGCCAGAGGGGGTTGTCTGTACTTCCGCTCTCTATATGGCAGAGGAGAGGCACAGAGGACCCCAGCCAAGATTCTCTATTATTGGTATCGTGGTCAAGCAATCAAGGCCTAGCTTCTCAGGAGGTGATGCAGGCTGGTTCTTAAGTACAGTGTAGTCCCCAAGCACCCACAAAGGAATGCCCGCACACTGTATCGGTTAAAACACAGTCTTTATATAATTAATATTCAAAGGTATATACAATATCACAATAACTCACTTTGTGCTCAGAAAATCAACAATGGTAAATATATACAGTTCTAAAGTGGTACCACAACGATTATTAGATCTCATTAAAGTGCATCAACTATACGGTCAAAATGGCACACAGATCAATAAAGAGGAAATAAGCAGTAGAGAGAGGAAGGAAAGCAAGATGGATGAACAATTGGCAGAATACTAGTCACTACTGTTAAACACAGCTCTGTGTGGAGATCCCTCCACCTGGGCAACCTGTAGGATAAAGATACAAGCCCAGTCCATATATTGTTCACACTAGACTTCCCAATAGTTCTGCAACCCCAAAGTACCTGGCGTTGTAGCGTTCCTCGGCGGGGAATCAACGGCCCTTCTTGAGTGCCCTCCCTTTAAGGCAGGAGTCACCAGTCGTTGAACGTCCGACGGAGAACAGGTCAAGCTACAACGGTGAAGTGACAGCTTAGTTCCTAGCGGTGCTCATTGACGGGGAAGCGTAAACGTCCTGCAAGGTAGAGGTGTGCGGGGCACCTCGGTGTCGATAGTTCTGGACCGCAAAGAGTTTGAAGAACTGTGGCCCAGCAAGGGCGTTGAGTCGTCGGTGTCTCTGTGGTCCTTGGGTGGCGGGAAACCCACCGGCGGATGCTCCTCAGCGTGTCAATGGTCAGGCCCTCTACAGCAGGATACAGCGGCGACGATGTGGACGAGAGCGTCCTTGGATCAATGAAGTTCTTAGGCTAACAGGAGCACGGAGGCTCTGGTCAACGACGGCGGTCGTCGACAGTGGCGGACAACAGTCCTGGCACTTCTCTTTGTGATTCTGAGGCAGTCCCCGTCTCGAGTCGGCAGCCTGTCGAAGGTCTGTCTACCAGGGAGCTTTGGCAAAGATCTGCTGGTGCACGATGGTCCCTCGTAGCTCGGGAAGAGGGCGCCTTACCAGGTCCTCTCTGGGTCAGTCGTTGGAGACACAGAAGCTTTCCGATTACGAAGGAGAGCAACAACGATTTTTCTCATCCTGCAGGGCTTCAAGGTCAAGCTTCAGTTACTCCAGTTACTCATCGTAGTGGACTTCAGCTTCTGAACATGATTCCTAGCAGTGAGAGGTCCCCAGATATACTGTTGATCTCCCATTCATTCCGCTGGGTCACACTCAAGCATCCAATCACGACTAAGGGCATTCATGCAGGCAGGCAGCCAATCAGGCACACGGTGCATTCAGGCCATTCACTTCTCTCCAGACACTCACAACAAGTTATGTATATTGGGACAAGTACCTAGCCATTCAACACTCCACACTGCATTCATACTGGTTTTGGACAGGGCTGTCTCAGTCATTGTGTCAAATACCAGATACTAGACACCCACTACATAGAATGCGTATTCGTCACACACTCCATTCACCCAGGTCCCACCCACAGGCGTACCCACAACATACGGTCATTGGCAAGGCTCCAGCCAGTCTGGTCAGAACTTCCCCACACTACCATATATGGAACTTCCTCCTCAACAGCCAGTCAGGGGGAAGAGGCAGAGTCAGGGCTTCCTGGGACTTCGGGAAGATCAAGGTAACAGGCGATGGAAGGCAAGCGTCCATGGGGGCCATTTTGTCTCCATCAGGAATCTACCGATTCCAATGACAGGGCCTGGGCATCCCAAAATGGAGAACGCTCAGGGCACCAGTCAATTCAGCACATAGCTGCCACCAGCCCATACCTTGCTCTGTGGGTCACACACTGGTGTCCAAAAACATACACTAGGGGTGCCATAAGGGTATCCAATGGGTCTATTCACCAAACCAAGAGAGAGAGCTGCACCGCCAGGAGTCCCACATAAACTCCTGCACGGAAAACACGACAGAACACACGATAAAAAGCAGTAAAGGACAAGGATACGGAGGCCCTGTCCCTCCGATGCATTTCCAGCATCACAGTCGCCCCCCCAGACTGAGGTTAGGGTGCCTAATCTCCCACAAGATAGACACCCTCATCCAGATGGTCAACATACCTTCTGGAAAGGCCATCTGCATTATCGTGACTCTTCCCTGGTCCGTGCTCAATGGTGAAGTCTAGCCCTTGCAGGCTAATGGACCACCTGAGCAGTTTCGGGTTTTGATCCTTCATCTGCATAAGCCACTTCAAGGGCTTATGATCGGTTTGGACCTTGAAGGTAGTAGATCCGGTAAGGTAGGGTCTAAAACGCCTAAGGCTCCAAACTATACTAAAACATTCCTTTTCAACAGTAGCCCACCTAAATTCCCTACACTTAAGTTGTCTACTGATGAATATGATCGGATGTTCTCTTCCTTTGTCATCTAACTGGGACTAGACAGCTCCAATTCCGGTGTTGCAGGCGTCAGTTTGAATGATAAAAGGCTTGCTGTAATCGGGCGCACACAACACAGGTGCCCTACACAGACTTCCTTTCAAGCCATCAAAGGCCCTCTGACAGTCTTCAGTCTAATTAACCTTCCTAGGCTGTTTGGGCAAAGTCAGAGCTGTCAGGGGTGCAGCTATGGTTCCATAGTCTGCCATCAAATTGCGATAATACCCTGTGAGGCCCAAAGAGGCTCTCACCTGGGTTTGAGTAGTGGGAGTCTCCCAGTCATGTACATCCTGTACCTTACTGGGGAGAGGTTGGATTTAACCCCCTCCTACCTCATGACCAAGATATGTGATTTTCCCCTGAGCTATCTGGCACTTGGTGGCCTTGATAATGAGGTTAGTCCTTTTTAAGGCCTGCAACACTTTATCCAGATGCGTCAAATGCTCTTCCCAGGTGGAACTGTAGACGGCAATGTCATCTAAGTAAGCCTTAAAGGCTTCCAGCCCACTGAGCGCATGGTTGACCAATCTCTGGAAAGTGGCAGGGGCATTCTTCAACCCAAAAGGCATGACCCTAAACTGGTAGAGTTCCTCTGGTGTTGAGAACACCGTCTTTTCCTTGGCATGATCCATCAGAGCTATTTGCCAATAGCCTGAGGTAAGGTCAAAGGTGCTCACAAATTGGGCAGCACCTATGGTGTCCACAAGCTCATCAGCGCTGGGCAATGGGTGCACTTCAGTTTTGGTGATGGTATTGACTCCTCGGTAGTCCACACAGAACCTCCAATCCTTGGTACCTGCCTGGGAACTTGCCTTGGGGACAAGGACCACTGGACTGGACCGGGCACTGGTTGAGGGTTCAATAACACCCAGATCCAACATCTTGGCGACCTCAGCCTGGATGTGGTTCTTTACAGTATCTGACATACGGCAGCACCTGCTTTTGACAGGCATACTGTCACCAGTGTCAATCTCGTGCCTACACCACGGTGTAAGGCCTGGTGTCAGTGAGAACAGAGAGGCATACTTCTGGAGCAAAGTCCTGCAGGCCTTCTGCTGCTCTGTCGTCAGATCGGGAGAGAGAGGTACTCCCTCCACGGAGCCATCCAGAGGGTTGCTATGCAGAAAATCAGGAAGGGTCTCACTCTCATCCTCTTCTTGCTCTGAAGCTAGCAAGAGGCATGAGACTTCTGCTCACCTGTGGCAAGGCTTGAGCCTGTTAACATGGAATACCTGAGGGGCTACCCCAGAGGCTCCCATGTCAACCAGATAATTGACCTCGCCCATCTTGGAGATTATCCTGAAGGGTCCAGTCCATTTATCTGCCAAAGCCCGAGGCTTGGTAGGCTCCATCACAAGGACCTCCTGTCCCGGAATCCAATCCACTTGCGATGCTTTAAGGTCATGCCAGTACTTATTCAATTCCTGGCTGGCCTTGAGATTCGCTGTTGCCTGACCCATCATCTGTGTCATCCTCCATCTGAGGCCTAACACATAGTCCCCCACTTGCTTGACGGGACCTGGAGGGATGGCTTCCAAACTTTCTCTGATTAAGGCAAGGGGCCCCCTCACGGGATGTCCAAAGAGTAACTCAAAGGGGCTGAAACCAACACACTCTTGAGGTACCCCTCTGTAAGCAAACAGCAGGCCTGGCAGGAGAAGATCCCACTTCTTCCTTAGGGGCTCTTCCAAAGCTCCTAGCATGCCCTTGAGAGTTTTATTAAATCTCTCAACCAGACCGTTGGTCTGGGGTGGTAAGAGGTGGAGAACTTATAAGTTACCCCGCACTCTTTCCACATGGTTTTCATGTAACTCGACATGAAGTTGGATCCTCTGTCAGAGACAATCTCCTTAGGGAATCCAACACGGGTGAAAATGCCCAGGAGAGCCAGGGCAACCACCTTGGCAGTAATAGTCCGAAGGAGTTTAGCCTCAGGGTACCTGGTGGCATGATCGACCAAGACCAGGATGAACCGATGTCCACCTGACGAGGGAGGGTTAAGGGAACCGACAATGTTGATGCCCACCCCCTCAAACGGTGTGCCAACCACTGGCAGTGGCTGCAGTGGGGCAATGACACTGCCTCCAGTCTTGCCAGACAATGACAAGTTGGGCAGGTCTTGCAGTGGGACTCCACTTCTACTCCCATCCATGGCCAGTAGAAATGGGCAGAGAGCCTTTGCCTAGTCTTCATGGTCCCAAGATGACCAGCCAGGGCACCTCATGAGCCAACTGCAGCAGGAAGGGCCTGTAAACCTGGGGTACCACCAACCTCTTGAGGGCACCAGATGCAGGCTTAGTGGGCTCACTAACAAGGAGCTCACCCTCCCAATAAATCCAGAAGGTCCTAGGCACTTCTCCTTGTGCCTGGGACAGGGCCTGTTTCCTCAGACCCTCGAGAGAGTGGCACTAGCTGTCCCTTACAGAAGTCCGCCCGGGAGGGTCCCCCTTTAGCTAACAAGCATTGAAGGTTGGGATGATCCTCCAGGTTGAGAGCCTCTCCCACAGGAAAGTCTTCTGGCTCTTCTCCCACAGGAGTTGAGACAGGATTCACCACTGGACCCAGCCCGTCCGGAGCATGGATCCCAATGGGTGCTGTCGGAACAGCAGGAGGAGCAGGGGCTCCCTCCACAGAGGTGGCCTTCTTACTCTTCCATTTCCTTCGTGCCTTGGGTTTCCCCGTCGGCAAGGATACCGGGCTCACAGCCGGACCCTGTGTGACCTACGATCGGGTGACTGCTACAGCAGCCACGGGTAGACCATCCGTGATCATCCCCAACTCAACCAAATAATTTCCCCAAAAAATGATTGCAGGCACGTTGTCCTGAACCAGGACCAGAAGCTTCGCTGTCTTGTCTCCAATCGTAATGTTGACTAAGGTTACAGGTGATAATTTGGGAGGCCCACCAGCTAACCTGGTGGTTCTGAGAGGAGCACCTACATAGTCCTCTGGCTTGAGCAGGGTCCTGTCCACCACTGTCATGCTTGCCCCAGTGTCTCTCAAACCAGTAGAAGGCTGGCCATTCAAGAGGACACTTCTCAAAAACCTACGAGTGTTCTGTGGGATAGTCACCAGTACTTCTGCGTATTGGTGGTCCCAAGCCCCAAGGGACTCTAAGGAAATCTCTACGGGAGCACCGAAGTGATCCCAGTAGAGGAGGGGAGGACAGTGGCCTCCATCTCAGGTACGCATTAGAGATAGGTCAGGCTGACAGCCTGGACTCCAAGTGCCTTATCCTTACACTCGGGTCACCCCTTCGTTGGTCCGTAGTCCCACAATCCCAACATGTGCCGGGAGCATGGGGTATGGTACCATATATGCCAATATTTCAACCCACCTGTGTGGGAGATTACGTCACAAAAATCGGGAGCCAAGAATTTTCCCATTGAAATGCATTGGGCAAAGATTTATTTTAAGCGGGAGAACGTGAAAAATAGCATTATTTTTCACTGAAAAATTGGGAGTCTCGCGCCTAAACCGGGAGGGTTGGCATGTATGCGGTACTGGAACGACTGGGACCCTGCTTTGCAGCAGGCGGACCACTACTCTTACTCATACCCACAACAGACTTATCCCCACTAGGTTTTTGGGTCTTAGGAGAGGAAGGTTTTGGTTTACCCGACTGTGACTGGTTTTGGGACTCATCAGCTGAGAGGCCCCCTTTTCTTTGTCCTTGTCCTTCCCACTGGAGTCCTTAGGGGGCACCCGGTGGGAGACCCACTTGTCAGCCAACCTAGCCAGCTTAAAGGGGTCCAAAGTGTTCTGGTCAGCAACATACTGACCCAGCTCTGGTGAACAGGCTTCCGAAAAATGCTAAAAAAACAAGAGGTGGGACAATTCAACAAACGTTTTCACTTTGTAACCATCAATCCACCCCATCATGTTCATGTGCGCAGCACTCACCCAGTCAATCCAAGACACATTCTCCTGTTTCTTAAAATCCCTGAACCGTTTAAGGTATTGGGTAGGCACCTTGCCAAACTTGGCAATTAAAGCAGACTTCATGCACTCATACTGTCCCCTTTCTTCCACACTCAGTTTCAGAATACAGTCATATCCAGTTTGAGGCACTCTGCTTAACAAACACTTAGCCCAATCTCTCTTATCAACATCGTGAATTGCACAAGCCATTTCAAACGCTTCAATCCATTGGAGGATATCAGAACCCTCCGCATACACACTAACCAAATCTTTCATAAACTTGGTTGCTGGGGACCTGACACTCTCACCAGGTTTAGCTGAAGTCTCCACTCAAGCTTTCTCTAACTGGATTCGCTGACATTCAGTGTCCTTGTCTTTGAGTTGAAGGTCCTTATCTTTGATTTCAAGATCCCTATCTTTAATCTTAAGATCCCGATTCTTGAGCTCCACTTGCTGTGCCAACTCCTCTTCTTAAGCTCAGCATCTATTTCCAACTTGCAATATTCAAAGGACATCCTTAATAACTCAAGCTCCAAGGAAGCGGTGGGGTTTGGAACAGAGGCAGCAGGAATGGTGGCATTCCCAGAATCAGATTCAGAGACAACCCTCGGGGTAGAGTCCTCATTGGTTGCATCCCCCCTTCAAGAGCTTCACAATCAATCTGGTAGTCCACCACGGCAGCTATCAGCTCAGCCCTAGACCTATCCACAAAATCTAACTCCCTGGCTTCACAAGTACTCTGGAGAGCCTCTAAGCTCATCCAAGTCAATTTACCATTCGCAATAGATTCCATTGCGTGTAATGCAGTTATCTTGTACACAACTAAACCTTAATTTAATAAAGTGCAGATATCCTTCGTAAGTGGCACGGTTATACACTGTTTCTTAAAACCTGACCGTCGACGGTCAGGCCTTCTCCAGCAGGATACAGCGGTGACAATGCGGACGAGAGCGTCCTTGGATCAATGAAGTTCTTAGGCAAACGGGAGCACGGCGGCGGCATTCGTCTACAGTGGCGGACAACAGTCTTGGCGCTTCTCTTTGTGATTCCGCGGCTGTCCCCGTCTCGGGTGAGCAGGCCTGTCGAAGGTCTGTCTACCAGGGAGCTTTGGCAAAGATCTGCTGGTGCACGATGGTCCCTCATAGCTCGGGAAGAGGGCGCCTTACCAGGACCTCTCTGGGTCAGTTCTTGGAGATACAGCAGCTTTCAGATTGCAAAGGTGAAGAACAGCAATTCTTCTCGTCCAGCAGGGCTTCAAGGTCAAGCTTCAGTTCCTCCAGTTATTCGTCGTAGTGGACTTCAGCGTCTGAACATGGTTCCTAGCAGTGAGAGGTCCCCAGATATACTGTTGATCTCCCATTCATTCCGCTGGGTCACATTAAAGCATCCAATCACGACTAAGGGCATTCATGCAGGCAGGCAGCCAATCAGGCACACAGTGCATTCAGGCCATTCACCTCTCTCCAGACACTCACAACACGTTATGTATATTGGGACAAGTACCCAGCCATTCAACACTCCACACTGCATTCATACTGGTTTCGGGCAGGGCTGTCTCAGTCATTGTGTCAAACACCAGATACTAGACATCCACAACATAGAATGCGTATTCGTGACACACTCCATTCACCCAGGTCCCACCCACAGGCGTATCCACAACATACGGTCATTGGCAAGGCTCCAGCCAGTCTGGTCAGAACTTCCCCACACTACCATATATGGAACTTCCTCCTCAACAGCCAGTCAGGGGGAAGAGGCAGAGTCAGGGCTTCCTGGGACTTCGGGAAGATCAAGGTAACAGGCGATGGAAGGCAAGCGTCCATGGGGGCCATTTTGTCTCCATCAGGAATCTACCGATTCCAATGACAGGGCCTGGGCATCCCAAAATGGAGAACACTCAGGGCACCAGTCAATTCAGCATGTAGCTGCCACCAGCCCGTACCTTACTCTGTGGGTCACACACAGGTGCCCAAAAACATACACTAGGGGCACAGGGTTGCATCCCTACCCATGTGTTCCATAAGGGTATCCGATGGGTCTGTTCACCAAACCGAGAGAGAGCTTCACCGCCAGGAGTCCCACATGGACTCCTGCGTGGAAAACACGACAGAACACACGATAAAAAGCAGTAAAGGACAAGGATACGGAGGCCCTGTCCCTCCGATGCATTTCCAGCATCACATAAAGTCATTACATTGCCATTAGCCAAACACAGCAACACAGAAAACACAAGGCACAAGAGATCCTGAGCACAGCTTGCAGATGTTTACATGTGAATAACCCTATGGAACTGCAGGAGCACCTATGGGACCTGACAGAACCAAGTGTGACTAACCTATGGAAATGTAGTATATTATGGACACTGTAGAAACCGCATTATAAGGTTTAGGAAAATTACAGAAGGCTCCAGGCCTCAGAGCAAGAGACGAGCTGAGCCGATTCAGGCTGGACAGGAAGCAGGACGTGCAAGACAGGACTCACAGCCAAGAGATATGGGTGACATTCCAATCCCCAGACGACAAAGGGACCGCTACAGAAAAGACTAATAAATCCTCATAATTCAGAGCTGAACAGCTCAAATTTGTGGGAAAGGAGCACTTGTCCTAGGCCGCCAGACCCAGACAGCGACAAGTATGCAACAAGTGTTGCCCCAGTCAGGAGAGCACTCTCATAAGCACAAGTGACAATGCAGACACATAGCTGATAACCTTTGCAGATAACAGGCTTGGGTAACATCAGCTCTAGCCAATCATAGTTTAGTATCCTAGAGGTGGTCAGCAATGGGCAAGAACCAATGCTAAGTCCACCACACAGCAACAATGTTATAGTTAGTAATATGTGGATGGAGCAGGCCAGCCATCACACATGTGAGGACCAGTAGAGTAACATCTATATAGTCCACTATAGGTGGTAGAATATTAAATACCCAATCATTTGGCCCGATAGGTTTTCTGGAGAAGGGCCCAGGTTGTGATGTCATGCTGACGGCATACAGTAGTAAAACCGGCCGGCGAACCGAGGAAGAGTGAGATGTGCATGGATATTCTCTGTTCCTGTGCTGATCCCTGTTGGTTTTGCCTGTAATAAACCGAAGTTTGAACTTGCCGTTGACAGAGTCCTCCGTGTACCCTGGTGGTAGGGAGTTTGGCCCTCTAAGTCTGCAGACTTCCAGTGTTCGTCTGGGAGACCTGGGAGTCCCTCCCAACAAAATACACTTTGTTCCCCTTCCAAGAGGTGTGCTGGGCGTTTTTCCCTAGTCGGTTGCATTTTTTCTGGTGTGAGCGTTGAGGGGCTTCTCTACAGCAGTTAGATTGTCTGGAGGCTTCGGGAGGATGGCTGCTTCAAGGAGTTTGTAAGAGCCCACTTGCTGTAGCATGGAATCCTCAGTACACATTGGGCTAAATGCTCATGGCACGTGTGTTCCTTCATTTAACAGCTACACTAGTATTTACATAGTCCTTTCTTGGAAATTTGCATACTACGGTGTGCTGCTTCAACACCACAACATTTGTGTGGACTTCCTAAATTCTCCCGTTCTGTTGATGTAACATTTAACCCCATAAGTGCGGAAGATGATGTTACTCGTCCTCCGCACTACGTTCCCAGTGCGGGGGACGAGATACCTCGTCCTCTGCACTGCTTACCTTTAGGGGGGTGGATTGCCCCCCCCTGCTGCAGCGGCGATCCTCCTGACCCTCAGGCAGTAAAGGGGAAGACTTCCCCTTCCGTGCCTGGGGGTTGCGGGATGCCGAGATAATGTTGGTGCACGCTACGTGCGACAACATCATCAGGTTATTAAATTTACATGCTGAAGCCAGTAGGCTTCAGCATGTAAATTTTGCAGGGACGCATTTGCGTTCTGCATGGGCATTTTATGCCCGATTTGGACAAGTGAGGGTTTGTTGGAAAGGGGAGACACTTCCCCTTTCCATTGAGCCCTCACACAAGCAGATTGCTGGTCGAGGATTGTGCGATCCTCAACCAGCCATCCCCACTGGACCAGCAGGTCAAGCCACCACCCAACCCCAAACAAGCCACAAAGGTGACACAATGTTGTATTGCCTACTTTGGGGGCAGATGGGTGCTGTTATGTACCCGTTTGCCCCCAAGGAAGGCAAAGCTTCATTGCACTACATTGTTAGTGGCACACTTGGGAGCATCAGTGGGCTGGCCCAGTCCCTGGGGGCCAGCCCTCTAAGGAATCCCCGCAGAGGGGCACATCCTTTCTGCTTCCCAAGAGGGGGCAAAATTGAGGGTCTGGCCCAATTTGTGCACCACTCGGAAGCACAAAGGAGGACTAGGCCACCAGGGAAAGTATTTTGGGGGGGGCTGTTTGGCCCATTGCCCATCGCAGCACCGCTGGCCGTCCTGGATTTCTAGCCAAGCCACGTCCGAGCTTTTCCCTCTGGGGAGGGGCAGGGACCCCGCCAGGTTGCCACATGACCGCCGATGGGCCAGGGGCGTCGACAAATGCGAGGCAGACGCCCAAGGCCGGGGCCAGCGTCCCTGGCCTTCCTAGACGTCTGACCAGGTTGCATTACTGCTCTTCCCGCCAGGGAAGGATTGAGAAACTGCCAGGACTCTTTGGGACTGTTGCTGGAGTTGGGGATGGTCAACCCACATGGGAGACAGACGCCCAAGCCCAGCCGCAGCACCCCCGGCCATCCTGGAGCTTTGGCCATGGCGCATTAGAGCTTTTCTTTCCTGGGAGGGACGGGTACCCTGCCGGGTCACCCGATGACTGCTGCTGTGCTGGGGGTCACTTAACCCACATGCAAGGCGGACTCCTAAGGCTGGGGGTAGCATCCCCACCCATTCTAGAGCTCTGGCCATACCACATTACAGACGGTCGCCCACATGGGAGACAGGTGCCAAAGGCTGGAGACATCACCAGGATGGTCTCGGCTGCTGCCCTCGGCTTTGGGCACCTGTCTCTCTTTTGATCAACCGTCCCCAAGTTCAGTGGCGGTTACAGCTTCTCCCTCTGGGAAAGGTCAGGGACCCTGCAGGGGCTCCCTGGGAGTGCCGCTGTGCTTGTGGATGGTCGACCCACATGGGAGACGGGTGCCAAAGGCCAGGGACATCATCCCCAACCATCCTGGAGCTCTGGCTGGGCTGCGTTACAGAATTTCCCTCTGAGAATGGATGGGGACCCTGCCAGGGCTCCCTGTATCTGGCGCTCTGCTTGGGGATGGTATACCCACATGGGCGACGGATGCCCAAGGTCGGGGACATCACCTCCAACCTTCCTGGAGTTACAGCTTTTCCCGTAAGAGAGGTATTGGCACACTGCCGGGGTTCCCTGGTGGGGAAAAGCTGTAAAAACAAGCCAGCCAGAGCTCCAGGATGGTTACGGGCTATGTCGCTCCCTGGCCTTGGGCGGCTGTCCCTCATGTGGGTTGACCATCCACAAGCCCAGCGGCGGTTCCAGGGAGCCTCAGCAGGGACCCTGTCCTTTCCCAGAGGGAGAAGCTGTAACGCAACCCAGCCAGAGCTCCAGGGTGGTAGAGGGTCATGTCCCTGGCCTTGGGCGGCTGACTCCCATGTGGGTTGAACGTCTCCAAGCCAAGCAGTGGTTCCGGGGATGGTCGGAGCTGCTGCCCCTGGCATTGGGCACCTGTCTCCTATGTTGGGTGACCGTCCCCAAGTTCAGTGGAGGTTACAGCTTCTCCCTCCCGGAAAGGTCAGGGAACCTGCCGGGGCTCCCTGGGAGTGCCGCTGTGCTTGGCAATGGTCGACCCACATGGGAGACGGGTGCCCAAGGCCAGGGACATCACCCCCAACCATCCTGGAGCTCTGGCTGGCCAACGTTACCAAATTTCCCTCTGGGAATGGATGGGGACCCTGCCGGGGCTCCCTGGAACTGGCGCTGTGCTTCGGGATGGTATACTCACATGGGAAAGGGATGCCCAAGGGCGGGTACATCACCTTCAACCGTCATGGAATTACAGTTTTTCCCTTCGGAGAGGTATTGGCACACTGCCGGGCTCTCTAATGGGGAAAAGCTGTAACACAAGTCGGCCAGAGCACCTGGATGGTCAGGGTTTATGACCCTCATGTGGGTTGACCGTCCACAAGCCAAGCAGCGGTTCCAGTGATCCTCAGCAGGGTCCCAGTCCTTTCCCAAGGGGAGAAGCTGTAACGCAACCCAGCCAGATATCCAGGGTGGTAGGGGGTCATGTCCCTGGCCTTGGGTGGCTGTCTCCCATGTGGGTTGACTGTCCCCAAGTCCAGCAGCAGTCCCAAGGAGCCTCTGTAAGATCCCCATCCTTTCTCAGAAGGAAAAGCTTTAACGCAGCCAAACCAGAGTCCCGGACGGCCAGCAGTGCTGCCTCCGGCCTTTGGTGCTTGTCTCCCATGTTGGCTGACCATCCCCAAGTTCTGCGTCGGTCCCAGGGAGCCCCAGCAGGGTCCCCATCCCTTCCCGCAGGGAAAAGCTGTCTCCCATGTTGGGCGACCATCCCCAAGTGCAGAGGCAGTGCCAGTGAGCCCTGGCAGGGTGCTCATCTATTCCCAGAGTGCTTGTCTCCCATGTTGGCTGACCATCCCCAAGTTCTGCGTCGGTCCCAGGGAGCCCCAGCAGGGTCCCCATCCCTTCCCGCAGGGAAAAGCTGTCTCCCATGTTGGGCGACCATCCCCAAGTGCAGAGGCAGTGCCAGTGAGCCCTGGCAGGGTGCTCATCTATTCCCGGAGGGAAATGCTGTAACGCAGGCTAGCCAGAACTCCTGGATGGTCAGATGTGATGTGCCAGGCCTCTGGAGCCAGTCACCCACGTTGGGTGACCATCCCAAAGTTCAGCGCCGGTACCAGGGAGCCCTCGGAGGGTCCCCATCCCTCCCTGGATGGAGAAGCTGTAACGCAGATCAGCCAGATCTCCGGGACAGCAGGGGGTGCTTCCTCCTGGCTTGGTCACCTGTCTCCCTTGTTGGTCGACCATCCCAAAGTTCAGCCGAAGTCCCAGGGATCCCCGGCAGGGTCCCTATCCTTTTCCAAAAGCAAAATCTGTAACTCAGCCAAGCCAGAGCCCCGGGACAGTCGGTGCTGCTGCCCCTGGCCTTTTGCACCTGTCTCCCTTGTTGGTCGACCGTCCCCAAGTTCAACTGTGGTGCCAGGGAGCCCTGGCAGTGTACCATTGCTCCCCGGAAATAAAAACTGTAACACAGCCAGGCTAGAGCTCCAGGAAGGTCAGGGCTGCTGCCCCTGGCCATGGGCGATCGTTCCCAAGTCCAGCGGCAGTCCCAATGAGCCCCAGCAGGTTGCTCATCCCTTGCCAGAGGGAAATGCTGTAACACAGGCCAGCCAGAACTCTGCAACGGCCAACGGTGCTGCCTCTGGGCTTGGGCGCCTGTTTCCCTTGCTGGGCGTCCAAGTTCAGCAGCGGTCGCAGGGAGCCATGGCAGTATGCGACACGGCCTCCCCAGAAAGAAAAGCTGTAACGCAGCCCAGCCAGAGCTGCTGCCCCTGGCCTTGGGCACCTGTCTCCCATATTGGGCAACCGTCCCCAAGTCCAACCGCAGTACCAGGGAGCACCGGCAGGGTCCCTTTTCTTTCCTGAAAGGAAAATCTGTAACGCAGCCCAGCCAGAGCTCTGGTGCAGCTGAGGGTGCTGCCTCCCGGCTTGGGCACCTGTCTCCCTTGTTGGCGGACCATCTGCAAGTTCAGAAGCGGTCTCAGGGCCTCCTGGCAGTGTGCCAATGCCTCTCCAGAGAGAAAAACTGTGACGCAGCCCAGCCAGATTTCCAGGACGGTCGGGGCTACTGCCCTTGGCCTTTGGCACCTGCCTCCCATGTTGGGTGACTGTCCACTAGTTCTGCGGCGGTCCCAGGGAGCCCCGGCAGGGTGCCCATCCCTCCCTGAAGGGAAAACCTGTAATGGGAGACAGCCAAAACTCCTGGATGACCGGGTGTGAGGTGCCCGGCCTTAGGTGACCAGCCACAAGATCAGCGCTGGTCGCTACTAGGGGGCCCGGGAGGGTCCCTTTTCCTCCCTGGAGGGAAAAGCTGTAATGCGGGCCAGCCAGAGCTCTGGGACGGCTGGGGGTGATGCCTTCGGGCTTGGGCACCTGTCTTGATCCCAGGGAGCTCCGGCAGGGTCCTCATCCCTCCCTGGAGGGAAACCCTGTAACAGAGGCCAGTCAAAACTCCTGGATTGTTGGGGGTGATATTCCCGGCCTTTGGAGCCTGTCTCCCATGCTGAGCAACCAGCCCCAAGTTCAGCGCCGGTACCAGGGAGCCCTGGGAGTGTGCCAATGGCTCCCCAGAGAGAAAACCTGTAACACAGCCCAGCCAGAGCTCCAGGGTGATCGGGGCTGCTGCCCCTGGCCTTGGGCACCTGTCTCCCATGTTGAGTGACCATCCCCAAGTTCAGCGCCGGTCCCAGGGAGCCCCGGGAGGGTCCTGATCCCTCCCTGGAGGGGAAAAGCTGTAACACAGGCCAGCCAGAGCTTTGGGACAGCCAGGGCTGCTGCCTCCCGGCTTGGGCACCTGTCTCCCTTGCTGAACGACCATCCCCAAGTTCAGCAGCGGTCCCAGGGAGCCCTGGCAATATCCCCATCCCTTCCCGGAGGGAAAAGCTGTAACGCAGACCAGTCAGAGTCCAGGACTGCCGGCGGTGCTGCCTCTGGGCTTGGGCGCCTGTCTCCCTTGTTGGTCGACCATCCACTAGTTCTGTGGTGGTCCCAGGGGGTTCCAGCAGGGTGCCCCTCTCTCCCTGGAGAGAAAACCTGTAATGGGGGGACAGCCAAAACTCATGTATGGTTGGAGGTGATGTGCCCGGCCTTTGGCGATCATCCACAAGTTCAGCGCTGGTTGGTCCCAGGGAGCCCTGGCAGTGTTACAATGCCACCCCAGAGAGAAAAGCTGTAGCTCAGCCCAGCTAGAGCTCCAGGACAGCTGGCGGTGCTGCCTATGGGCTTGGGCAGCTGTCTCCCTTGTTGGTCGACCGTCCACAAGTTCAGCGGCTGTCCCAGGGAGCTCCGGCAGGGTCCTCATCCCTCCCTGGAGGGAAAACCTGTAACGGAGGTCAGCCAAAACTCCTGGATGGTTGGGGGTGATGTGCCCGGCCTATGGCGCCTGTCTCCCATGCTGGGCAACCAGCCCCAAGTTCAGCGCCAGTCTCAGGGAGCCCTAGCAGTCTGCCAATGTCTCCCCAGAGAGAAAATCTGTAACGCAGCCCAGCCAGAGCTCCAGGGTGGTCGGGGCTGCTTGCCCTGGCCTTGGGCACCTGTCACCCATGTTGGGCGACCACCCCCAAGTCCAGCATCAGTCCCAGGGAGCCCCGGCAGGGTCCCCGTCCTTTCCCAAAAGGAAAATCTGTAACTCAGCCCAGCCAGAGCTCCGGGACAGTTGGTGTTGCTGCCCCTGGTCTTCGGCACCTGTCTACCTTGTTGGTCGACCGACCCCAAGTTCAGCTGGAGTCCCAGGGAGCTCTGGCAGTGTGCCAATGCCTCCCCAGAGAGAAAAGCTGTAAAGCAGCCCAGCCAGAACTCCAGAACAGCCGGCCGTGATTCCTCCAGGCTTGGGCGCCTGTCGGTCGACCGTCCACAAGTTTATCAGCGGTGCCAGGGATCTCCGGCATGGTCCCCATCCCTCCCTGGAGGGAAAACCTGTAACAGAGGCCAGCCAAAACTCCTGGATGGTTGGGGGTAATGTGCCTGGCGTTTGGCACCTGTCTCCCATGCTGGGCGACCAGCCCCAAGTTCAGCACGTGTCCCAGGGAGCCCCGGGAGCGTTTCTATCATTCCCTAGAGGGAAAAGCTTTAACAAAGGGCAGCCAGAGCTTCGGGACGGCTGGGGCTGCTGCCCCTGGCCTTGGGCACCTGTCTCCTTTGTTGGTCGACCGTCCCAAAGTCCAGTGGCAGTCCCAGGGAGTCCCAGCATGGTGCTCATCCCTTCCTGGGATGAAATGCTGTAACGCAGGCCAGCCAAAGCTCTGGGATGGTTGGGGCCGCTGGCCTGTCTCCATTGTTGGCGCGGAGTCCCGTAGAGTCCCAGTCTGCCCAGGATTTTCTGCTGAGAGGAGCTGCTGCTACTGTGTGCTTTGCTTTTCATTAACTTGACTGGCCCTTTAAACTGGTTGACTCCACCTTTAAAAAGGTGTTGCTGGCATGGAGCGCCGCACCGAGTCCCATAGAGTGCCAGTCTGCCCAGGATTTTCTGCTGAGAGGAGCTGCTGCTACTGTGTGCTTTGCTTTTCATTAACTTGACTGGCCCTTTAAACTGGTTGACTCCACCTTTAAAAAGGTGTTGCTGGCGCGGAGCGCCACACGGAGTCCCGTAGAGTCCCAGTCTGCCCAGTCCGCCTCAAGCCCGCTTCAAGACGGCTAGAGGTCTGGTGAAAACGAAGAAAAGTGTTATCAGTGGAAAAATGGCTGTGCCGGGCCCCCAAAGACGGCTAAAGACGCTGTTTGAGCGCGGGCAGTCGAAAATGCAGAAAGTTTTCGACCCCACGCCATCGTCTAAGACAAATGGTGAGGTAAGCGTTGAATTGTCATTACCATCTTACATTCAGCTAGCTGTGCCTACATTACAGACACTTGCATCAGCGCACCTACATAGGATATCGGAAATCGTGACTGTAACACAGGCTCAGGAACCCTTGACTCTGCAATCGCTACAATCGTTACAGGTTAATGTACCCGAAACTCTAACTGGACCAAGATCTGCAAGCAGAACCCATGAACCCTTCTATTCTGTAAGATAATGGGAGCGCCTTGCGTCATGGGGTTCCACACAATATAATTATTGACCCCACGCCATTCCAATCTCCGTTTGATGTTACAGACATCGCACTAATGGAAATACAAGTTCCAGCAAGCTCCTTCGAGCAAAGGGACGTGTTGTTTGATCCCCAGTTGAAAGACGATCAGATGAAGTGCACTATGGGCTTGGAAGTGCGTTGTGTGAATTCGTCGACGGAAAAAGTGGTTGGAGCCCATTTAGCGATCAGATTGGAGTTGGCTGACCATGGCATTGCGGTTGAATCAGCAACTCCAACGTTGCTCTGCATATGCGTGAGCAAACATTCGCCATTGCAGTTTAAAGAAACGGCTTTTGCTTTCCCATTTGGCCGAGATGACGGAGGCTCAATTAATCATGCAGCTGTCAATTCTAATGCTGAAGTCAGCTCAAACGGTGCAATGGATGATTTTCAAAAATCTGTGAATCACGGATCTGTTGGCCTACATAGAGCCAGTACTACTATACCTAACAGAGAGGTACCCTATTGCCCTAAAATTGACGCACAGATTGCCAACTCTAAAGTTCTTGATGCCACTCAATCAAGTTCGTCTTACCAACTAAAATTGAGTTTTGATGTTGTCGAGCGAGAAGCTCGTTTGTCTAAACGATTAACTGAATATTATTTACAAATAAAAGACAAACTAGTTAAAAGCTTTTCACATCCAGACAAAAGAAAATTTGGTAAGGACCACGTGGAGTCAAACTCACCGTTAAAAAGTGTGAGCATTGCTGAGGCTCGTGGCCCTATAAACAATAGAGAAAGAACAAGCACCCCGCATTTAAACAACAAGAGAACAATTGTAAATATTCATGGAGCCAGAGGTGCAGCGAACCTGTCTGTGAACCAACATTGCGATGATCCATCATCTGAGAAATCACAAAACATTGGAGACGACTCAGTAGTCTCCAATGAAGACCCTCTATCCCAACCACAAAAAGTTCAATCACCAAAGGTGCAAGACCAGCAAAATGAAATGAAGGCCAACATATCCGTGGCAGCCTCAATCCAGATACACAACAATGTGTTAGCTGCTACGTCTGTGGCCTTGCTACCCTTTGTAAAACTGTATGAACAATTAAGTGATTCAATAAGAGATCAAGGAGCACTGATGACTAACCTGGACAATCAATTGTCTGACCTAACACACAGTTTTGAATTATTACAACAAAAGAGCGAAATGGAGGCAAATCTATCATTGCAATGGCAACATAGATTAAGCGACCTAGCAATGAAAGATCATACAAACTCTGCTAACCTCATGGATGCTATTCTTGAATGTATGAAATGGTTTCGCCATCTAGATTCTAATCGGCTGACAATTCCTGCTCCTTCCAATCCACTTGGGTGTCGGCACACCAGGGACAGAGTAAAATCTGCTAAAACAGCCACCCAACAAGAACAGATGAGTGCCACTGTTCCGCTGGCATCTTCGTCTGCTCAAGCTGTTGTGGCGAAGTCAGCAGTTACAGTGGCGATATCTGAAGCTCCTGATAAGATGAAAGAAAAACCTCAGGATCTAACTCTCTCTAGTGGGATAGTGGAGATTGGTACTACTCCAGTGCCACCGCCAGCGAATGCGGAAAACATCTCAAAAGAAAACCATTGCAATACCTTTGGCATCTTTATGGGAACTGCAAAGACTTTAGATCTATCTGTGAAAACAATTGACACAAACAACAAGCCCAAGGTAGCGGCCAACAAACGTTGGCGAAAGCAGAATCCCGCAAAAACTAAGCAGTTTATATGAAACCTGTCAACACCACACAAACTAGGCCTCTTTCAGCGAGCGCCCACTGCAAAAATCCAAGCATCCACAGGCGACAAAGCCAACCAATAGGGAGAGCCAATGAAAGACAAACGGCCTATTTTTCAACAAGAAATAAACCCAAAAAAACGTTTAAGGTTAGACTCTGAATCGAAAACAGCAGATCCGATAAAAGAGTCAATAGATCTGTGCGACTGGTCAACGTATTCGATCGATGCTGACGAGGATTGCTCAAGAGCGGAAATTGATGGTGACCGAGGTGCATCCTCGCGAGTAGTGTCTCCTGTGCCTGAATCAGCAAACCGATCACCTTGCGGTTGCAGAGCAAAAACAAACAATAAAATGAAACAAACCACCGATGGAGGAGTGGATCAGACATCAAGCTCAAGAACTGAACCTAGAATTTTAAACACTCAGCTAAAGGGCGAATCTCATAGAAGAAACTAGTCAAATAAAACGCTGAATCCGAGATCAACCCAAGCGCAAAGGTCTAAACAAACTGATCAAGATCCTAAAGTGCGCTCTGTAAAAAATAACATGGAAAAAAATTTGACGGGAAAAGTGCGGATTGAAAATATCTTTCCCGACGGAAATGAAGTAAATTTAAATAGAAGTAACGTGATGCGCTTACTTCATGTAATTCCATCACTGCGCACAATCACGTCTGAAGATATCCGAATAGTAGAATACCTTTCGGAGACCTGTTCTGATCAGGTACTACTACATATCCGTTCACAAGCAGTAGAAAAAACACTGCTTTCTGCGAAAGATGAACTCCTCTCCTCTGGATTCGAGGTTTCATGCCAAAAAGAAGATTACAGCAAACAGAGGACAGAGAGCGCATCCTCGGTCGAAGACCTCCGTACAACGAACGAAAAGCGGAGAGATATTGTAAAGGAGGTATTTAAAATCCAGCCTACAGTGATGGGAAATGTCCCTTCAGCTAAAGAGGGAGTAAAAATGGATACACAGCGACAGAAGTAACTAGACCTGCAGAATGGAAAAGTGATTTGTGAGATAGTCACATGGAACACACAAGGCTTTAGCCATCTGTTTCAAGATCTACCCTTCTGCCTGGATAACAACCTTGCACTATGCCTTCAAGAAACGTGGTTGCGTGTTCCACCAGCAAGAGATGGTTACTCCATACTATTAAATCCTGCAGGGAAAAACCAGTTTGGCCACCCTTTCTCGGGGCTATTAATAATGCTCAACAATTCATATGGGTGGGAAACAAGTAAAACATACATGCCCAACTTATTTGTCCAAGGAATTCTGATGGAATTCAAGCCAACAATCTTTGTTCAAAATCAAAACAAAAAAATTACTCTTGATTAATACCTATTGGAATCCAAAGATGATCTCAACTAGTGACTACTTGGAAGCAATTACATCTGTACTAGATGACTGTCTGCTGAACTGTCATAAACTGCAGATAATCATATTTGGCGATTTAAACTGCTCATGGTTTGATGGTAGTCAGCAGGCAAATGGGTTCACAGAAGATCTGGTTGACATTAATGGGGAGAGAAGATCGCAATGGCAGGGGGCTATGGATACCCGCGACTGTGAAATGATAAATGGGGTGACCAAAAGTGACAATCCACCAAAGTCGACTTGGCATTGTGGTCCTATGCACAAAACCTTAGACTACATGTGGATCTCAAACAATGTGTGGCCCGACATTGAAGATCTTGAAATTAAAAAGTGCACCACTAGTGACCACGATCCCCTGCATTTATCTTAGAAGTGTGACAAATATACGCCTGAAAGAACATACAATACCGCAGTCACAATTAATCATGGTGGGAATAGACTTAGTATTATTGTAACACAATCAACCAAATTCTCCCGAAATTTTAGGATGGGAAACCTGTCCCCAAGAAGCAAAATAAACTTTGCGCCATTGCTATCAGAATTTCGTATCAAAAACAAAATAAAAGCAAATTCGACTAAAGAACAGAAACATGTCTTTAGCCGCACAGTGCACAACGAAAAAAAGCTTCTGCGTAAAGACCTTAGACTGCTCATGCGTCAACAAGGACCAAATATAGAATCTCAAATTAAAAAAAGGAAGTTGAGATACAGAAACTGGTTAAAATCCATTGTTTTCTCGAGGGATCAGGAAAGAGGAGAACAGATGTTAAAGCTGATCTTAAATCATAACTCAAGAGAAACTTGGAAGATTCTAAACCAAGGTACATTAAATCAAGACTCGATGCAGTCAAATGGAATTTCGAGAATCAAATGGGAAGATCACTTTTCCAATGTTTTCGGATCAACACCAGCGGGCGCACCTGTGCAGTTAGCGGTATGCAGTGATTCCTGGGATGTGATAGAGAACATTGATGACATCGCTGACATAATTCAACACCTAAAAAACTCAAGAGCGGCAGGGCCTGATGGCATAATAAACATCATGCTAAAGGAAAAAAAAGAAAATTGGTCCTTCTTCATCGCCTACCCATTTGAACTGATTGCAACAGTAAAAGACCACTGTATTATTGTGTAGTGCCTTATAGTCGCCCAGAGACCACTGTACTATCACTCTCAGCCCAGTATCTGACCTCGGTTTTTAGACCCACATCTGACCGTCGCACTTAGCCCAGTATCTGACTGCTATTCTTAGACTAGTACGTCATTGCTGCATTAATCTCGCTAAGTATTTGAGAACTGTACTCTGCCAACTCTGCCCTGTACCCATCCACGGCAATCAATTCCAGCCCACCTAGTTCAGCTAGTAGTAACAGTATGTACTTCCACATGCCCAACCCAGTTCACCTTGCACAATTCTCCAAACTTACAATTATCCTTACCATCATCTACACGACCATGCCTACAGTTCTGCCTACAGAGGGCCTTGGGGCCCACATACAACTCATCTCTAAACCCTGCAACTTAGAACAAAGGAAGCTTAGACTCCGGGCTCGACTACCTAAAATATTCGAACCTATTACTAAATATAACATTAACCTAGAACACCTCCGACCCAAAATATGCCGACCACCGGTAATCACCGCCCCTCTCAGACACCAACCACACCATAAAATCAATAAACTTATAGCCAAACCTCCGCTCACAGCACAGCTAGAACCTGAACTAAAAGCTGCTCTAATCAATGCCAGATCTTTAGTCGCCCATGCCACCGACATAGCAGATATCATACGGGATAATAGCCTTGACTTCATTGCCATTACTGAATCTTGGCTCCACGATGCAGCAGGTCCGGCTCTCACTCTAGCAGTCCCAGAGAATTATACCATACTCAGAGCTGACAGACCAGACTCGCGCGGTGGAGGAATTGCAATTATCGCCAAATCTAATCTCTCTATGAGAATCACACCTACACCCTCCCTCAAATCCTGCGAGCTTCTCTCTATCAAATTACCGACTGCAAACTCCCAAACACTAAATATCCACCTTATCTATAGACCCCCTGGCCCCGTCAGCACCTTCACTGAAGACATCACCACTGTTATCTCTGAGAAGCTAAAAGAATCCTCCCAAACACTAGTACTAGGAGACTTCAATCTAGGGCTCAACGATACCAACGACCATCATGCTACTGCCACAGGCAATACTCTGTCAGTGCTAGGCTTCACGCAGTGCGTGAATACTCCCACACATATCAAGGGAAGAACACTAGACTGGATTGCCAGTCACAACTGTTACCCCTCTATAACAGCCATCACCCCCCAAATATGGTCTGACCATTACCTTATCTCTTTCACCCTCAACACCAAAAGACCCATAGTCTTAACACCCACGCCAGCCACACCCACCTTAACGAGAAACAAGAAAAACATTACAGCCGACAATATTCTGCCCCACATCCTACCCAAACTAAATTCCCTACCTGACCACTCTGACCCAGGCATCCTAGTGGATGCATTCAACACAGCCATGTGCTCTGCTCTTGACAGTATTGCTCCTTTTAAACTTCGGATCAGTAAACCCAAAAAGCACTTGAACTCATGGTTTACACCCCACCTAAAAAACTTAAGACTACAGAAGAGAAAATGCGAAACAGCTTGGAACCGACACCCGACCGCTGAAAATAAAACTAACCTAATTAACATCTCCTCGCAATACAAAAGAGACATCATCCTGGCCAAACAAGAAACCTATAATAATAGGATCTCCCAATCCAACTCCAGCATGAAGGAGCTATTCTCTATCCTAAAGGAATTGGAAACTCCTATCACAGTACAGGATGACTCCATTAAAGACAAAACTTGGTGCACAGACATACAACTGGCACTAACCAACAAAGTATCCAACCTCCAAACATAAATTGCCCTAAAAAAAGCCTCTCTGCCTACTCAACCTTTGATAGTCAATACTCCCTCATCCAACAACCCAGAATCCACCCAATTCCGTTTCTCCAAGGTCTCAGTAATTGAGGTAGAGAAGACCATTTTGACTCTCAAACCTTCTAATTGCAAAGGCGACCAATGCCCCGCACAACTGATCAAGGATGCGGCTAGGGATTTAGCCCCCTTTATCACAAAACTTATCAATGCCTCCTTTACTACGGGCACCATCCCCCGCAATCTAAAGGAATCTTGGGTACTCCCCCTCCTAAAAAAGCAAACATTGGACCCCAACATTCCTACTAACTACAGGCCCATCACCACGGTTCCCTTCCTACTAAAAATATTAGACAAGGTAGCATACACCCAAATCCAGAACTTCCTTGAGATGAACCATCTCCTCGGCACCCGCCAATCCGGTTTCCGTCCGCAACACGGCACAGAGACTGCCCTTATCGACCTAAAAGCCCAAATAGATTCACTCAGAGACGAGGGAAAATTAGCTCTCCTCCTCCTTCTAGACCTCTCAGCCGCCTTTGATCTGGTGGACCATAAAGTCCTATGTAATCACTTGGACTCGGCTGCCCACTTCTCAGAGGAGGCTATAGTCTGGATTCAATCATTTCTTAGTGACAGGACGATGAGGGTGTTCTCCCCTGCAGCGGCAGCAGACCCTATCCCAATCACTTGCGGAGTGCCCCAGGGATCTTGCGTCTCGCCGACACTCTATAACATCTTCACCAAGCCACTCTTTGACGATCTTGATAATCTGGGTATCACCTACACTAACTATGCGGATGATACTCAGATTCTCTTACCACTTACTGGGGATTACGTCGAAGACCTGGCTCTGGTGAATAGAGTGTACAGCATCGTTCAGGCATGGATGGCCAACCATGGCCTATGCTTGAACGATGACAAAACAGAGCTCATCATCCTGGGCACGGCAGCCCGTATCTCCAAACTTAACCAAAACTACTCCGCCTTCATCATCGATGGCAACACTATCAAGGTCGCCAGAGAAGTAAAAACCCTAGGTTTTTACCTTGATGCGACACTATCTTTCACCAAACAGGTGAACTCACTGTCATCATCCACTGCCTATACATGCAAGTTAATACGAGCTGGGAAACCATTCCTTTCAGAGGACAGTTGTCTTATTCTAGCTAGAGCCCTCATTTTATCGAAACTAGATTATTGCAACGCCCTCTACATAGGGACTACCAAACATATCATCCACAGAATCCAAGTGCTCCAAAACAATGCACTTAGAGCGGCCCTAAGTATCCCCAGAAGTGCACACATTTCAGAAATAAGACGAAGACACAAATGGCTTTCCACCCAAGAAAAAATTAACCTTAAATCTGCGTCCCTCATCCACAAATGCCTAAACAACAAAGCTCCCCGATACCTCTCAGAACACTTCAACAGGAAAAATCCAACGAGACTCACAAGGACAGCCAGCCCCAACTGCCTCCTAGTGCCCAGATTCAAACTAGCCACCATTGGAGGTTCCAGCTTCCCAGTTAAGGCAGCACAGTTATGGAACTCCCTACCCCTTGCACTCAGATCTGACCAAACCTTCAATAACTTCAGAAAGAACACCATAAAATGGCTTATTGAGAATGCGACATAGCGTATGTCACTTTATACGTAACGTCTTCTTATAATGTTTGTACTAACCTGCTTTTACTGTTTGATCGTCATAGATTTGACTGTTTAGCTACGCCTATCTGCACTTGCACTTGCCCTACCCTGCAGACTCGAAATGTCCACTATGCCTGTAACCTGTAACGTTAACTAATCTGTAACCTGTAAACGTTAACTAAGCTGTAAACCTCCTTGTTCTCTTGCGCCCTGCTACCCTAGGGTCTGGTGCGCACAATAAATAAATAAACAAACAAACAAACAAACAAACAAAAGGTTTTCCTGATTCATGGAGAACAGCGGTTGTAGTACCGGTGTTTAAGAAGGGCAGTCGGGACGATCCTGCAAATTATCGCCCGATTGCCCTCCTGGACACTACTGGCAAAATCTTGGCAACTTGTTTACAGCTTAAATTAACTAGATGGGCCAAAGGTATGAATTTGTCAAACAGGTTTCACCAAAGGTGTGGGGACTGAGGTCAACCTCTTAATATTAAATCTGCTAAAACTGGAGATGCTAAAGAAAAAGTCAGAGCTTTTTCTTGCATTTATCGACATGCGTCAAGCGTTTGACTCAATAAACCGAGCCAAACTATGGGGAAAGCTGGATAAGTGGAAATGTCCATTATCATTATTACAGCCAGTGATAGCCTTACATTCAAATACCACAATGCGAGTACGCATGAATGCCCTAGGCGAGTTAACAAATATCTACAAATAGAGGCGTTAAACAGGGCTGCCCATTGGCAGCCTTACTGTTTAAATTATACATCTCCGACATTTCAACAGCACTCAAGGATGTCTTATGTTTTCCGCCAAAGGTGAATGGGCAACATCTGAGTTGGGCAATCTACGCTGACGAAATTGTGTTAGTGGACCTTACACAAATTGGCCTACAAAGGCTCCTGATTCAATTTCAAGCTTACTGAGATGATAATGATCTAACAATAAATGAAAAAAAACAAAGATTCTAACAATTGGCAAGGTACTAACCAAGAAAGATCGTTCATTTAAGTGGTCTATTGGTCACGAGAATATAGGAATTGTTACCTCGATTCGATATTTAGGAATTCCCTTTAACAACTCAATAAGAGAAATAGATTGGTTGATCGATCTAAAAAATCGGATGGACGGCTTTTGTCTACAGGGAGCTCGCATACACATGGAGTATGGCAAATTTACATCAATACCTGTGTTGACATTCTATAAACAGAAAGTCGTCCCAGCAATTACCTTCAGCGCTGAAGCAGGTTGGTACCTAAGTTCGCTTTGCTGGGACACCCTTGAGGGGAAGTTTTAGAGACATGTCCTCAAGCTCCCGTCATATGTCTCAATAAAAGCTATTAGACACGAACTTGGTCTTGATTCCTTATATGTTACGGTGCTAGGGAGATCAATTTCAACCGTTAGGAAAATACATCTGAATGATCCGGCGCCTGCCTATAGAATCTTGTCAACAACCACGCAACGACCGCATGAAGGTCTGCTCGAAAGTTGGGTCAACCAAATTGAAATAATTGTCGAAGCAGCTGACATCAAGTGGGAATTGGTGATGGCTACACCACAAGTAGCAACAAAAAAAAAGTACGCCAGTGGAGTTGGATACAGAAAGCAGCAAACCGAGCTGAGATGAAGACTTCATTGGACTTAGGGTTAGCGGCAAACATCTTAGATAATCTACCTAAATATCTAAAGCAATTTCGGTCCAGATACCATCGTAACAAATTCTTGAGATTACGCTTAAATGCCTACCACATCAAAGATGTGCTTTGGACCAGACATGATATTAACACAATGGATAATATCTGTAGATTCTGCCTGATCACCGAAGAGACTCTGAAACATCTAATAACTGAATGTGAGGAGCTAGTAAATGAGAGATCTTTGTTTTTATGCAAATATGCTCCTCTCAACAGTTATTCTGTGGAATGGTGGTTTAAGATACTATCAAGCATTAATGTCCAGCTAACGTGTGCGGTGATTAATTTTTTAGATAAAATTCTTCCTAATGATGAAATGTCGTGAAAAGTCACCGAAACTGGAAGGAATTGTGGCTGGTTTGACTTCTACCGTGGTTGCTGTTTCTGTCTTATTGCTGCGTTCTGTTTTGCGTTCTGTTTTGTGTTCTGTTTTGTAAAAAAGATTGTAATAAAAAGTTTAATTAAACTGAAAAAATTACAATAAAAAAATAATTAAATTGTTGGTCAACTGTCCCCAAGTTCAGCAGCGGTCCCAGGGAGCTCTGGCAGTGTGCCAATGCCTCCCCAGAGAGAAAAGCTGTAACACAGCCCAACCAGAGCTCCATGGCTATCAGGACTGCGGCCCCTGGCCTTGGGCACCTGTCTCCCATGTTGGGCGACCGTCCCCAAGTCCATCGGCAGTCTCAGGGAGCCCCGGCAGGGTCCCTGTCCTTTCCCAAAAGGAAAAGCTGTAATTCAGCTCAGTCAGAGCTCTGGGACAGCCGGGGGTGCTGCCTCATGGGTTCGGGCACCTATCTTCCTTGTTGGTCGACCGTCCCCAAGTTCAGGAGCGGTTACATCTTCTCCCTCCGGGAAAGGTCAGGGACCCTGCAGGGGCTCCCTGGGAGTGCCACTGTGCTTGGGGGTTGTCGACCCACATGGGAGACGGATGCCCAAGGCCAGGAACATCATCCCCAACCATCCTGGAGCTCTGGCTGGGCTGTGTTACAGAATTTCACTCCAGGAATGGATGAGGACCTTGCCGGGACTCCCTGAAACTGATGCTGTGCTTGGAGAGGGTACACCGACATGGGGGATGGATGCCCAAGGCCGTGGACATCACCTCCAACCGTCCTGGAGTTCTGGCAGGACTGCGTTACGGCTTTTCCCTTCAGGGAGGTATTGGCACACTGCTAGGGCTCCCTGGTGGGGAAAAGCTGTAACACAGGCCAGCCAGAGCTCCAGGAGGGTCGGGGGTTATGTCCCTGGCCTTGGGCAGCTATCCCTCATGTGTGTTGACTGCCACAAGCTTAGCAGCAGTTCCAGGGAACCTCGGCAGGGTCCCCATCCTTTACCAGAGGGAGAAGCTGTAACACAACCCAGCCGGAGCTCCAAGGTAGTAGGGGGTCATGTCCCTGGCTGTTAGGGAGAATTCTCACACAAGTGCTAAATTCCCTGTACCATAGAGCCCTCCAGCTCTTCCTCTATATTTTGGGACTTTGAACTTTTCATTTTCAGTGTGTTTTACTTTTGTGTTCTTTGGTTATAAGGGTTTTAACAAACTCCATAGGCATCATCTTTTTCTTGTTTGTCACACAGCACCTTCAGTGCAGTGGCACAGGGGTGTTTTTTTTAATTTTTATTTTTTATTGAAACATCAAAACATGAATTCATCAATAAACAAGTCAGTGGCAAAGTTTATTGATTAAAGCAATACATCGATCAGCCGCCCCCTTGGCACCTGTCCCTTGAGTCCCTTCCTGCCACTCCTAAGGCTTCCTAAAGTTCGGCGTTGTCATTGTTCATACAGCTTCAATTAATTTAATTTGTCACAATGCATTAATGTTTCATTTTAACATCTATATAATTCATAGTATTAAACTGCTTCATGAATAACTTTTGGGGGTATAATATAGCCGCTTTACATTCTACAATGCATTTAGTTGGAAGGGAGAGAAGAAGAAAAAAAAATAATAAAAATGAACATTTTACTTTTCTCATAGTCACTGTTAAATTCATTCAAATTCAGTTCCTATCAACCCTTTCTTCGTTTTTCCCTGTTTCCAAATATTGTCCTCAATGTCCTTCGGTATTTCTGTCCTTGCTCTCCAATCAGTGGATCTTCCCTTTATTCCCAGGATGTTCAGGGTTGAAGAAGGAACTTAATCAGTCTCGGTTGGAAGAACATATGTTCTTTTTCTTCAACGTATTCTAGAAGTGAACCCCAGGTATTCTGAAATTTATTCAGTCGGTTTTCCATAGTGGCTGTTAATTTCTCTACTCCCAAAATGTCCCAGACTTTAACCCACCAGTGCGCAATGCGGGGTCCTTCTCGCTCTTTCCAGAATCGGGCGCGCTTGAGGCGTGCCGCCATTAACAGCTGGGTGATTAACCGCGCTCTGGGACCCGATTGGGGATGTGATCCGTCATCTGGGGTGTCGCCCAGTACCATTATTAGTGGATCCAAAGGGAGAAGGATGCCACAGATATCCTTAATTTTGGATATGAGCTCTAGCCAGAAGGATTGGATGGTCGGGCAATGCCACCACATGTGTCCCAAGTCCCCTTTGGCCCCACATCCGTGTCAGCAGTCATCTGGATACTCTATGTTTATTGCATTCAGCCTCTGTGGCATAAAGTACCATCTATAACAAATCTTAAGAGCACACTCTCTGGTAGTTGTACATCTAGAGGACCTGTGGGCCCTATCCCATATTCTTCACCATTATTCTGGGGTTATCTCTCTCCCTATATCCCTTTCCCATGCTGCCATGTAAGACAATTTTTCTTCTTCAGGGACATGTTCCAGGAGGCGGTAGCAGATTGCCACCTTGTGTGTTCGCTGCCTTTCCGCCACCGTTAGTTCTAGACCCATAGGCTGCCTGGAAGCCGCTTTCTTCACATTCGGGTTGGTGATCCAGTGTCTAAGTTGTATGTATCTAAATCTCTCCATCTCCGGGAGGCAACATTTTTCTTTACATTGGATAAATGTCAAGGGGTCATTATCAACATAAAGCTCCTGTAGCCTCAGGGTCCCCGTTCCCGACCAGTTATAGTAAGATGTAGATTGGAGCCCTGGGGTGAACATTGGGTTCTGCGTGATCGGGGTCAGGGGGCCCAGTCCCGGGGTCAATCCTCTCAGGGTTATCTGCCGGTCCCAGCAACGGAGCGTGGAGCACGTGGTTGGGAGAAGGGGTCCTCGGGATCCCCGTGCCCCTCGTGGTAGAAAGGGGAGGTGAGAAAGGGGCGCCCCTGCAAACATCTGTTCAATATCTTGCCATTTGGGGAGATCGACTGGAGTTGCCCAGCCCAGGATGGGGGCAATTTGTGTAGCTCTGTAGTACCTTAAGATCGATGGGAGTCCTAGGCCTCCTAATTGTCTGCTTCTAGTTAGGATCCGGCGCTGGATTCTGGGTGTTTTGCGCTGCCAGATAAATCTGCCTATCTCCTTCTGTGGGTTATGTAAGTCTCGCTCAGAGATGTGGATTGGGAGCGCCTGAAATGTGTAAAGCATTCGGGGTAGTAGGGTCATCTTGATGGCTGTTACTCGTCCTAGCCAAGATATCTCCTGAGGGGCCCATTTTACTAGGGAGTCCTTTGCCTCTTTTAACAAAGAGGGGATATTGGCTCTTACTAGTCCCGCGTATGTTGGGGTTAGGTGTACGCCTAGGTATGTTATTTTGGAATCTACCCATCTAAGAGAATATGTGTCCTGTAGGGCTTTTAGCAACCCAGGCTTTTCAGAGAGGTTTAGGCCTTTTGACTTTGCCTTATTAATTGTGAAGCCCGCTATCCGCACAAACCTTCCCAGCAAGCTCATGAGCGGGGGGATCGAAGTCTGGGCCTCTCTTAAAAAACAAAGTGCATCATCTGCGTATAACGCCACTTTGTGGGTTTGGGCTCCCGCCTTGAACCCTTGAATATCCGGGTGCAGGCGAATGTGTTGGGCTAAAGGTTCCATAGCCAGAGCGAAAACCAGAGGTGATAGGGGACAACCCTGCCTGGTCCCTTTACCCAGTTTTATCTGTGGTGTCCATTGGGCGTTGACCCGTATTCGAGTAGTGGGAATCTGAAAGTTGGCCAGGACCAATTTGGAGCAGTGTGGGCTAAAACCAAACCCCTCCAGAACTTGGCGCAGATAATCCCAAGACATGCTATCAAAGGCCCGATGGGCGTCTAAAGAGAGCAATGAAAAGGGGCCAGGTATAGAGGGGGCTAGGGCTATTAAGTCTATTGCTCTCCGGATGTTGTCATGGGCCGATCTTCCCAAAATAAATCCCGTCTGGTCCCTGTCTATTAGTGTAGGTAATATATCTCCTAATCGCCGAGCTATGATTTTGCTGAACAGTTTGGCATCCGTATTGAGCAAGGTATGGGTTGGTAGGAAGCACAATCTGCTGGGTCTTTCCGGGCTTTAGAATTAGGATTGTGATGGATTCAGCCATAGATTGGATGACTGCTCCCGTTTCCCATAGGATGTTGAATAGTTTTGTGAGGTGTGGTATGAGTTCTTTCGCAAAAGTTTTATAGTATTTGTTTGTGAATCCATCTGGACACGGAGCCTTGCCCAGAGGGAGGGATCTGATGGCAAATTCATCTTCCTCTGCCAGTATTGGGGCATCTAGGAGTTCTAAAGAGGATTGGGGCAGTTGCGGGAGGGCCGCCTTGGGTATAAATTCTTTAACCGTTTGTGGGTCCCCCTTATGTGAGGTCGTGTGCTCCCTGAAGAAATCTTCTATAATGCGACATTTGCACTCCTCAGAATATGTGTCTTTGCCTGATTTATCCAGCAGGACATCAATTCTGTTTTGTTTAATTTGTTTACCTAATTTAGCTGGCAATAGTTTGTTGGCTTTGTTTCCTTTAGTGTAAAAAAATTGTTTAGTGCGCATCATGCTGTATGCCGCCTTTCCCATATGATGCGCTTCTAGGGCTTTCCTCGCGACTCTCAGGTCCCTTAATGAGCACCGGGAGGGCTTTTTCTTGTGCGCCTCTTCGAGTCTGAGTACTTCCCCCTCTAGTTGCTCTCTTAGGAGTCTCCTAGCTCTCCCTCGTTGTGTTGCCTGTTCTATCAGATGGCCCCCGAGTACCGCCTTACTTGCATCCCAAATCGTTCCCCAGCCCACCACTCCTGGGTCATTTTCGTTAAAATAAGCTTCGATAGTTTCTCTGGTGTTAGCGTGGGTCAGAGGATCGTCTAACAGGAAATCATTTAGCTTCCAGGCAGGCTTCCTTGATGAGACCGGTCCAAGGGGGGCTATCGCCAGCAGAACCGGAGAGTGGTCTGCAAGCGATTCGGGTAGTATGTCCACCATTTGGACATGTTGAATCAGTGAGTCAGATATAATAAACATGTCTAACCTTGAAAATCCCCCGTGGACCGCCGAGAAATATGTGTAATCCCTTTCTTCCTGATGGCAGTATCTCCATACCTCAATCAGGGAGTGGCCTTTCAGTAGAGAGGTGAGGGCCTTAAAGTTGTTTCTATCATTAGCTGTGGGGAGTAGGGTTTTGTCAACTACGGGATTGACCACAGCATTGATAATACCTCCTCCCTCAGCGTGGTCAAATATCGCTTTTGACAATTTCAGGAAGAATTGACTTTGACACTATTGGGGGCATAGATGGAGATCAAAGTGACCTTACGGCTATCTAATATGGCGTTGATCAATAGGAATCTCCCCTCCTCATCTCGGACCACTCCCTGAGTTTTAAATGAGGTCCCCTTGCGCACCAGGATGGCAACCCCTCGCTTTTTCATCCCGCTAGAAGCAAAGAATTTGGTGGGGTAGAGCTTATCGTTGAGGCGGAATTCATCAGCCGGTAGCAAGTGGGTCTCCTGAAGGAGTAAGAATGATGCATCTAGGGATTTCAATCTATGGAAGAGGGCTTTGCGTTTCAGAGGGGAGTTTAATCCCTGGACATTGAGCGAGATGAATTTATAGCCAGGGATTGCCATGGTGTTTTCGCAAGCTGTAAATTTTGGGATTGAGCTTTTTACAGTGCAAGCGCAGCACGGCTGAGTGTTGTGGTAAAACAAAACATAATAACACCTCGCCAGTTGCCCGATGGGGGTAAACATAAAATAACTAAAAAAAGGAATTATAATAAAAGCAGGTCATAACTAATGAGCATGTTACCTTCCTTAAGAATTGCATTAACTTTAGTCCCCAAGGTAATTTAAACCTCATACAAAACATGTCAGGCATCTTCCATTCCGACACCCAAATCAACTTTCAAACAGAAATGTTCATAACTTTCAAGCCCGGACTCGAGACAGTCTAACCATGAGCTCAAGTGGGGAGGGCGCATAAACGACCAAGGTTCTCTTGGCTTGTTATTGTATTGGGTAGCCTCACGCCACTGCTTTGCTTGCAAGCCGTCTAAGGTTCCAGTTAGAAGTTCCCAGGTGTTCCTCCAGACCAGTGCGAAGTTTCCAATACTTCCGGTGTTCCCTTTCTCATGGCGCCCGCCTCTTCATCTGGGAGTATAATAAGGCCCAACCGGGGTCCTGAACAATAAACCACTTTCCACAGAGAACCTCAGAGCGCTTTCGGGTCTCCCATCCTTGGACTGTTCAGGTTGCTACCCATCTTTCTCCCTCGGACGATGCTGGGGGGGAGGCCTTTTCCGGGGGTTCGGGTGTCTTCCCCGGGGCTGGTCCCCAGATTGGGGTCATGGGGCGGTGCGGTTGGCGCCGTGACCTTCCCCGTCTCGGTTTCGGTAGGGTACCTGGAGCGGATTTATTCTCTTCCTGAGATCGTGGATTGTGGGTATCATCTGCGGGTGATGTCTCGCCTATTATATCCCTCGTTTCTTCCTCTGAAGTGATTACGTGCTGTTGATTATGAAGTTCAAAGAACAGCTTACATGGGAATACCCAGCGGTAGCGGATTTTCCGGTCTCTCAACCAGGATGTCACTTTCAGTAGTCGCCGTCTGCACGCTAATGTGTAAGGGGCTAGGTCTTGGAACAATCAGATCTCTGTGCCCTGAAACCGAATTGTGTCTGAGTCTCTGGCAGCGGCCATGATTTCCTCCTTTTGGCGATAGAAGTGAACTCGAGTGAGTACATCTGGGATTATGTTTTTCTTCATCTGGGCCGATGAGTACACCCGATGGGTTCTGTCCAGCTTAAGGTCCTCGTTTGGAGGTAGTTCCAGGAGAGCTCTGAAGAATGTCTCCACGTAGTCGGCTAGCTCCCGATCAGGTATCTTCCTGGGGATCCCTTGCAGGCGCACATTGTTTCTCCTTGATCTGTTTTCTAAATCGGCTTGTTTAGCCCAGATCTCCTCCAGGTGTTCCTCAATTGCTTTTACTCCGCCCCCCAATACATCACTGTCATGAGATTGACCGCAGGTTACATTCTCCAGATCGCAGACTCTGGCTTCTAGTCCCCCAAGGTGGGATGTAAGATCTGCCAGGGATTGGGCTGGGGAGTCTTTGGAGGTTTTGATCTCCTTTTTTATTTCTTGAGTGATGTCTTGATTAAATGTTTTAAACATTCCCTCCAGATCCTCCCTGGATAACGCCATGTTGGTGGGTCACATCAGAGATGGGGGCGGGTGAGTTTCGGTTTCAATTTTTTTTTTTTTTTTTAAACTTTGTTTATTGGCAGAAAGTTAAGACAGGCACAGGACAAGGCACACAGCGCTGAACCAGCGGATCTGCAACATGGACATCAATACAACACAGTATGATACAGTCGGACAGTATTCTCGTGTGTGACAGCCAAGACAGAGACATTACAGTATCAAGTAGTTACGGGGGGTGAGTGGGCAGGGGGTGCTACCTCCTCCGCATCGTCTCTATTGTTCAAATAGGTACGGAATGCCGACCACACATTTTTGGGTCGCGATGTGGGTGGCAGGGAACCAATGTAGTCCTCTTCTCGTATTTGTGTCCAAGTAAGGGCTGTGAGCCACATCGCGAGGGTGGGGGGGCTGTGCCGTTTCCAGTTTAGTAATATACATTTTTTAGCCACAATAGCTCCGACATTCAAAAATTTAGACATTTTCCGTACATTCTCGCCTTCCCAGACCCCGAACAGCAGGGCAAGCGGGTCCAGGTCAACTGGAGATTCCACTATTTCTGAGAGCGCCTCTGCTACCTCGAACCAGAAGGCGCTGATCGCAGGGCACGCCCAGAACATATGGATATGGTCGGCATCAGAAGATTTACACTTTGGGCATGTAACGGACCCTGCCCCAGCAAATCTTGCTACCCTCGTTGGTGTATAATAGAGCCTGTTAAGAAATTTAAACTGGATGCATCGGAATCTGGCACATAGGGACACCCCGCGTGTATTTGCGCACATCTTGGTCCAGAGTCCGTCGGATATCTCCATTTCGAGCTCACTAGCCCAAGCTATACGTGGCCTGAGGGCCCCAGACATTCTCCCACCCAGTTGGCGCTTGTACAGGTTGGATAACACCTGCCGTAATACTGCTTAAGTGAGGCCAGTCCTGAAATTGTGGTTGTGGTTTCATATATGTCTGTATGCTCCGTGGTTTTCTTTTCGCTATTGGTTTGGGCATCCCTTGCCGAGATAGCCGTTGTCGCTTAAATGCCCTCACGTATGGAACCTCCAGAGGCTTCCAGGAGTTAGGGCACGGAGGGGGTCTATCCCGCTCAATTGATACGCCTTGTAATATTCGTGCCCCGTTCGCCTGAGACCGTACAGTCCAATGACAAGTAGAAGATACAGCTAATTGTTCACATTGCGTAGAACTTGTAATGTTCCGGCTGGGCTGCATTGAGGGGTGGCCCGCATTAGTGTCTTATGCTTGTGGAGGTTTCAACCAGGGCACTGAATGTATTGCTGAAACAGCTTGACCTCTTGGGTCTCCGGTGCCTTTCAGGCTGATGAGGCAGCAGGGCCTCTTTTACCCCTTCTTCGGGCCACCTACCAGGCCCCGGCGCCAGCAAGGTACGGCAGGCCCTCCCACGCCGCTCTCGGGTTTACGTTCGCAACAGGGGGGAAGGGTGGGATGGGCCTCCGCTGTCGCTGGTTTGAGCTCCTCGCGCCACCCACCTCGAGCGAAGCGTCCCGGTGCTAGCAGAGGCGCGGGTGGGCCAGGAGGGGGGGGGCACAGCACTCACCTCCCTCTCCGGGAGTCCTCAGGAGGCTTCTCTTCTCGGGCCGCCGGCCCTCGGCTCCAGGACAGCTCCCAGGCCGCCGCCCGCCACCCCAACGCGGATCCCGTTGTTCGGGCCAGATGGACGCCTCGCCTCTGCTGTGGGCGTGGTCCCCCGAGGATGGCCTTCCTCCGTCCGGACTTCGGTTCACTCACCACCGCAGGTCTATCAGCCAGCGGCGTGGCAGCATGGGCGGGTCACGACCGCAGCCCCGCTCTCCCTCCCGATTGGAGGTTCTCCCGCTGTCACCGCTGCGGATCCCCGGCGGATTTTGCGCTGAGTTGTGCAGACTAGACTGGGTCCGGCGCAGGGCTCTAAGCCTCAGGGGCGGCTCCGGGTGGCGCACGCCGCCATTTTGTGGATCTCTCCCCGGCTCGCCTTCCCAGTCAAAATAAGGTTCCGGGTTGGGCGTTCAGGGGGAATAAATGCAGCAGAGGATGCACCACCTTCTTATGTTCATTTCCCTGTGGTTTTCAGGCGAAAGTTGAGTATTAAGATGGTAAATTCAGCCGATCTGGGTGCCGTGACATGGAGCTCACGGGAAGGACGACCGCATGGCGTGCTGCCTAGCCACGCCCCCCCCACAGTGGTGTCTTTTAAAACTCCCCAAGGTTCAAATACCTTTTCTGGGACTGACTACCATCTCCCAGAATCTGTAAAGTTAGATTGATTTTACTAGTCTCTTCAAATGTACAGACCCAGCACACACACTGTCCGGCAAGGACAGCTACCCTGCTGAGTGAGTGACAGTCAGGCTGGAATGAATGGGGGAAAACTGTTTAAAAGCAGAGTCGACCACTGGAACGAAAAAACCGAAGACGAGCTGAAGGAAGACGACTGCTGCAACTCCTGGTCCACTGGTGAAGCCCTACTGCAGGTCCGAATTGCCTGAAACGCCATCGACAGAGAAGCCCTTCAAGGTTAACTTCTTCCCTTGGCTTTGGTGGGAACAACCAACTCATAAGCCGCCTGGACAACGTCCCCATAATGGTAGAATTTTCTGCAGAGTGCTGTGGAAAACCGGATAGCCAGTGGGAAGGATACCAGTTTGTGGTCTTAAAGGCACTCAGACCTTAAACCGACGTTTTGCCAAGCTTGTGGCCTCTTCCCTGGCAGTGCATGAACCTCCCGACGTCCTCCTTCTTGTCCCCACGACAGAAGCTCAGGAACAGCGAGATCTGCAGGAACTGCCAGGAACAACTGCCTCAGCTTACAGCTCTTCTTCATTTAAAAGGTACTGTGCAAATGCGGTCAGGAAATCTTTTCAGCCGCGGTGAAAGTTTGTGAAACTTTCCCGGCTTTGAAGGCTTGTCCTTCCCTAAACCAACATCTAACTTTTCATCTGACCAAATTCTTCTAAGATCCGTGGCAAAGACTTAACCGTTTACTACCAAAACTGTGCTATCCTATACAAGACTCTGAACCATTGACTTTGGCCCAAGGCTATTGAATTGAATTGCTGTTTGTAGTGAATGGAAACCCTTTGCCCTGCCTATGAAAGTATTTGTGCCTTGATTTCTTTTAACCTTGTCTTTTTACCCCTTTTAAAATTAATTGAAGTGCCATTTTGCTCCCACTTCAGGGGAGCTGAACTTGTTCAATAACATATTGGTTGTGTATTTGGTAACAGGTAATATTATCGCCAGCAAAAATATCGCCATACATATGGTCGTCGGGAACGGCCATAGGCGATATTTTTGGTGGTGAAAATATTAGGTGCGGGGGTTGTGGGGGTGTCCCCCGCAGGGTCCATGTGTTATTTTTGCCGCAAAAATATGGCGATATTTTTGCATCGCAATATTTTTCCGGTGAAAATATCACATGGAACCGTGTATTTGTAGTATATTAGTATATGACATTGAGATGCTCTTGCTAGTGTAATGTTTTCCAAACAACTGTGTAAATAAATGTATATTCTTTTACCGAGAAACCTTGAGTAACTGGTTATTTGAATCACTGTAATTGTTGGTCCCTTGTGTAACCCCTTGTACTGCTCACTTTACTCTTGAGATAAGTCTGGCTGCTCAGCCACTGCTACCACAATACTGTGTAGTACAGGCTTGTACCAAAGGTGAAATTGTACTGACACTTGTAGTCTTAATTGCATGTAGTGGTCCCAAAGGGTACTGCATGTGATTCTCCCTAACACTGGCCTTGGGCGGCTGTCTCCCATGTGGGTTGAACGTGCCCAAGCCCTGTCAGCAGTGATTCCAAGGAGGCCCGGCACATTCCCTGTCCTTTCCCGGAGGAAGAAGCTGTAATGCAGCCCAGCCAGAGCTCCAGGATGGTCCGGGGGGGAAGCGGGTGATGTCCCTGGCCTTGGGCACCAGTTTCCCATGTCGGGCGACTGTCCTCAAGTGCAGCGGCAGTCGCAGTAAGCCCCGGCAGGGTGCTCATCCCTTCCCAGAAAGAAATGCTGTAGCGCAAGCCAACTAGAGCTATGGGATGTCCGGCAATGCTGGCTTGGGTGCCTGTCTCCCATGTTGGGTGACTGTCCCCAAGCCCAGTGGCAGTCCCAGGGAGCCCCGGCATGGTCCCTATCCTTTCCCAAAAGGAAAAGCTGTAATGTAGCCCAGCCAGAGCTCCAGGACGGTCAGGGCTGCTGCCCCCGGATTCGGGCGCCTGTCTTCCTTGTTGGTCGACCGTCCCAAAGCTCAGCAGCGGTTAGAGCTTCTCCCTCTGGGAAAGGTCGAGGTCCCTGCTGGGGCTCCCTGGGAGTGCCACTGTGCTTGGGGATTGTCGACCCACATGGGAGACGGGTGCCCAAGGCCAGGGACATCTCCCCCAAACAACCTGGAGCACTGGCTGGGCTGTGTTACAGAATTTCACTGTGGGAATGGATGGGGACCCTGCCAGGGCTCCCTGGAACTGCTGCTGTGCTTGTGGATGGCACACCCACATCGGAGATGGATGCCCAAGGCCGGGGACATCACCTCCAACCGTCCTGGAGTTCTGGGTTACAGCTTTTCCCTTCGGGGAGATAGTGGCACACTGCTGGGGCACCCTGGTGGGGAAAAGCTGTAACCCAGGCCAGCCAGAGATCCAGGAGGGTCGGGAGTTATGTCCTTGGACTTGGGCAGCTATCCCTCATGTGTGATGACCATCCACAAGCCAAGCAGCAGTTCCAGGGAACCTCGGCAGGGTCCCCGTCCTTTCCCGGAGGAAGAAGCTGTAATACAGCCCAGCCAGAGCTTCAGGATGGTCCGGGGTTGAGAGCGGGGGGTTGGGGTGATGTCCCTGGCCTTAGGCACCAGTCTCCCATGTCAGGCGACCGTCCCCAAGTGCAGCGACCGTCTCAGGGAGCCCAGCAGGGTGCTCATCCCTTCCCAGAGGGAAATGCTGTAATGCAGGCCAATCAGAGCTCCGGGATGGCTGGCGATGCTGCCTCTGGGCTTGGGCGCCTGTCTCGCTTGTTGGTCGACCGTCCCAAAGTCCAGCAGCGCTTACAGCTTCTCCCTCCCGGAAAGGTCGGCGACCCTGCCGGGGCTCCTCGGGAGTGCTGCCGTGCTTTGGGATGGTCGACCCACATGTTATGTGACATGAAGCACATCTCTGTATATGTTATAATTCAATAAATATTAAATGGAAAAAAGAAATGCACAGGGTTCTCCGTTTTCCTTGGTGGCTGCGACATCCCAGGCCCAAATCTGTAGGTTTTCCACAGGACCAAAATCCTAAAAATATCAATTCCCAAAACTCTTTGGGGAAAGCAGTGATTTAGCCTTTTCCCTTTGTGCCCAGGTATGTTTCAGTGGTTTTCTGGTGGCAAACGTCTGAAAATTTTATTTTTTCCCCCTAAATACTGGACTTTGCCAGGCCTTATGGGTAATACATTCAAGGGCGATTCAAGCAAGTCAGACCTCTGTATATTCCCACTGGTGTTCAGAAATGCATGGGGTTCCCTGTTTTGCTGGGTAGCTGCGACACCACAGGCCCAAAATATTTAGGTTGTCCACAAGACCAAAATCCAACAATGGCCTCTCCTGGAACTCTTTGGGGATAGTTGTGGTTTAGCCTTTTCCCTTTGTGCCCAGGTACGTGCACCCAAATCTGTATGTTGTCCATAAGACCAACACCCTAAACATTTCCTCTCTCCAAACCCTTAGGGGATAGCATTGGTTTAGCCTTTTCCCTTTGCGCCAAAGTAGGGGCACCCACACACATGGGGTACCGTTTTCGTGAGGACACCAGTGGGAATGTGGGAAGGTAGGACATGTGTTGTTGGCAGCGTGCTTCGGTGGTTTCCTGGTCCCCTACATTTTGGACTTTGACGGGCCTTGTGGGTAATACATTCTAGGTTGATTCGAGTAAATCAGACCTCTGTGGATTCCCACGGGTGTCTTCTTTTCAGAAATGCATAGGGTCCTGGCGTTGCCTTGCTGGAGACTAATGGAGGTTAGTAACGGAGGCGACTTGCGACAGACCTGCAGCAGCACCTAACACCCCCTTCAGTGGTGGCACTAAGCGAATTCCAGCATTAGAAGTTTTCGGCCACGGGCTGATATCTTCACTGATCCCATAGAAGCAGCATATATCCCTGTTTCTGGTCCCGGCCTGCCAAAAGACGAGCCCGACTGAAAGAAGCAAGATGGCAGCTGCCACCCAGTGCAGCATCAGAAGCGGAGCCCCACGGAGCCCGAAGTGAGGGACGGAGCAAGGATGAGGGACTGAGATGCGAGCTCCACGCGAGTATTGAAACAGTTGGGAATCAAATGAGAGCTCCGGAGGCTCTGTCCCCCTAGTGGGCGGGAAAGCACTGCGGCCGAGGAGACTGCTCTGGGTTTACTTGACCCTACACAAGACACACTGGGAAGTACTGGGAGATGGAACAGCAGATCTAACACTGGACCATACACATAGGGTATTCTCCAACTTCCAGATGAGACAAGATCTCCTCCCAGATGTCCTGGTGTGCATTCATTTCTACACGAGACACATGGGTACCCTGGGTACACGCTGCCTAGCTAAGACTACAAAGCGATGTGAGGCATAAGCACCCCTATCTCCTGTCCCTCTTCTTTTGTACCGGTCTCACATCCCTGTTATAGCACCGGGAGCTACTGCTAATCTACTTGGATACTGCGGAGGCTAGCAACAGGAGGAGCACAGCGGCCTGAAACATGGACAACAGGTGCACAAGCAGTCCCTACAATCAGACTCTGAGTAAATTTGTGAATCCAACAGCACTCTAACAGCCCATGAACAGGCTGATTTATCCATTTAGCCCAGATAGCAGCAGTATTGGCCCCACACTGCATCACATATCCACGGGGGAGCAGAACACCTAGCAGTCGAAACACACCTGCCTACCAAAAAGGGTAAATTGGAGAAGCACAAGTGGAAGCACAGGCAGATCTACTTGTGCTACGTTCCACCAAGAGCAGAGGAACTGTGGTGAGTGCCATCCAAGGGGAACCTGTGATGTCCTAAAAGATACTGGGAGATTTCCTAGAGGTGAAAGATCTGTAAAAGCGATAGAACAGGCACTGCAAAAAAGGTTCAAAACCGCTGCTACTTTCCAGCATCTAAGCAGTGCACCCTAGGCCCCTATCTGAAGGGACTAATCTACGGGCAGGATGAAGTCGGGGAAAGCTAAAGAAAGTTTGGGGGCCTCCATCAGAGACATGCTTCAGCACCCAAAACCACCACCAGAGCAGCCACCGCAGGGCATTAGAAGATGAAGCCCAACCGCCACTAAAGGGGACATCCTACGCTTGTTTCAAACCCTGCAAAAAGGAATGGCAACGATGGCAAAAGACCTGAAGAGTTATTTCTAGGAACTGACTCACACAGTGCAACAGAATGAGTCCAAACTAGAAAACCTGGAATCTGCCTTCCGTGAACAAACGCATTCACAAGACCAGCTGGAAAGGAGAGCGGTGACATTGGAATCTTAACAATTCTAGGCATTAGAAAAGCAGGAAGATGCCGAAAACCGTTCCCGCTGGAATAATGTACAAATCAGAGAAGTCCCGACAGACATCGAAGACCAGGACCTGGAGAAGTATGTCAAAGCTTTGTTCCAAGAAGTACTGGGAGATGGAACAGCAGATCTAACACTGGACCATACACATAGGGTATTCTCCAACTTCCAAATGAGACAAGATCTCCTCCACAGTCAAGGAAGAACAGGTGCCGAGAACGCAGGAGGCCTTCTATGGACAAAAGGGAAAGGAGCAAAGACGCAGAGGCTCTCATGGAAGCCGCATTATGAACTCGAACTGTCAAACACTTTGGGACTATAATGCTAAGCAGAAAGGTGCCAGCGACAATTATCATGGTTACTGCTGCAGGTTGCTTGAATAACAGTTATTCATACATATTGGGGCGTTAGGTGACCATGCCCATTTTTCAAGCAGATTTCTTGATTTTTACCCCACGCAGTGTTATTTTGATTTGTTTTTTCTTTTTCCTTTGCCTTGTTTTGTTATACATCCAATGCAATTATGGGAGGTGGGATACAATAGTGAAGGGAATTATTGCAAAATATTCTCCAGAAGATATGAGATTTTGTAGATCCACAAGCCTAGACAGTTTCTACCCAAGGGAGAGAAGGCTGGGGTGGAGGGGGTTTCACTTGAACTATACACCTACTTAAAGCGATATAGCCTTGCTCCAGGAAAATCACCTCTGGCAGCAAGACAAGAAGAGAATGAGGTCGCAATGGTTTCCATACTAATATTTTGTTTCCTCTTCCACCAAAAAAGCGGGAGTAGCCATCTTGATAGTTACATCTTTACACTTTGAGAAAATGAGGGTGGTGAGACATGCCAATGGAAGATACATAGGGGTCATTTTATGTATAGCAGCGATAATTCTCACGGTGGTATCAGTGTATGGCCCCAACCAACAGCAGGATCAGTTTTATGCCCAATTGTTTCCACAACTCGCACAATTTCGACAAGGGGGTCTGTTAATTGGCTGTGATTTTAATCTAGTACTAGATAGCAGCTAGGTTAGATCGGGCTCTGTGACTACAAAAGAGATGGTGAAGGCAGCCCCAGCTTAAGCAAGCTATAGTCGACCTAAGCTTGGCTGATATGTGGTGGAGAACCAGGACTTTACCAATTTTTCACATGTTCATCGCACTTATTCCAGCATTGATTACTTTCTAATATCTCAATCATTACTGCAGGGGACCACAGCAGCCACTATTGAGGTAGAATTGGTGTCGGACCACTCCCACATTACAATACACTTGGAAGGTTATGGTTTGGGGGGCCACAAATCCATGGGATGGAGATTAAATGATTTGCTGTAAGTGGACCTGACTATATGCTCTGAAATAAGGGAAAGGATCACACAATATTTCCAGGAGAATCTCACAGGGGAAATGTCCATTACAGTGGTGTGGGAGTCTCAAACCCACATTAAGGGGGGGAACTGATAAGCAGCGCTGCAACCCAGAAAAAACTATTGTCCGCCAAGAGAGACCAAGCGGAGGAGAGAGTGGTTAAATAGGAATCTCAATACAAGAGAGATGGGGCTAGGAAAACATATAGGCAGCTTCAAGTAGGCAGGGTGGAGTTAAAGATGCTATGGGCAGGAGATATTTAACACAAATTGCTACGGACAAAACACTTTTACTTTAGTATTTCTAATAAAGCCTCCCGGATATTAGCCTATAAAGTTCAGGCACAGCAGAATAGCACTACGATTGGGGCTCTACAAGATAGCAGGGGAAATTATAAACAAATGAAGTTGAGAAAACACGCATCCTGACCCAATACTACGCTGATCTGTTTATCCACCTATTTACAGGTGACACTCACCCCAACTCCCCCCCCTCCCGAGAGTCAAAATAGCAGCACTCTATAAGGTGTTAAATGGATCCAGTTTTAAATCCCCACCCACCTATATGACCAGGTGGGTGGAAGATATAGGGAGGCCTATTGACAATCTCACATGGTACAACACCTGGACGAGAGCCAACAAGACCTCACAAGCTGTACACCTTAGAGAAAACAGCTGGCACCGTACACCAGAATGGCTGCATAGAATCTCCCGACTCTTCCTCCTATGTGTTGAATGTGCGGGGCACCCTCAGGATCATTCTTCCATATGTTTTGGATGTCTGCAAGTACAAACATTTTGGCAGGCAGTGATTATCCAAATAAGAGAGATATGAGGGTTTGAACTGGAAGAGGATCCCCTGGTTTTACTCCTAGGAAATGAAAGTTTGGGGGCCTCCATCAGAGACATGCTGCAGCACCCAAAACCACCACCAGAGCAGCCACCGGCATTAGAAGATGAAGCCCAACCGGCCACTAAAGGGGACATCCTGCGCTTGTTTCAATCCCTGCAAAAAGAAATGGCAACAATGGCAAAAGACCTGAAGAGTTCTTTCTAGGAAATGACTCGCACAGTGCAACAGAATGAGTCCAAACTAGAAGACCTGGAATCTGCCTTCCGTGAACAAACGCATTCACAAGACCAGCTGGAACGGAGAGCGGTGGCATTGGAATCTTACCAATTCTAGGCATTAGAAAAGCAGGAAGATGCCGAAATCCGTTCCCGCTGGAATAATGCACAAATCAGAGAAGTCCCGACAGACGTCGAAGACCAGGACCTGGAGAGGTATGTCAAAGCTTTGTTCCAAGAAGTACTGGGAGATGGAACAGCAGATCTAACACTGGACCATACACATAGGGTATTCTCCAACTTCCAAATGAGACAAGATCTCCTCCCAGATGTCCTGGTGTGCGTTCATTTCTTTAAGACAAAGGACCTCATTTTCCAGGGAACAATCCAAAGGCACAGACTGATGAGACCACTGACCGGTTGGCTCACAGAAAAGTGAATCTGCTACAAATGGGCCTATCAGTTCTGAATCCTGTTCCAACTGGACGAGACACAACACCAAATTACATCTCGACAAGCGGTGGTGGAAACCCTGAAGATTCCAGAAGTTGAAATACACTTGCCAGGTGACACTGGCACTGGGAACTCAACAGCCTACTGGTCACAACCACAGTCAAGGAAGAACAGGTGCCGAGAACGCAGGAGGCCTTCTATGGACAAAAGGGAAAGGAGCAAAGACGCAGAGGCTCTCATGGAAGCCGCATTATGAACTCGAACTGTCAAACACTTTGGGACTATAATGCTAAGCAGAAAGGTGCCAGCGACAATTATCATGGTTACTGCTGCAGGTTGCTTAAATAACAGTTATTCATACATATTGGGGCGTTAGGTGACCATGCCCATTTTTCAAGCAGATTTCTTGATTTTTACCCCACACAGGGTTATTTTGATTTGTTTTTTTCTTTTTCCTTTGCCTTGTTTTGTTATACATCCAATGCAATTATGGGAGGTGGGATACAATAGTGAAAGGAATTATTGCAAAATATTCTCCAGAAGATATGAGACTTTGTAGATCCACAAGCCTAGACAGTTTCTACCCATGGGAGAGAAGGCTGGGGTGGAGGGGGTTTCACTTGAACTATACACCTACTTAAAGCAGATATAGCCTTGCTCCAGGAAAATCACCTCTGGCAGCAAGACAAGAAGAGAATGAGGTCGCAATGGTTTCCATACTAATATTTTGTTTCCTCTTCCACCAAAAAAGCGGGGGTAGCCATCTTGATAGTAACATCTTTACACTTTGAGAAAATGAGGGTGGTGAGAGATGCCATTGGAAGATACACAGGGGTCATTTTATGTATAGCAGCGATAATTCTCACGGTGGTATCAGTGTATGGCCCCAACCAACAGCAGGATCAGTTGTATGCCCAATTGTTTCCATAACCCGCACAATTTCGACAAGGGGAACTGTTAATTGGCTGTGATTTTAATCTAGTACTAGATAGCAGCTAGGTTAGGTCGGGCTCTGTGACTACAAAAGAGATGGTGAAGGCAGCCCCAGTTCAAGCAAGCTATAGTCGACCTAAGCTTGGCTGATGTGTGGTGGAGAACCAGGACTATACCCATTTTTCACATGTTCATCGCACTTATTCCAGCATTGATTACTTTCTAACATCTCAATCATTACTACAGGGGACCGCAGCAGCCACTATTGAGATAGCATTGGTTTCGGACCACTCCCACATTACAATACACTTGGAAGGTTATGGTTTGGCGGGCCAAAAATCCATGGGATGGAGATTAAATGATTTGCTGTAAGTGGACCTGACTATATGCTCTGAAATTAGGGAAAGGATTACACAATATTTGCAGGAAAATCTCACAGGGGAAATGTCCATTACAGTGGTATGGGAGTCTCAAACCCACATTAAGGGGGGAACTGATTAGCAGCGCTGCAACCCAGAAAAAACTATTGTCCGCCAAGAGAGACCGAGCGGAGGAGAGAGTGGTTAAATAGGAATCTCAATACAAGAGAGATGGGGCTAGGAAAACATATAGGCAGCTTCAAGTAGGCAGGGTGGAGTTAAAGATGCTATGGGCAAGAGATATTTAACACAAATTGCTACGGACAAAGCACTTTTACTTTAGTATTTCTAATAAAGCCTCCCGGATATTAGCCTATAAACTTCAGGCACAGCGGAATAGCACTACGAATGGGGCTCTACAAGATAGCAGGGGAAATTATAAACAAATGAAGTTGAGAAAACACGCATCCTGACCCAATACTACGCTACAGCGGAACCACCCGATAGCCCATTGTAAGAGACATTCATACAAGAGTCTCTCCTTCCCCAAATTACAGCAGAGCCGAGACAATCCCTGGAAAGGCCAATTACAACAGAGGATGTAGCATTGGCCATTCGAGCCCTCCCGAATAATAAAGCACCAGGCACAGATGGCTTCACAGCCGCCCTCTATAAACACTTCTCAGCTATCCTCTCCCCCTACATGATGGACCTGATTAATTATTTTGCTGAAACGGGTTTGATGTCTCCCTCTATGGGGGAATCAACCTTAACCGTGCTAGCTAAACCAGATAAAGACCCCACCCTATGCTCATCATTTCAGCCAATCGCAATCCTTAATTACGATGCCCACATTTATTCAAAGGTACTGGCCATGAGACTTGCGCCCATCCTACCAAAACTGGTAACAGCGGACCAAACAGGATTTATTCCAGGATGCCAAACATATGATAATATCCGGCGCACAATTGACATCTCGGCTTGGGCAAAGAATTATAAGCAAGCCATGGCTTTGCTCTCAATAGACACAGAGAAAGCGCTTGACCGTGTTTACTGATCCTATCTGTCTACGGTCTTGGAAGGGTTCGGGATGGGTCCACACTTCCATAGGTTGCTCCTAGCCAACTTTGTATTGCCATCTACGACGATCAAAGAAAATGGGATTCTCTTAAATCTGGCAAGCCTGTACAGGGGTACCCACCAGGGATGCCCACTATCCGCATTATTATCAGCCCTACCCCTGGAACCTTTAGCTTGCATGGTAAGCTTTTCTGGAAATATTAGAGGGGTGGATATAGCGGGCCACCACCATAAATTAGCGTTATATGCCGATGACTTTCTCTTCTATATGCAAGACTCCAAAACCATATTACCATATATTATCTCATTGTTGGAACGATTCCGCAAGGTTTCGGGTTTTCAAATTAACTTAACGAGATCAACACTACTAAAGATCTCAGAGACACCCAAGGTGGTTACACACTTGAAGGGCGCCTTTCCTTTTTCTTGGGCCCATCAGACCTTGAAATACCTAGGGAACCCCCTACACGAAATGTGATGGGTTTCCCTGAAGACTCGTAAGAGAAGTGTGCAAGGGCTCCCAACCTACAAAGCCATATTAGAATATTGGGGAAAAAAGGCACGTAGATACGCAGTGACGTTTCCCTCACCAAAGACAGGGCTATGGGACAATAGAGAGTTCCTCCCGGGGATGGACAAAGATTGTTTCGCCCGCTGGAAGTTAAAGGGGCTTACACACACTGGGCCAACTATACAAAGACGATCATCCCCTCATATTCGAAGAGTGCAGACAGGCCTATATGATAGAAGAACGGGATAGGTTTGAGTACTTGCAACTTCATCACTGGATGACGCAACCACTTATAGCGGCCCAGGGGAAACATGAAACTACTCTGTCCAAAGACCTATTTACAGGTGACACACACCCCCACACCCAACCAAGAGTCAAAATAGCAGCACTCAATAAGATGTTAAATGGATCCAGGTTTAAACCCCCACCCACCTATACGACCAGGTGGGAGGAAGATATAGGGAGGCCTATTGACAATCTCACATGGTACAACACCTGGACAAGAGCCAACAAGACCTCACAAGCTGTACACCTTAGAGAAAACAGCTGGTACCGTACACCAGAATGACTGCATAGAATCTCCCGACTCTTCCTCCTAAGTGTTGGAACTGCAGGGCACATTTTGGCAGGCAGCGATTATCCAAATAAGAGCGATATGAGGGTTTGAACTGGAAGAGGATCCCCTGGTTTTACTCCTAGGGAATGAAGACACACAAGGGCATTACAAGTTGAATGCCAGAAGCTCCAGACTAGTTAACTTTTTTCTGGTAGTGGCACAGTTAGTAATTGCACAGCACTAGAAATCATAAGTCATACCGGGCATAAAGGAATGGTGGTCCAAAATGTGGTATGTAGCTGCCATGGCCAAAATTGGATGAGCGTTGAAAGGGGAAATGTCACAGTACCTAACAGATTGGAAAATGCAAATAAAAATGCAAATAAATAAATTGGACCCTGTTGATTGCATTTGTAAATAACAATGATAACCTCAACATCCATCATCGGCCCCACGAAATGTCCTCCTTCTCACTACTATAATAGAGAAGGGCAACCTAAATCCCTGCATACACTTTAATTTATAAACTCCACCTTCCGAAGTATCCTTGCATAATGTTTATGGATGGTATGGTATGGTATGGTTTATTTATAGAGCGCCTAAACACAAGCAAGTCTTTCAAGTGGATGTAATTTATATATTTGTTTTGCTTCGTTTTTGTTACATTCTTAGGTTGATTCTTTGCTTTTTAGTATACCTGGTTTGAAATGTTCAAAATGTTTGGCAGACATAGACCTGTGCTACATGAACGGAAAGTGAAGGTCAGAGCTGATTCATCAAAAGAAGGGTGAACTGTGACACCAAGCTATGACATGTAATGACAATTATATGACATGAAGCACATCTCTGTATATATTGTAATACAATAAACCTTAAATGGCAAAAAGAAATGCATCGGGTTGCCAGTTTTACTTGGTGGCTGTGACACACCAGTCCCAAATCTGTAGGTTGTCCACAAGATCAAAATCCTAAAAAGGTCCTCTCCCAAAACCCTTTGGGGATAAGCAGTAGTTTAGCCTTTCCCTTTGCACCCAGGTAGGTGCACTCACACACTTGAGGTGCCATTTTCGTCGGGCACCTTTGGGAACATGGGAAGGTAGGACATGTGTTGTTGGCAGCATGTTTTAGCAGTTTCCTGGTGACAAATGTCTGAACAGTGTTTTTGTCCACTTTACTGGGCCTTGTGGATAATAAATTCCAGGGCGATTTGCGCATGTCAGACCTCTGTGTATTCCCACGGGTGTCTTCTTATCAGAAATGCATGGGGTTTCCGGTTTTCTTTGATGGCTACGACACCACAGGCCCAAATCTGTAGGTTGTCCACAAGACCAAAATCCTAAAAATGTCCTATCCCGAAAACCTTTGGGGATAGCAGTGGTTTAACCTTTCCCTTTGCACCCAGGTAGGTGCACCCACACATGTGAGGTACCCTTTCCGTCGGGACACCTGTTGGAAGATAGGACATGTGTTGATGGTGGCGTGTTTCAGTGGTTTCCTAGTGGCAAATGTCTGAAAATTTTGTTTTTCCCCTACATTTTGGACTTTGCCAGGTCTTGTGGGTAATCAATTCTAGGGTGATTCGCGCAAGCCAGACCAATGTGGATTCCCAAGGGTTTCTTCTTTTCAGAAATGCATGGGGTTCCCTGTTTTCCTTGGTGGCTGTGACATCCCAGGCCCAAATCTGAAGGTTGTCCACAAGACCAAAATCCTAAAAATGTCCTCTCCCGAAACCCTTTGGAATACCAGTGGTTTAGCCTTTTCCCTTTGCACCCAGGTAGGTGCACCCACACATGAGGTACCGTGTTCGTCGGGACACTTGTGGCAATGTGTGAAGGTAGGACATGTGTTGTTGGTGGCGTGCTTTGGTGGTTTCCTGGTGGTAAATATCTCAAAAGTGTGTTTTTTTTACCGTACATTTTGGCCTTGTGGCCCCATTTTTGGCTTGTGGATATTGCTTGTTTTGTGAAACATTGCGAAAAATGTGTGATTTACTAACTAGAAGGGTTGGGGCAATGTAACAGTGCTTTGCATTTCTCAATATTCACTGAAGCCATTACCTTACAGGTCCAAACATGTCCAGCACATACCTTTTTATCGTGTAATTTTTCCAATTTTATCCCAAACTATGGGAATTTTACCTATATATTTGTTGCCGGACCTGCGCAAATGACCCCTTCCCAAACCTGGAATTTTGTCTACTTTTCAGAAATTAATGCCATTCTGTCTCCCCGTTCAGCTTAACTACCCTCCTCTTCCATTTCGTCCACACATGCCCTATTGGGGAAAAAAAGGGAAAAATCGCTTACCTCTCATAAAACTGATGGTAACCTTAAAATAATATGTTTTTTTCGTTTCCACTCAACCTGTTCTTGAAAACCTGCAAAATGGCAAATTCAGAACAGCAAACCATTCGTCCCTAGCTCTTACAAGGAAAAAACTATAGGCTTCTTTGTATATAATTTTATTTGCAATTTCTGGAGAAAAAAAAATATTTGCTTTTTTCTGTTATTTTCTTGCACCACTCCTGCAGCAAACTAGGATTCCTAGGTGGTGTTCTGACCGGCTGGCTACATGTGGGAAGGTCAGAGGCCAAATCTGACCAAGATATCTCTTGTAACAAAAAAGTTACATGGGATTGAATGCGATATAGCGAAATCTACAAAAAAGGGCTCAGCACTGGGAGGGAAAACCCTCAGCAGTTAAGGGGTTAAAGGCACCCTTGCTATATAGAGTGTGAAGAGTCTTCTCAGATTGTGATTGTTGGGGATAACTCACAGGTATGCCAGAGCGAAGCTGTGAGTCTGCAGACTTTTAGGGCCCAAAACCCTCCCCAAGGCAAACGGAGGACTCAGTCAACAGCAAATGCAAACTGCGGTTTATTGCACACAACACCAACAGGGATCATTACCAGAACAGAGGAAGATTCAGGCACAGCTCAAAGCTCCACAGTTTTCTAGCACTATTGCGTCATCACTCAGGCTCTTCCCATGAAAACCTATCTACATGAGGGATTGGCTACTGAGAGTCTCTACTACCTATAGTCGACCCTATAGGTGTTGTTCTATTGGTCCTCGCATGTCAGGTGGCTGGCCTGTCCAATCCCCAAAGACTATTAATTACATTGTTGCAGATTAGTGAGTTTACCATTGGCTCTTGCTCCTTGCCATCCACCCCTGCAATACTAAACTGTGATTGGTTAGAGCTGATCTCCCCAGGCCTGGGACTCGATCGAGTTCACAGCTCGCTGTACACCTCTTCAAGGTAATGTGAACAATTATGTGTCTGTATTGTAACTTGTGTACACCACCTTTGCCTATTAGAATATTCTCCTTGCATTTGCAACACTTGTTGCAGTCTGCTTCTAGTTTTCTGGGACCAACTTCTCTATCTCACCGTTGTCTCGTCTAGCTGCATCACGTGCTTAGAGACCAGCTCTGCAGCTCCCATTTATGAGGATTTATTCAGTTTCTTTGCAGGTGGTCCCTTGGTAATCTGGGGATTGGAATGTGTCTTCATATCTCTGACCTTGGCTGTGGGTCTGTCTCACACGTCTTGCGCTCTGCACTGCCTGTATCAGCTCAGCTCTTCTCTTCCATGAGACTTGAGGCCTGCTGTAATTTTCCTAAACCTTATAATGTAGTTTCTACATTATCCATGTTGCGCTACATTCCCTATGGGTTAGCTATACGTGGTTCGATCAGGATCCATATACACGCCTGTATGTCCACACGACTGTTGGCTTTAAGCATCAGCAAACTTGCTCAGGATCTTTTGTGCCTTGCGGTTCTGCGTTACTGCATTTGGCTAAAGACAAAATAATAAAAGCATCTACAGTATGTATATGTATCTTCCCTCTAGCTATAGAACTGTACGCTCATGTTCTTTATGTATATGAGTTTGTGTTTATGTGGTGCAGTGCGGACTGCAAGTGTGCTTCATGTCTAACGCTGCTTTGTCGTGGTGTCACTAATGATGTCAGTACTGTGGTTTCTTGGTGTTGAGTCGAGGCTGTCCATATAGGCTTCCCTGTCCACGATCACAGTCTCTTCTTCCACACATGAGAAGAGTGCATTTGCCACTTCAGATGTTTAACATCACAGCTCTCATCATCCCTATCTAGGACAATTATCTCTGAGTTCAAACCACCCCCCTCCATGCAATAATTGTTCATCATGTCTAATGTCTTTGTGTAATTGTCTTTGTATGGGAACATTGCTCGAGACATTCATCTTAATGTTGCTGTCTTCCCTTGAAATCTCCCTCGAGTTGTTTCCATCGACAGGTACATTAGGCATTGAGCTGTTGCTGCTGGTATTTCAGTTGCTATGAACGTTCTGGAGGCACCCATAGAATAAGGGATTAATGAGCAGACATAACAGCTCTCCCCAGTGGTTTCCTTACCTACTTTTGTCATGTGATTGTACCACATGTTGTTAGACACTGTCAGTGAGATACATGCTCACCCCATTCATGCTTGTGTCAACACTGAGCTTACCTCTCCTTACCGTGCTTGCAGTGCTCTCCTGTCCACCTGACCTGGTCGTTCTACCTGCTGGGGTTGGGGCAATATTAGTAGAGGATACAGCGGTAGCACTAGCAACCAGCAACATTCTCCAAAATATAAATGCAAATACCCCATTTGGAATAAGAAGACATAACAATATAATCACATTCTTTATTATTTCACCCATCTTTACCTGTGCTGCTGATCCTTGTGCAGCCTGACAATATAGTCGCCCGCCTGACATGTCCAAACGTGTGCGTGATTTTGTTACTACTTAGTAAATTCATTACGCCGCATGGACCAGATAATCATTTATTGCAAAAATAAACACCTATTCCCCCACTGCCCTTACTGCTGATTCTCTCAATGTGGTGAGAATAGGAGGGTTGCCTTGTTTGAATCGTGGGTAAGCTTGGGCCAAATATTCTACAAAGGCAAGATAATACACTCTAGGTGATTGTGCTAGGAAACTACTGGGTCTTCACACATTGTGGACAAATTGGTTCGAGAAGGTATCAGGCTGATGGTGGACAACATGAACAATCATCAATTATTGCAGTCGGCTTTCTCGACAAATGTATGTAGAGAATAAAATAACAAACAGACAGGGTATCCTCACTCAAAATCTATCAATAATCCAGTCCATAACTCTGCTGCCCATGAGCGCGTAACCATTGGGTGACCTCCAGTGTAAGTTCAGAATTGTTTGTTTGCCCCTCTTGCTGATGATCGTTGGCCCTGTTGAACTTGTTGCAAGGCAAGGCCGCTGCTTGGTGAGGCTTGATGTCGGAGAGGGGGTTCCAGACCATTTTCCCTTCAAGTTTTACCACTTGGTCTGCCACATTCTCCACAGTGTGGTGACCAGTGAACCTTGGTATGTCCCACCTTCGGATAAAATTGCATAGTAAGACCAAGTCCCCAACATTAACCTGTCTCTTAATGTCAGAGTCCTTTGGGTCGTTATCACAGTTGCTTTCTCTGCTGTCTTCTGGGCCTGCCCAGATCCGTTGTATCTGGAGAGAGATACAAGAGGCACTAGCAATCAAGGAAGTAATATAATCTACATTTCTTGACTAAAAAACATCTGTGCTACGCTCACAGTCTTTCAGTGCTCTAGTGTAGCGTTAAATGGTAGTCGGACCCAGGCTTATTGCGCAATGCAAACAATGCAAGGGGCAAAAAGTGTAGCCAATTTTTCTTTTGTGATCTGCTTTGTTTTAGCTATGTTTTAGCTATGGGAGTTCACACACCCCATTTGCTTGCGGGTGGTATGTACAGGAGAACTTATGTTGAATGCCCAGCAACATGGTAATGTGCTTGAACATCTCATTGGCGAAGTGAGGGCCATTGTCAGACTGCAGGACTTCACACACACCCCACCTAGGGAATACCTTGCAGACCAAAAATTTTGCCGCTCTGAGAGCCTCAGGATGCACCACGGGCCTGTCTCAATCCACCTTAAGAATGGGCACACAACCCCTATCATGTAGCTGTATCCTTGACACACTTGGATCATGTCAACATATTCGACATGTAAATGCTCAAATGGGGCTTCTGGCCGAGGTAGGGCTCCTCTCACTGCTCTAAATGTATGTCCTGCTGTATATTGCTTGCCTGTCAAACAGTTGCTTACAAATTCAGCCACGTGTTCCGCCAAATTAGGACAGAACCATGTTTCTCCAATACAGGCAGCAATCACCTCTTTCCCCGTGTGTGTTGGATAGTGTAACTGTGTCAGTGCAGTGTTCAACAATGCTAAGGGCATCACCACCTTCCCTGTGTTATTCTTCCTCCATAGGGCATCTGTTGGAGATACTGTACATACCCTCCTAGTCCACAGGCCCTTCTCCTCTCTGGGTGCAGCTCTCTGCAACTCCATAATCTGTGTTTCTGGCAAGGCATTGTATCCTTCCTTCAATAAAATGTACCTCGCGCAAACTCAAGCAATGCTGTCTCCATTTCTAGTAGCTTCCCAAAATATGCTGCACATTTTGCTTCCGAATCTGCTGCTTCATTCCCCCATGAGATAGGATCTTCCCCTCGTGTGTGTGCTTGGCCCTTCACTATTGCTATCTGTGCAGGATACTGAATAACCTCGATCAATTTGCCCAATAGAAGTTCATGATGTACTGGTGTCCCATCTGCCCTCCTGAAGCCTCTCCTTATGCATCGTGACAATCCTGAATGTACTGGGAACGTCACGTATGCGGAGTCAGAGTATACGGTCACCTCCTTCCCCTTGCTGTGCTCCAATGCTAATGTTAGGGCCATTAACTCTTCTGCTTGTGCAGAGTAGTGTACCTCACTCGTTCCATCTTCCCTTAACCTCACCACTGCTGTTCTTGTATGCCTTACCCCATATGTCTGGTCAATGATCTAAGACCCATCAATGTACAGTATGTCTCCCCCACTCAAGTATGTCCTCATGTGCCTTGCAAGTGTCATTGAATTCCTGTATGTTTTCTGCACAGTCATGTACACAGTCACTTTCATGTAAAATATCTGCTAGAAAGATCGCTGGGTTAACGAGTCTGCACCTCACTAGCTTTAGTGACGCGTTTGATAGTAACACTTCGTACCCTGATGCTCTCTGTGTTGTCAGTGTACTCTTTGCCTTCTGCAGTATCGCAAAAAGGGCATGCGCCACATAAAGCGGGGTGGTGCACCCCATTTTAATTCCTGCTGATTTCTCTACCGCGAATGCGGCAGCAGCCGAAGCCTGTTCGCAGTGGTAGTGTCCTCTCATTACTGGGTCGAGATTGACACTGCAGTATGCCATTGGCTAGTGCCCCAAACTCGTCTTCTGTGTCAGTACTGCCGTCATCACTACTCCGTCAGTGTATGAGAAAAGGAAGAATTCTTTCTTGTAGTTTGGGATCCCTAATGCTGGAGCTGTGCATATTGCTTCCTTCAGCTCCTCAAATGCCTCAGTCATTTCTGTCATCCAGTTTATTGCCTTGTATCCCTTCTGTGCTTCTTTCAGAGCACTCAGTAAGGGCTTCGTGCATGTGCTACAATCGAAAACCCATGCTCTGCAGTAATTGCACAATCCCAAGAACTGCTGCATTTCTCTCACTGTCATGGATTTGTCTGTCGTGCTTATTGTCTCTGCTCTCTCTGGTGTGATCTGTCGGCCATTTTTAGAGATTGTCTGTCCAATGTATAGCAACTCTTTCTGACAGTACTGTAGCTTGGCCTTGTCCAACTTGTATCCCTTGTCAGCTAACACTGTCAGCATGTGTACTGAGTATTTCTTACACGTGTCCTCTGTCTTGCTGCAAATCAAAATATCATTTACGTACTGTAAGACTGTGCTCTCCATCTGTACATTTCATAAATCCATCTGGATGACCCTGTTAAATGTAGATAGTCACTCGCAGTACCTTTGAGGAAGCCTTGTATGTTTCCACATTTGGGTTCTGTTCATAAAGGAAGTCATGTCTTGGGAGTCTGGGTGAAATGGTACTGAGAAAAATGAATTTCATCGCTGGATTTGAAACCAGAGGCTACTCTGCTTCTACAATGTGGTTAAGAGGCCATAAATCATGGATAAAATGCCACAACATTTCCTTTGCTTTTTTGACTGGGTAAAATGCGGTGTTGCAGTGTTGCATGGCGATTCTGATGGCAAAAAAAAAGTACCTCGCTCCACTAGTGCTGCAATTGTTTCATAAATGCCCTCATCTGCTTTTTTTGAGAGTGGGTACTGTTTAACTCTGGCAAACATTTCTCCTGGTTTCAGCTTTATCTTCACTCCCCCTATTCCCTTCAGGAGCCACACATCATAGGGACTTGTGGTCCATAGTATGCTGGGCACCTTGGCCAGATCCTCCTCGCAGAAGGAAAGTGGTGCTTCCAGCGCAATTGCCATCCTATGTGGTACCTCTCTGTAATGCATTTTAAACCAATATGTCACACTCATCTCAAACACCATCTCGATGTTATTGCCACCAAAAAGAGAGTTTTGAGAGTAAGAATCTCAATGGCCACAAATAAAGGGGTTCCAAAGGAGTACCAATTACAAATGTTAAGACCAAATGTAGGTCCCAAAAGGGGACGTGAAAAGGAATTGGGGGGTACAAATTAGTTAGCCCCTTCAGAAATTGAATTACCAAGGGTATTTTAAAGTAAGAGGGTTCCTCAGCAGTACGCTTGAAGATGGAGAGCGCTGCTAGGTAACCTTTTATTGTGCCAATCTGGAGTCTTAGATTTGCTAAGTGGAAAAGGAAGGAGAACACCATTGGTGTGTTACATGTGAAAGGGTCAACATTCTTATCTCTAGGGGGGGCATGGCTTAGGTACATGGAGTGAGGACGTTTCTCTCCTAAACTCCTGCCTGATTCTTCTACAGATCCTCCAGACAATACGGCCAGATCCTGTCAGCCTGAAGAAACCATTTTTACATACCCGGACACCAAGTCCGACAAAAATCGGAGCCGGCATCCCCGAAAACAAAGCCTTTGAATCCTGGCCCCCCGGGGACGAAAATGGTGGCCGCAGCAGCGCTCTAGCCCCGTGAAGGAGGAGGGGCCGCACGCAGATCCAAACGCTGCCCTGAGGCTCACAGCGTGGGACAGCGGACGGGACCCAGCGCCCTGGCCCCAGAGCCATCCACTTAACACCCTCTTGGCGCCCCACCACCACGGAGCAACATCTATGCGGCCTCGGCTGGAGCCGGGAGGCTCGCGGCCTGCGGTGTGGGGAGGCAGTGGGGACCCAGCACCCTTGCCCCTGGAATCCTTAATTAAACTCCCCCTTGATGCCCCTCTGCCACAGAGCACCATCTACACAGCCTCGGCTGGTGCCGAGCAGCGTGCGGCGGGGCAGAGCAGTGGGCCCGAACCTCCTGCGGGCCCCCACAGGCAAAGAACAGAGGGTGAACACATCAATTGCAGCGTGGGGCCACCTGACTTACCCAGGCCCCTGGCAGCCCTCCCGCGGGATCCGCACAACGTGGGCGAGCTCCTGTCACCCCAACTGGAACCTGGCATTCAATACAATCCGGAGCAGGCATCCCGCTCCTGCGACCTTAACGGAGCGCCATCCTCTGAGGACAGAGGGCGCACAGGAAGTCTCTGGGCCACCCCCGGCTGCTTTGCCCAGCCGGATGCCTGGCTGCCCCCACCCGCTGAACAGAAACACAGGGGGCCTGTGAATACCCAGTGCTGGGGGGCTCTGACCTCATGCAGGAGCCTGTACACACAAGTAAGGAGGAACAATCCCCAGAGGGGGGGGCGGACGAGGCCTACACACTGCCTCATACAACGCCCAGTACATTGAAAAAGGCCCCTACCGGATTATATATAGGGGTGGAACCTCATTCACCTACCCTGGGCCATCAAGAGGGACCTGGTACCCAAAGGAGTCTAACCATCAGGAGCTGCATGGTGCTCCAAAGCTCCTGGCCTACAGGTCGCAGCTCGGAGTCTCGCACATGGGGCCACACAACCCCAGTTCCCACACAAACGGCGTAGTGCAAGACACTATCAAACGCTGGCACCCAAGCCATTGGCCCTCAAAGGCGACTCTAAGAGTGCTTCAAGGCCTGTCCAGCAGGCGTCCATACGCTCACGCAACAGCAGATGCCCCCTAAACAGCGCCATCAAAGGGGAAGTCGCCACAACGGAAACCATCGCACTGGGGAACTGGGCCCCGCACTGGTAACGCAGAATACAGACAATAATTGCCCTACACGCCGGAAGTCCCCCGCCCCAAACCCCACAACTATCTGAGGACAGCCTCCCGAACCCAAGGAGAATTGTCCCTGAAGCCGCCGCCATAGACCCTCGCCCACAAGCCGAGGCCCCTGCCGGACGCCGAAAGACACGCGGCGCTCCTCAGCCCCGCGAGCCGAGCGCTACTCCACAAGCAACTATGCCGAACTCCAAAGGCAAAACCAAAAACACTATCATGGAGTCCTTCATAACTGGCTAGCCCAAAGAACCAAATCAAAAGTCCCAAGATCTCCACTCAGAGCCACCAATACTAGAAGGGAACGACAAAGATAACAAAATACTGGAGGCCATCAATGGACTACGCTCCTTTATAGACACCAAAATTGAAGAAGTGAAATCGGACGTGATGTTGTTGCACCAGGACTTGCGCAACCTCACGGATCGCGTGACATCCACAGAAGCGGCGCAAGAGGAGTCGACGGAAGTCCTCAAAGACATGCAATGCAGGGTCTCCGAACACAAGAAACGTAACAAATTCCTAGAGGAGAGGGCTGAAGATGCTGAAGAGCATTCTAGACACAACAATGTGCGCCTACTCAGAATTCCTGAAGGAATGGAGGGCCCCAACCCCACCAACTTCATAGAAACCCTCATACAACAAGAAATAGGCACTGCCCGACTCTCACAAGGCTTCGCTGTCGAGCGAGCACAAAGATCCTTACAGAAGAAACCACCACCCAGATCCAACCCTCGCCCAATTATAGTCAGAATCCTGAACTTTCAAGACAGAGAAATCATTTTGCGTTTCTCTTGCGAAGGAGGGGAAATTAAGAGAGACAACGCAAGGATTGCCATTTACCGGACTACACACCACTGGTACAAAAGGCGAGGAACTCTTTCGTTCTAATCAAAGCCAGACTACGTCAGCTAAACATCAAATACGTGCTAATGTACTCCTCAAGGCTCAAAATAATTTATAAGGGCAGGGCAATCTTCCTGGAATCTTCAGCCGCGGCCACCATTTGGCTAGAACATAATAACATGGTGGATGGTGCAGAACGGGCCCCGTAACCCACACCCTGAAACCACATGACAGGACCGACCAATGACAAACCAAACATATGGATCGACCTATGCACAGCACAAAAGGCAGGAGGGTAACAGCCCACCAGACCAATCTAAACCACCCCCCTGCAAACAGACCTGCGACAGCACTCTGCTGCCGCACTACACCCGCTCATGATGACCTGTAGGGCCCTCATAGAGCGGGGACACCCGAGCATCACAGAACCTGTGTAACTGCTAGGTGCTGTTGGTCCACTTGGACTAGTTTTGTTTATGTTATTTTTTGTTACTGGTTCAAAGGTCATGCAATCTTTAAAACATCCACCATAAGGACATATCCACCAAGGACACATCACAAATGGCCCGAGAGCCAGTTCAACAGAGATGGCAGCCGAAATTAAGGTATTGACTTGGAATGTCAGAGGGATGGGCACCTATATGTGCAGAAACAGGATTAAGTCTTTCTTAAGGAGAAAATGCATCTCCATAGCACTGCTTCAAGAAACGCACCTCATCGCGGAAGTTGACTCTCAGATCCCAGACTGGTGGGGTGGACAGAGCTTTGGCGCAACATACTCTAAGTTTGCCTGGGGAGTCCACACATGGATAAGTGATACCGTCCCCTTCAAACTTTTGTCCAAGGAGGTCGATCCAGAGAGCAGATACCTTATACTCCGTGGGAGCATCGAACAACGTGCAGTTTGCCTAGTCAACACATACCTCCCCAATCACGGCATCTCAGCGTACCTGGCCAAATTCCAACTAAAGCTGGCGCTCAGTGGTCGAAGTGAGCGGGAGCGGTCGGGAATGGTGCTCCTATACTTTTTTAAATTACCTTGTACAGCTCCTATACTTTTATTTTAAAAATAAACCATTCCGGAATGGTTTTGTTTTAAAATAAAAGTGTAGGAAGAAGTTGAAACTTTCTCTTTCAGTGCACTGCACTGAACGTTCCCTTAAACAGCAGGTGCAAGTGTTTGGGGGGTGTATTGTGTGTGGGAGGGGTTGTGGCAATGGAGTTTGTGGGGAGCAGGGGCAGGCCAGCACGGAACATAGTTCCACTACTTCTTTTCGTACACTTCGACCACTGCTGGCGCCCTATAGAGACTGCCTCTTCATATGGGGAGGCGATTTATAACAGTGTAAGGGACCCCAGCCTCAACAGATCTGCCCTTCCGATGCAGCCGGCTAGCCCATCCTCCTCCGCCCTACAGAGAGTTCTACAAGAGCTAGACCTGTCGGAAGCGTGTATGGCACTGCACCCCAAAGGTAAGGAATTTTTATACTATTCATCCCCACACGAGGTATACACCTGTATAGACTATCTATTGATAGATAAAGCACTCCTACCTCAAATAGAATCCGTCTCCTACCTGGGCAGAACCATATCTGACCACTTGCCGCTCCTCATGATTTGGAAGCTAAAAGGCCCCAGACCGCCCATACCAATGTGGCGGATGCCAACGGAAGCACCAACCGACAGGGCATTCAAAGAGGAGCTTCGAAATAAAATAACAGAATATATGGACAACAACGTGGGGAGTGTGAGCAAATGGAGTATCATCTAGGAGGCACTGAAAGTAGTAGTTAGAGGGGAGGTCATAGCCAGTGCCGGAGGGATCCGGAAAACACTAAAAGTAGAACTGGAGGCTGGCAAGGAGAAGGTCAGACAACTGGAGGCCACGGCCAGCAAGTCCAAAGAACTCGAAGAGGAAATGGCCACAAGAAGGAAACACTGTCAGGAAGACTGGGCCAGACTAACTAACTTTGATTATATCGCAAAAACCGCCAGGGCCCACTTAGAGGGGGACAAACCAGGCAGGCTACTCTCCTGGCTGTGTAAAAAGGAAAACTCGAAACTGCTGATTCTCGAAATCACTGACCAAAGAAGGTCCAGCCCACACTACACAAACGGGGATCAACGACTCCTCTAAGCACTTTTACTCCCGCCTATACAGCCACGACTCCACCATACCCCGGAGCAACATATATGACACACTCGAGGAGATAGGCCTCCCCACACTAGAAGAAGCCCACAGAGACATACTAAATCAAGAACTAACAGTCAAAGACATACAGGAGGCGATTAAAACACTATCCACTTGCAAAAACACTGGGAGCGACGGGCTACCCCTGGAGATCTATAAAACATTTACCGCAGAGTTAGCCCCAATCTTGTTTGAGGTCTTCAAGGAAGCCTTCAAGACTGGAGCACTACCCAACAGTATGAACGAGACACTAGTGATCCCCATGCTTAAACCAGGGAAACCCCCAACCGAGTGCAGTTCATATCGACCAATAGCCATCCTCAACTACGACATAAAAATCCTGACGACCATACTCGCCAACAGGCTAGCGAGAGTCATAGGGACCCTAGTACATGGAGATCAGAACAGATATGTCCCGGGCGCAGCACAACGGCAAACCTAAGTAGACTGCAACACATCATAGCGCAAACAGCAGGCTCACAGGAACCCTACGCAGTAGTCTCCCTAGATGCTATTAAGGCATTCAACTCCATATACTGGGAGTGGCTCCTAGCAACGTTGGAACAATTTGGCCTGGGCGAACACTTCATCCACTGGGTTAAGATCCTCTATAAAGCACCTGTGGCCAGAGTCAAAACTGGGAGAACAGTGTCGGCACTATGGGATATAAAGAGAGGCACCAGGCAGGGATACCCCCTCTCCCCAATGTTATACATCCATGGGCTAGAACCTCTAGCAATATATATTAGGAAACAATTCTTTGACGCAGGCATAAAAATTGGGGGTTCATACCACGTGATCTCGCTGTATGCAGACGATGTCCTACTTTACCTTAGGGACCCGCAACTCAACATCCCCACAATCCTTGAGGTACTACAACATTTTGCAAAAGTATCAGGGATATCATTCAACCCAGAGAAGTCTTGCATATTTCCATTAGCTGGGCTGGCCGGGCCCATAAAGACAGCACTCCCAGACGTAAGGATAAAATGGGAACCACATACATTCAGATACCTGGGTGTTAACATTTGGCACACCCCCAAACAAACTCACGGGGTAACACCCTTCCTGCAGTACAAAGGCTCAAGAAATCCACAAATTCTGGTCCAGACTCCCACTGTCCATGATGGGCCTAGTGGCCATCACCAAAATGATAGTGCTACCACGCTTCCTGTATTTTTTCCAAAACATCCACTACTACATACCAGCCTCCTTTTTCCGGCTGCTGGGCACACTACTGAAGGACCTGATCTGAGGCAACTCCAGACATAAGCTCTCCCTAGATACACTAATGCTACCGTACAGGGCCGGCAGAGTCCAGCTCCCAGACCTGGAGAGATATTTCTTATCGACACAACTCAATTTCGTGGCCAAATGGCTGGCAGACGAATCCAACGTAGAGACTGATCTCCTAAGCCAGCTAATAGCCCCGGTGCACCTGAAGGAAATCCTCTGGTTCCGATGGAAACACCCAGAGAGGACTCCCCTACTTGTCCAACTGGGACGGAAAATATAGGATAGGACGCTGAAGCTGCTGAAGACAGTGAATCCGTGCTCCGCAGACACACCACTGATCGCCGACGCATGCTCCAACAGAGATGAACTGGTGCTCATAAGACTCTGGGAAAGACATGGCATATACACCTGGGGAAATATGCACGAAGATAACTCCTTCAGAGAGTTTGATTCCATGGAAAGGTGCGAGGGGCTCCCCAAAGGCCAATACCTACGCTATCGGAAAATCAGGGAAGTGGCAAAACAGAAATGGGACGAATGGCCACAGGAACCCGAGACGGACCCGACCCTAACCCTAATGCACAATCTGGGAGACAACTGTAAACCAACCTCTAGGATATATGCTCAAATTACGGACAGGCCCAACCCCAAAAGCGCCACCCTAAAGGGCTCATGGGAAAAAGACCTGGGAGTGAGCATAACCGAGAAAGAATGGGAAAGAATATTACACCACCCAAGAGAAGTTTCAAGAAACGCAAGATTCAGGCTAATCCAACTGAATGTCCTCCATAGAACATGTATGACCCCGACCAGAATCGCTACGTATTGCAGATCCCCGACACCGCTATGCCGCCGATGCAGTTCAGATGCCGCGGGAATGACACACATGTTCTGGAGCTGCCCAAAGATACAACACTTCTGGGCCAAAATTGAACAGGCTTGCAGAAGAGCGGGTTTGACCCGTTACGAATGGTCACCGAAGGAATGCTGGCTAGGGGCCTACCCACGGATAAGCAAAATCAAACACAAGGTCAAACTCATGGACATGGCCTGTGTCCTGGCCAAAAGAGCCATCACCATGGCGTGGAAAACACCAACCGGCCCCAGATACGCCAAATGGCTCATGGAACTTAAACACTGGTGAGAGGCAGAAACTAGAATATGGGGAGAAGGAATAGCTAAGTCTGGGGAAGACCCGAGCATGACCTACGAAGCCTGGAAAGCGCTGATATGGGACGTCTTCCACCCATCCGATGACAAACCCCCATGAGCAGAGCCACTAACTCACAGGATTGGACTCATTTCCGGCGCTAAACCCCAAGATACTGACCAGCCCGATCCAGAAAATGTGATACTCCCCTGATAAAACCCCTCCACCTGCCTTGCACCGCCGCTGAACTAAACTCGGAGGCGGATCGCAGCGACCTTCCTGTTTAGTTATAGTTAATTTACTAACTACATGCTTGTTTGTTTTTCTTTCTTTACTTCTTTTTACTGATATATGTTAAACACCAATTTCCACAAGTTTAAATGTTCTTTTGAAATGTCAATAAAAACATTTTAAAATAAACATTCTTATCTCTACACCAGCTGTAGAACTTGATCCAACTGCAGCTGTATAAGGATTTGGTTGCAGGCCTTCTGGCCGAAAGCAAAACCTTCATTACATCTCCTGGGAGGTCCCAATCTTTATATCTCAGCCTCCCAGAAACCATGCGTGAAGGTTGAGAGTCCTGATATCCGGATGGAGAACCTGACCCTCCTCTCACGAGAGAAGATCCTCTCTTTGTGGAAGACGAACCGGAATACAGATGGACATGTGTAGAAGATCTGGGTACCACGTTCTCCTGGCCCAATCTGGGGCAATTAGAATAATGGATTTCCTGAACCCCCTCAACCTCCTCATTATGTGAGGAATAACAGGGACTGGAGGAAACGCGTACAGGAGTGGAAATTCCCAGTCCACCACAAACGCGTCTCCTAGGGCTTCTCTAAAGGGAAATTCCCTTGACGGGAATAGTTGAACAGAATAGTTTGCAGTTCTTGTTGACACTGGTCGCAAACAGGTCCACTTGAGGGGTTCCCCAAAGGGCAAAGATCTCTTGAAGGAGTTCCTGAGCTAGTTCCCTCTCGTGGGAGACTGTGCTCTGCCTGTTTTTCTCTCCGGCTAGGTGAACTGCCGACATAGAGATTCCTTCTTGTATTGCCCAGAACCAGAGCTGCATTGCCTCCCTACACAGTGGTAATGACTCTACACCTCCTCTTTTGTTGAGGTAGTACATGGCCAGTGTGTTGTCCATCATTATCAGGACATTCTTTCCCCGTACAGAGGGCAGAAAGGCCTTCAGCGCTAGTCTGATTGCCCTCAGCTCTAAAAGGTTGATATGTAGTTTGGACTCCGATGGAGACCAACAACCACTGATGGTCAAATCATTGGTATGGGCTCCCCGCCCTGTGAGTGAGGCATCCGTCACTACTGTTATCTCCGGCCATGCTTCCCAAAAAGATTCTCCTTTCAAGATGTTTTCCCGACAGGCCCACCACTGAAGGTCCAGTGAGACTCTGTTTGGGATTTGTAAAAGATCGGACATCCTTCCTGAGAATTGTGACCACTGGGTCCTGAGAGCCCATTGAAGAGATCTAATTTTCAGGCGAGCCTGTGGCACCAGAAAGATGCAGGATGTCATCAGGCCGAGCAACCTCAAAAAAGTCAAAGGCCGGGAGATGTTGGGCATTTTTTAATTTTGTCACCATCTGTAGAATGTCTTGAGCCCTCACCTCTGGTGGCGAGGCTTTTCTGAGAGATGCATCCAGGACTGCTCCGATAATCTGGAGTCTTTGTGATGGTATCATGTGGGACTTCTTGAAGTTGAGGGAGAAGCCCAGCCTGTGGAGGGAGTGGCAGGTTTGGTTTAGATGATCCAGGGCTTGTTCCGAGGAACTGGCCCTGATCAATCAATTGTCCAGTTAGGAGTAGACTTGAATCCCCCCTCTCCTGAGATTTGCTGCCACAACCGCCATTAGCTTGGTGAAAACCCTTGGGCGGAGGTTAGCCCAAATGGCAGAACCCGAAACTGATAGTGAGAGCTGCCAATTGCGAACCCCAGGTACTTTCTGTGCTTGTGATGGATTGGCACATGAAAGTAAGCATCCAGAAGGTCCAGAGATACCAACCACTCCTGAAGCTGGGGGGGCTGAAGGATCAGAGAAAGGGTAACCATCTTGAACTTGTCCTTCCTGAGGAATTTGTTCAATTCTCGGAAGTCCAAGATGGGTCTCATTCCTCCATCCTTTTTCGGAATTAGAAAATAAGGGGAGTACCAACCCTTGGTACTCTCCGCTACAGGTACCGGTTCTATAGCACCTTTCTCTAGCAGATCTAGAATCCCCTGCATAAGGAGCAAGTCTGGAAACTTCAAAGAGTTGTTCCCCGGTGGATGACTCTGAGGTGTGCGTAGAAAAGGCAAGCAGTAACCCTGGGAAATTGTCTCCAATGCCCAGGCATCTGAAGTAATAGCCTGCCATTCTGTCAGTTGTTGAGTTAACCTGCCTCCTACTGCTGTTTTGTGATATAAGACCTCAGAGAGGTTTTGAGGCATCTGACTCTGAGGGTAAGGTAGTCCCTGCTGCTGTGGCTTTAGTAACTCTGCCCCGTCCACCACAGGGAAATCGTCTCTGGCCTCTTTGAGCTGGCTGTCCTCTGCATTTTCTGAATGCGGAATATAGCAAAAAGGATTCGCCTCTCCAGGGCGTACCTGTGGGGCGGTTCGGAGTTTGTCTTATCGCAGCTCGAAGGGATTTGGCCGCTGCCTTGGAAGTTTGCAACTTCTTCAAACTGTCAACAGCTTTCATACCAAATAGATGAGTGCCGTCAAAGGGCATATTCAGAAGCTTCGACCGTACATATGGGGCAAATCCCGACTTCCGCAACCACGCAGATCTGCGGATTGTCGTATTAGCTGCCATGGCTCTGCTGATGCTGTCAGCATAGGTTAGCATATTTTTGCGGAATTCTTCCCACTCTTCCGGGGAACTGTATTTGGTAGGACCTATTACTCTCTCCGGTGAACTGGAGGATGAGGTGGATGGTGATCTATGATGTCTTTACTTACTATGCTTTGAAGCAGATGAACGGTGTGACCCGCTCCGAGAACATGACCAGGAGTGTTTTTTGCGGTGAGGAGACGACGATCTCGACTCATCGGAAGTGCGTTTGGAAGGGGTAATGGACTTTGGGGGATTACCTCTCTCCAGCTTCCCTCAGCGCTCCCTCAAGGCCTTCGCCATCATAGACATACACTCACATTCTGAACAAGGATGCTCTGCCCCAAAGCACCACAGAAAGACCCTGTGTGGATCTGTCATGGACATCTGTCATCATCCCTGTCCCTAACCCTCATAGGCAAAACACTGGAGCCAGGCTATGATCCTCCATATTGACCTTAAAGGCCTCCCCATCTCATCTGAGACCCTCTTGGAGTCAGTCCTGGCACCTTTTGCGCCAGACTCATACATGTTCAGAGGAAAGACTTGAGAACTGGACTTGGTAATAGACTTTGGTGCAATATGGATACCCCCACATAGCTCAGTGAACTGTGCTATGCGGTCTAGCTTTTTGGGTGTGGTTAGGCCTAGAGATACCTGGGATAGCTGGAGGCTATATAAACCACGCCTGGGCAGAGAAACACGCTTCGCATTACTCTGCTCCTGAAGAATAGTTCCAATCGTATGTCTAAGCCTTGCCGGCAAGTTCTCACTTCTCATTGGGGTTTGTCGTCGGACGGGTGCAACATGTCCCATATCAGGGATTTCCAGGCCTCATAAGTCATGCTCGGCTCGTCCCCTGTCTTGGCTACTCTTTCTCCCCAGATTCTAGTTTCCGCCTCCGACCAGTGTTCCAGCTCTTTATGCCATTTGGCGAATTGAGGGCCCTTCGGTGTTTCCCATGTCATTGCGATAGCTTTTAGCTAGCACACAAGCCATCTCCATGAATTTAACAATGTGTCTGATTTTGCTTATTCGCGGGTAGGCTCCCAGCAAGCATTCCTGCGGCGTCCATTCATATCGGTTCAAACCCGCTCTTTTGCAAGCTTGTTCAATTTTGGCCCAGAAGTGTTGTATCTTTGAGCAACTCCAGAACATATGTGCCATTCCTGCCTTGTCTGAGCTACAATGGGGGCATAGCAGGGTCTAGGACCTGTTGACTTTGCCCATTCTGCTCGGGGTCAGGTATGTTCTGTGTAGGACATTTAGTTGGATTAGTCGGAATCTCACGTTTCTTGACACTTCTCTGGGATATTGTAGGATTCTTTCCCATTCCTTTTCGGTTATGCTTGTTCCCAAGTCTATTTCCCATGAGTTCTTTAGGGTGTCACTTTTGGGGTTGGGTCTGTCCGTGAGTTGGGCATATAAACTGGAGGTTGGTTTCCAACCATCTCTTAGATTGTGCATTAGGGTTAGGGTCGGGTTTGCTTTAGGTTCCCTCGGGCCATTCGCTCCATTTCAATTTTGCTACTTGTCTGATTTTTCAGTAACATAGGTATTGGCCTTTGGGTAGTCCTTCGATCTTTACCATGTATTCAAACTCTCTGAAGGCATTTTCCTCGTATTATTCTCCTCAGGTATAGATGCCATATCCTTCCCATAGTCTTGTGAGCGCCAGTTCCCCTCTGTTGGAGCAGACGTCCACAGTCATTGGTGTTTCTGGAAAGTATAGGTTCTCAATCCTCAGCAGCTTCAGAGTCCTGCCCCACACTCTTCGGCCTAACTGAATAAGCATGGGAATCTTCCCTGAGTGTTTCCATCGGACCCAGAGGATTTCTTTCAGGTGTGTTGGGGCGATTAACTGACCAAGGTCAGTCTCCGAAGTGGATTTATCTGCGAGCCATTTAGCCACAAAGTTAAGCTGAGCAGCCAGGTAGTATCTTTCTAGGTCTGGGAGCTGGACTCCGCCTGCCCTATATGGTAGCGTCAGTGTGTCTAGAGAAAGCTTGTGTCTGGTGTTTCCCCACAACAGGTCCCTCAGTAATGTACATAGCAGCCGGAAGGAGGCCGGTATGTAGTAATGGATATTTTGAAAAAAGTACAGAAAGCGCGGTAGCACTATAATTTTGGTGATGGCCACTCGGCCCATCATTGACAATGGGAGTCTGGACCAGAACTTAGTGGATTGCTTGAGCCCTTGTACTGCCAGTAGGGTGTTGCCCCCATGTGTCTGTTCGGGTGTGTGCCAAACGTTAATACCCAGGTATCTAAAAGTGTGTGGTTCCCACCTTATCCCGACATCTGGGAGATCTGCCTTCTTGGTCCCAGCCAGCCCCGCAAGTGGGAATATACATGACTTCTCCGGGTTAAAGGAGATCCCTGATACCTTTGCAAAGATTTTTCGTACCTCAGGGATTGTGGGTATATTAAATTGTGGGTCTCTTAAGTAGAGTAAAACGTCATCCGCACATAGCGAGATCACGTAGTATGATCCCCCAATTTTTATGCCTGCGTCAAAGAATTGTTTCCTACTGTATATTGCCAAAGGCTCCAGTCCTAGGATGTATAGCATTGGGATTAAAGGGCATCCTTGTCTGGTGCCTCTCTGTATGTCCCACAGTGTCGACACCATTCTCCTGGTTTTAACCATGGCCACCGGTGTCCTGTATAGGATTTTAATCCAGTGGATGAAGTATTCACCCAGTCTGAATTGTTTCAGGTTGCCCAGGAGCCATTCCCAGTATATGGATATAAACGCTTTAATAGCATATAAGGAGACTACTGCATAGGATTCCTGTGAGCCTGTCGTTTGTGCTACGATATGTTGTAAACTACGTAAGTTTGCCGTTGTGCTGCGACCTGGGACAAACCCATTCTGGTCCCTGTGTAGTAGGGCCCCAATAACCCTTGATATCTGTTTGCTAGTATTGTCATCAGGATTTTTATGTCATAATTGAGAATGGCTATCGACCTGCATGATCCGCACTCGGCTGTTGGTTTCCCAGATTTGAGTATGGGGATCAGTAGTGTCTCGTTCATACTTTTTGGTAATGCACCAGTCTCGAAGGATTCTTTATAGACCTCATATAGGGTTGGAGCCAGCTCAGTAGTGTATGCTTTATAAAACTCCAGGGGTAACCCGTCGCTCCCAGGGGTTTTGCAAGTGGTCAATGTTTTGATCGCCTCCTGTATGTCCTCAAGTGTTAGTTCCTCATCAAGTATATCTCTTTGGGCTACTTCAAGCTTGGGAAGGCCTATCTCGTCAAGTGTGTTATATATGTTGTCCTGGGGTACAATTGACTTGTGGCTGTATAGGTGGGAGTAAAGGTTTTTGAATGTTTCATTGATCTGGTCTATGATTTTGACAATTGGCTGTTTTGAGTTCTCTTTTTAACATATACATGAAAGTAGTCTGCGGGGTTTATCCCCCTCTGAATGGGCCCTGGTGGTTTTAGCGATATAGTCGAATTTAGTTAATCTGGCCCAGGCTTCCTGACAATCTTTCCTGGTTGTTGACATTCTTCAAGTTCTTTGGTCTTGTTGGCCATGGCCTCCAATTGTCTAATCTTCTCCTCGCCGGATTCCAGCTCTTCTCTTAGTGTTTTCCTGATTCCACCGGCGCTTGCTATAACCTCCCCCCTCACCACCACTTTCAGGGTCTCTCAGATGGTGCTCCATTCGGTTACACTCCCCACATTGTTGTCTATGTATTCAACTATTTTGTCTCCGAGCTCCTCCTTAAATGCCCTGTTCATTAGTGCTTCCGTTGGCATTCGCCACATAGGTATGGGTGGTCTGGGGCCCCCTTACTTTCCATACAATGAGGAGCGGGGAGTGGTTGGATATGGTTCTGCCCATATAGGAAGCGGATTCTACTTGAGGCAAGTGTATTTTGTCTATCAGTAGGTAGTCAATACGGGTATATACCCCGTGTGGGGATGAATAGTATGAGAATGACTTACCTTTGGGATGCAGATCCCTCCACACCTCAGAGGTACAGGTCTTGTATGACTTTCTGCAGGGTGGAGGAGGATGGGTTGGCCGGCTGCGTCGGAGGAGCAGATCTATCGAGGGTGAAGTCTTGTGCACAGTTGAAGTCTCCCCCCATATGAAGGGTGCCAGCTTTAGGTGCAGTTTGGCAAGGTACGCTGAGGTTGTGCAATTAGGGAGGTATGTGTTGACTAGGCAAATTTCAAGTTGCTCGATGCTTCCACGGAGTATGAGGTATCTGCCCTCCGGGTCAGCTTCCATGGTCAAGAGTTTGAAGGGTACAGAGCTGTTTATCCATGTGTGGACACCCCGGGCAAACCTAGAGTATGTTGCTCCAAAGCCCTGTCCACCCCACCAGTTGGGTACCTGTGAGTCGACTTCAGCAGTGAGGTGCGTTTCTTGAAGCAGTGCGATGGAGATATGTTTTCTTCTCAAGAAGGATTTGATCCTGTTTCTGCGCATGTATGTGCCCATCCCTCTAATGTTCCATGTTAGTATCTTTATGTCAGCTGCCATGGCTATTGACCATTTGTGGTTTGCCCATTGTTTCTGTGTGATATTTGCATTGAAGACTGTGGAACATTTCAAACAAGAACAAAGATTTAAAGAAACAAAATGTGTCCATCTGGACCAACTGCGCCCATCAGTTGCACTGTGTCTGCAATGCTCAGGTGCCCCCGCTCTTTCACAGCCCTTCCAGGTCATCTTGAGTGGGTGTAAAGCATCAGCGGTGTGCTGCCGCAAGTCCGTTGACAGGGGGGGGTGCATAGGTCAGGCTGGCAAGTTGGGTAGCTCCCGCCCTTTGTGCTGTCCTTGGCTCGATCCATATCGTTGGTTTGTCGTTGGGTGATCCAGAAAATGTAATACCAATGTATGAGTTAGGGTGCATTTTCTTCTCCATTTGCCATGTTGTTGTGTTCCAGCATCTTGTTAGCCGCCGCCAGCGATTCCAGGAATATTGCTCTGCCTTTCTGCATTATTTTGAGCCTCGAGGGGTACATTAAGATGTATTTGATATTCAGTTGTCGCAGTTTGGCCTTAATTGGGACGAAAGAGTTCCTTGCCTTTTGCACGGTTGGTGAATGTCCGGATAAATGGCGATTTTAGCGTTTTCTCTTGATTTTCCCTCCCTCGCGTGAAAAGCATAGAATGAGTTCCCGGTCTTGAAAGTTCAGGATTCGGGCTATAATCGGGTGTGGATGGGATCCCGGTGGTGGTTTCTTCTGCAAGGACCTGTGAGCACGCTCAACAGTGAAGCCCTGTGAAAGGAGGTTGGCGCCTATTTCTTGTTGTATGAGGGTTTCTATGAAGCCGGTAGGGTTGGAGCCATCCATTCCCTCAGGAATTCCAAGTAGGCGCACATTGTTATATCTGGAGCGCCCTTCGGCGTCTTCCGCCCTCTCCTCTAGGAACTTATTGCGTCTCTCGAGTTCTAGCACTCTACTTTGTATGTCTTTAAGGGCCACAGTCTCTTGGTGCGCCGACTCTGTGGTGGTATTGCAGTCTGTGAGGTTGCGTATGTCTTGGAGCATCAACATCACGTCCAATTTCACCTCTTCAATTTTGGTATCTATGAAGGAGCGTAGTCCATTGATGGCCTCTAGTACTTGATTGTCTTTATCATTCTCTTCTGATGTCGGTGGCTCGGTGCAGGACACTTTGGACTTCTGGCTCAGTTCTTTGGGCTTACCTGCAGTGAATGACTCCATGATAGTGGTCTTGGCTTTACCTTTGGAGTTCGCCATAGCTGACCATGGTGAGCTTGTCGGCTTGCAGGACGGGGTCAGATCGGAGTCCCAGTCTGCTGACGTGATTCTTCGCTGACAGATCCCGGGGGCAGCTCTTATGTGTGTTGAGGGGTTAGCGTAGGATGCTAGCGGAGTCTGAAGTGGGAGGTGTCCAGGGTTTAGGGACTGACTCTAACTTGCGTGCTACAGCTTCAAGGTGTTGCACTATTCTGTTGTTGTAGATACTTGCTGCAGTGCCGCCTCTACTGACCCCGCTTCATCCGTGGGCCTATTGTTGCTGTGTGATTAAGTGGTCCTCAGCAGGGCCGGCCCTGGTGCTGGCTTGGTGTTGTCGCGTAAGTCCGGTGGCTTGGCTGCATAGGAATGGCGCAGCCCCACACTGTGCCGTTCATGTGCTGGCTTCAGACTCTGCGTGTGTGTTGTTTTGGGCTTTAGTTCGGCACTCACGTGCTTAGGGATCACCATGCGTTCAAGCGCTGTAGATTAGGGTATGTGCCAGGTATCCCCTGCTGGTCTGAGGTGGTGATTATCTCCCTCTTCTTACATATGCCTTGGTGGGTACTTCCCCAGGGCGCTGCATGCCATCAATGGTGTGCTGTGCGCCGCTTACTTGCCGGATGTGTACCCCTTTACTTGTCCCTGTGGTGCAGTCCGCCCACTGGATCGTGGCCCTCTGCCTCAGCGCAGTTCACAGACCTTCCCTGCTCTTTCAGATAGCTGCAGGGTGCAGGAAGCAGACTGCACCAGGGGACCGCAGGCTGCTGTGAATGCAGTAGATCAGGTCTGGGTGAATACACGGCACTCCGTGTCCTGGGAATGTTCTTGCTTGTTAGTATGCGGTGTGCAGCGGCCTGTTTGCACCGTTGGGGGGCCGTTATCGCGCAATGTTCATTATGGTGTCCCTCGGTTGTGGCGTCGCAGCAGGTTGGTTTTCAGCCCACCTGCTATATGTGGAGTTGACGCGGGTGGGCTGACAGGAGCCCAGAATCTTCAGGCAGGCAGCGTTCGACCCGCTGGGAGCCACTGCGTGTTCCTTCGCCTTTTTTTTCACCTCAGCCTGCCGGGAGAGCCGATGATTGCTCGGGTCTCCGGTTCTCGGACCCTCACTGCCGCCTCATGTCCTGTGGTTCCGGGTGGAACTTTGACACCGCGCTTGGCCCCTCCTCTTCCACAAAGTCAGAGCGCTTTCGCGGTCCCCATCTTGGTCCCCAGGGGCCCGAGTTCAGGGGTTACGGTCCCCAGGATGCCGGCTCCATTTTCTGGCAGAATTGTTTCCAAAGTGTGCCGGAACTGTTTATTGCAGCAGGCAGTCGTTTTTTCTTGGATTTTTATGGATCTGGCCGTATGTTTAAAGGATCAGTAGAAGGATCAGGCAGGAGCTCGGGAGAGACATGTCCTCACTCCATGCGTATAGGCTACGCCCCCTCCCTTACTACATAATGGTTCTACTGTACACAAAACAAAGATACGACCACGCACACAAATATGAGCATATACAAGGAAAGTACAGTTAGCAAAACAGTAGCAGTACTACCAGAAAATGTTCATACCCTGATTACCTTCATGCACAGAAATTATTGCTGGGTTTCAAGGTTACTACTTACTTACTACCCTATGTATATGTATCATATCATGTGCGTGAACCCTAAGGAAAGTAGTGTCAGAACATATGAGAAGGGTAAGGTCAACAAATATAGCACCTGCCCCACTTTTAGTTCCAGACTCCCAGTGAAGACAAGCACCCAGTGTACATATGTCACTGAACAAAAAAAGAGGGAGCCCCACATGTGATGTCATCAGTCATGTCATGAATGACATTTGTGATGTCATCTTTGATGTCATGGGTGTTAGTCCTTGCAGTGCACAGGGGTAGCGCGAGTTATGGTTGATTAGCTGACCATAACTTTCTGGGGGTTTTCAGTTTTACCTGTAATCATAACGTCCCTGTAATAACATTTGTCCATTGAATTTCATAGGTTTTTGCTAGTGCAACTTAACCATAACGTCCCTTTAACAATGTTTGTGTTAATGAATTTCGTACATTTTTAGTAGGGCGATGTAACCAGAACGATGCTTTAGCATAGTGTTTTCTGTAAAGATGATAGCTGTTTGGTACTGCAACGGAACCATAATGTCCCGTTAACAATGGTTTGTTACTGATTCCTTGGCTGCCCTTTTGATATACGTGTGGAAAGGCCAAATTGTGTGGTGTATGTATCCATTTGCACTAAACCTTTCTTTTCTGAATAGTGGTGGTGTAGCTTAGCAATTACAGATGTACATGGTAAATGTTGGTGAGTGTTTCAGTAGTTTCTCTTTTTGTGTTAACATTGCATGGTGAATCCGTGCCGCACAGTACTGGCCGAGATGACTACAGATGAGCAATATAGATGTTTCCTAGGGAGATTGCACCTGGCCAGCGTCTGTGCAATCACACTGCAAGTATCCGTAGGACTCCATTAGTGTCTGCATCTTCTAATGCACTTTTAATCAGTTGCGCACGTGTATATGCTCCACACCTATATCCATGCATAGGTCATCCACTGTGTGCTGGTAACAGCGCCCCTGTCACCAGCCCTTCAGATTCATACAGTAGGCTACCGCATTTCAAGTACTCCTGCCGGCTACGTGGCTGGCTCTGCAAACCTACCAATGTGTGGCTAAAGCACGCCTCACTGTATGACGCCCACTGGTAAACAAGGAAAAGCAACCTACAGTGTTAGGTGGGCGTGTTAAAAGTCGCATTAATTTGATTGATGTGCTGCTTGCCTTTCTATGACCCGCGAAATAAACACACCATGTCTGCACTGAGCGGTGTGATGGAAAGTGTCAAGCGGTTGCCTGCGGGTCGTACAGTTGAAGAAAACATGTAACTTCAGGTGAGACAGTTTGTAGTCAGTCTGCAAAATGGCAAAGCTGGTGCAGCTTGGTCCCGCACATACTAGTGCACATAAAGGCAATTAAGCAAACAGTGAAATATGCAGAGAGCAAACAATCTTAGTTGCACTTAGAAAAGTACTGTACCTGCATGGGTTGCACAGAATAAATGCCTTTCTCCTCCACGTAATGAAGCTGTGTTTCGCGTTGTTGTAAACATTCTTGTATCCCAGAATATATGCATCTCCGTGAATGCAACTCCTAAGACTAATGGCGTAGCCTTGAGTGTTTGTACTGCATGCAATGACAACTGGAATTAAAGCACAAGGGACCAGTGGGCAGTCTACCGCCCTTTCAACAGTTACGTAGGGTAATTTCATGTACAGCATTTGCCACATCTGCTGTGGGCAATAAAAGGGAAACCCCTGAAAGGAAGCAGAGCTCCAAAACATCCTTGCAAACTATATGCCGCGCTACAGACCCTTACCAGACAAAGGACATTGTATTGTGCATCTACTGCAACGTGCAATTCTACAGAAGGAAGGTACCTGGAAGTGCGTGGGGAGGGTGCAGCCAGGAGCATAACAATGACTGGTGCCTATCTAGGTGAGCACCATCCAATAATTCCTTTTCTCAGCAAGTCCCCTATGGAATCCATGCAGGTGCTGCCCCTTCTGTCCCATGCCTTTCCTGCTGTACCTTCTGTGGTGTGTCAGAAGACCATAATAAATGGAAATGAACTGGGAAAGGAAAAAGGGGAAATTTAAAAAAGCACCTTTCAGAGATGAACAATGGAATTGCCAATGAACAGATGCAGATCGGGAGGCGTGGCAATGTGCAAAACACTGTAGTTCAATTGGTTAGAAAGGAAGTCACTGTAGAAAGTGGTTTCTTTACGTGTTGCAAAGCGTTTTGAAGAGGACACCAAGGCAATTTGGATGGGGTGTGCAGATATCGGGATGGCATGCATAGTAAGATGAACGTTATAGCTGGGGAAAACTGTGCTGTGAAACTTCATTTCCCCATGTGTGAAGTACGCCATTGGCACATGTCGTACAAAGGAACAAATACACTTCTTTGCAATTTACTGCTCTTTCTTCATTTGCATACTAAATAAAAAATGACGCAGCCACATCAGTGTCTGCATAATGCGATAGAAAGTTATGCAAAAGATCGAAAACAAACGCTTGACCTGGGCAAGTGCCACCTTCATCGCAAACGGCACTGAAACACATGTAACATGATGTGTAATTTTCCCTCCACAATGAACAATAATAATGTTGGCATGATTGCGTGCCACCAAAGTGTCACACATACAAACCAAAATCAGTCCCTTCATTGTATGTACTCCATAGCCCTACACATCCACATGATAGATTCCAAAATGAGCAGCCACTGCACAGTGTTTTCCATTCACTTTCAATCAATATATTTCGAACTCCCATAGAACCCGCACGCTGTGGCTCCTGAAACACCCATCCATATCCGCACCCTCTGCATTTCTGTTCACAAATACATCATGTACCACAGTCTGTGCGTACGCACCACACCCAGAAACCTAATTGACCTATCCCATAGCCTCTACAGGCCCATTTCTATGGCCGTCATCTGCACAAGGGGCATATCTAACACTTGCCACCCTCCAAATATTGCGATAATCGCGGACTTTTCGTGCTGTGCAGGCGGGCGACTGGGGGAATAACTTTCAACCAGGGCAGGGAACGTTATTAGTTGCTGTGCACTTCGGAAACTTTTTCGGCAGAGGGCATCCTGCATCGTTGGCATGGGTCCATGTCCCTCGAGGGCCTTCATTGAGGACGACGTCACACGATGTTATAAATAGGACGCACGGCGCCCGTATCCTGAGTTAAAGTTTTTTCCCCAGAATGTGTGACACCATTCTGATGCCTGCTGGATTGCACTTAGCCATACAGAAACGGAAGCTGCAATCGCATAGGAAATTCTCCTGAGGGGCAGGCTGGGAGGGCGATGTAGAATGCGTTGGAGGAACGTCCAGTTGAAAGAATGTTACCAGTTGGTAAGTAACTTGTTCTTCGAATGGATTGTGTCCTCCAATGCATTCCACATCTTTGACAGACTCCCAAAGCAGTACCAGTAAATGGAGGAAGGAAAAGAATTTAGAGTACCCAATTAGACTGCGGAATAAAGAACCGCCTTCCCAAATGCCATATCCTGAACCTGGATTGTATCTAGGGAATAATGTTTTACAAACGTATGCATTGAAGCCCAAGTAGCGGCATCACAAATATTCCTAATAGGAACACCCCGCTGGAGGGCAGTGGAAGTAGCCACACCCCTAGTGGAATGAGCTCTCAACCCTTCAGGAGGGTCTTTACTCACCAACCGGTAACACTCCACAATGGTAAGGATAATCCACCTGGACAAGGTCTGTTTGGTCACAGCCTGGCCTAATCAGTGTCCAGCATATCCTACAAAGAGTTGATTGTCCACTCTGACCCTGGACATCCTAGAAATGTAAAAGCTAAGAGATCTAACCCATGGAGATGCTCCTCTTCCTTAACAGGATGAGGAGGAGGGTAGAAAGATGGAAGAACTACCTTTTGACTCAAATGATATTCAGAGACTACCTTAGGCAGAAAAGAAAGATGTGCCCGCAGTACAACCCTGTCCCTGTGAAACACAGTAAAGGGTGGCTTAGCTGAAAGTGCCTGCAATTCACTCAATCTATGAGCGGAAGTAACCGCAACCAAGAACACATTCTTGAAGGACAGTCATCTCAAAAGGACAAGAGTGCAAAGGTTCAAACGGAGCACCCATGAGAAATCCCAAAACCAAATCCCAAACCGGCACCTTGAAAGGGGACGGTGGGAATACATTAGTCAGTCCTTTAAGAAACTGAGAAATCAAAGGAATCTTAAAGTAAGAACATTCTTCAGATGAGCACTTAAAGATAGACAGCGCCGCCAGGTAACCTTTAATGGTACCCACTTGAAGGCCCTTGTTGGTCAAAGAAAGCAAGACAGACAAAACCATAGGAATGGAGCACTGAAAAGGATCAACATTGCGATCCCTGCACGTCACAGAATTTACACCAATGGCAACGATACAGGAATCCTCCTCGTCGGCCTCCTCCTCGTCCTCCTCCTCCTTTGCCTCCTTCACCTCCTCCTTCCCCCCCCTCCTCCTCCTCCTCCTCCTCCTGCTGGATGGCCCAGAGCTGCATTGCCTCGCTGCAAAACAGGAGTGACCCTGCCCCCCCTTTTTTGTTGCGGTAATGCATGGCCACTGTGCTGTCCGTCATGATGTCATCTTGCCGGAGAACTGCGACCACTGCATCTTGAGGACCCATGGCAGGGATCTCATCCGCAGCCTGGCCTCTGGCACCAGAAAAATGCAGGAAGACATGAGGCCAAGCAACCTTAAGAATTTGAGAGCCGGGAGACTCTGGGCATGTTGAAACTTGTCCACTATCTGCACAATGTGATGAGCCCTTACCTTGGGAGGCAAACACTTCCCCAAGGACGTATCCAAATCAGCCTCAATGTACTGGAGCTGTTGGGAAGGTGTCAGGTGCGACCCCTTGAAATTCAGGGACAAGCCCAGCCTGTGGAGGGTGCGGCAGGTGACACCGAGATGATCCAGAGCTAGCACGGGAGAGCGCGCCCGGATCAACCAGTCGTCCAGGTAGGGGTAGATGTGAATCCCCCCCTCGCCTGAGGTACGCTGCCACCACCACCATGAGCTTGGTGAAGACCCTCGGGCGGAGGTCAATCCGAACGGCAGCACCCAAAACCGAAAGTGCAAGTCGCCAGCCGCAAACCTCAGGTGCTTCCTGTGCGCGGGATGGAAGTAAGCATCTTTAAGGTCCAGAGACACCAACCAATCCTAAGTTCAAGGTCCTGGAGGACTTGAGAGAGAGTGACCATCTTGAACTTGTCCTACCTGATAAGTTTGTTCAACCAACGCAAGTCCATGATGGATCTCAATACCCCTTCTTTCTTTGGGATCAAAAAATAAGCGGAAAACCATCCCTAGTTCCTCTCCGCTACAGGCACCAGTTCTATAGCGCCTTTCTCCAGCAGGGACAAGATTTCCTGCACAAGGAGCGGATGCAGAAGCTTCAAAGAGAGTTTCCCCAGTGGATTGTCAGGAGGCCGCTGAAGGAAGGGAAGACAGTAGCTGTGGGCTATGGTATCCAACACTCACCCTTTTGAAGTAATGGCCTGCCATTCTACGAGATGCTGAGACAGTCTGCCCCCAACCGGCGAACCATGGGACATGGCCTCATGGCTGTTTGGAAGCAGCTGCGGCAGTGCCTGCAGGTAAAGAGGCAGCGGCCTGAGCGGCTCTGGCACCACGATTTCCCCATCCACTATGGGTACCTTTCCACTTGCCCCTTTGACTGGCGGCCCCTCTCGTACTACCAAGGGAGGAGTAGTACCGAAAGGAACCTTGCCTCCACTGCTGTCCCCTAGGACGAAAAGGCAGAGGATGATGCACCGCGGCACTCAAAGACTTTGCCGCAGATTTTGAGGTCTGCAACCTCTCAAACCCCTCGTCAGACTTGCCGCCAAATAAATATGTGCCATCAAAGGCCATGTTGAGAAGACGGGCCTGCACATCCGGAGCAAACCCCGACTTCCGCAATCACGCAGATCTGTGTATCACGGTGCTCGCGCCCATGGATTGGCTAACACTGTCGGCCGTATCCAAAGCCGACTGAAGGGATTCACACATGGCATCCTTGCCATCTTGCACGAGAGCAAGGAAACCATCCCTTTCTTCCCCCTCAGGAATATGCTCAGCCGCCAAGGAAACAATTCCACAGAGTGTGTGAAAACCTTGCCAAGGCACATGTGGAGTTGGCCGATTTCAAGGCCATGCTCCCAGCAGAAAATACCTTCCGGGCCCAACTGTCGAAGCGCTTGTCGTCCCCATCCGGAAGGATGGTAGGGTACGCCACCTGCCTCAAGGTGGCCGTAGCCGCCTGAACCTCCAAACTCTCAGGAGTCAAATAGTTGGGGTCGCTAATGGAAGGGCGGTATTTCTTAGTTAGATTTTTATTCACAGCCGGAAGAGATTCCAGGGACTGCCAAGCAGCTGCCACCCTTTTCTGCAAGGTAGAATGAAATGTCAAAACAGGGTCAGAGGACGGACCTTGATCCAAGATGTCCATCAGATCATCCTGCACAAAATCTTCTGGAGGACTAGACCAGCCCAGATACTCCTAGACTTGTGCCATGAGTCTCCTATAAGACGACTCTGCTCTGCATGAGCCCCAGGCTCAGGCCTACCAAACTCCACTTCCAGGGAAGTGTCCAGTCCACTTGCATCATGGAGGGTCTGCCTCAACTCCTCCAACTGACTGTCCCCAGAAAACAATTGGAGCATCATCAAGGTCACAGAGTTCCTCAACCTCAGACCTGTCCTCTTCAAAAATATCATCCAGAGGGGGTTGAAACCCAAGTCTGGGGACAGAAGAGGGCCTGTAGGCGAAAATCGGCCTCACTCACTTTGATGTAGCCTTCCTTGGAGGATGTCTGGGTACTCCAACGGTAAATTTTGAGAAATGATTCCTGAAGGCACCAATAGCGCTGAAGGCTTCGACGTCGACATAGTTGCCGACGGCGCCGTGGGCTGATACAACAGCAAAACGTTGATGTCTGAATCAGACAGACACAGCGCCGAGCGAGTCGATGCCGGCCCAGAGCCCTCAATAGGTTTCTGCAGTCTCGCTGGAGATGAGGACCGAGACCTAGAGACACGTCTCTTGCGACCTTTCGATTCCTTGTCCATACGGGACCTCGACGGCTCCCGATGAGTGTCACATTGTGAACCCAAGCCCGAAGGCTTGCGCGCCACAGAACAAGACCGATCCTGGATGGCTTTGTCAGAAGGCGCGACCGGACCTGTGTCCTGTGATTGAAAAATCACCATCATGGATTTTCTAAACGCCGCCCATTCCTCCGGAGCTGAGGACTTCGTAGGGCACAAAACCTTCCTCGAGGCACCATCCTCCGAGGAGGATGGCGAAGGTGACCGGTGACGGCGCTTCCTTGAGTGCCGGGACGCGGAAGACGGCTGGCAGGAACCAAACCGGGACCGAGATCCCCGGGAATCCTTCCGACCCAGAGTGCCGGCCCTTGAGTTGTTGGTGGAAACCCCCTTGGACTTGAACTTTGAAGTCCGGGATTTAACAGGCTTAGAGCCCCCAACCTACCTGGAGCTTCCCCTTCCGCTCCCGCAAGGCCTTGGCAGTCAGTGCCTGGCATTTCGAGCAGTCATCAGTGCGACTCACCCAGGTACCACAAACAAATGCGGTGGGGGTCGGTGAGAGACATCTTAGACTTGCAATCCCGGCAGGTCTTGAAGCCGGACCGCAGAGTCGGAGGGATCGATGAGAAACACATCTTCAATGAAGAACGCATACGAGGCGCACCGAGTCGCACGAAGTTAACATGCTCGCGGAAAAAATTGAACTGAGGCTATGGGCGCCGTGTGTCCTATTTATAACTTCATGTGACGTCGTCCTCGACCAAGGCCCTCGAGGGACATGGACCCGACGCAGGACGCCCTCTGCCGAGTGCACAGCTGTGGACATTACATGTCAAAGATGTGGAATGTGTTGGAGGACAATCCATTTGAAATGCCATTTACTTTGAAAAGGTGTATATGTCGATAATAAATGTTGTCATTCTCACAGGAGAACATCCCAGCAGCACTCAAGACGTCACATGTGCTTCTGTTGATGAGACCCCTTCCGACCTCTGGCTGGCTACAGGAATCATTGGAATTGTTCCACACTATTCTCGGGTGTATGCATGAGAAAAGCACCTTGGCTTTGGGTAAAAATGTGCTGCACTGCTTTCATCATCTTCTTCGGTTGACGGTACACACAGGAACAAGGCATGGAACCCAAAAAGAAGGCTCCAAAGTGCACAACCACACATGTACAGGTCCAGAAGTGGCCATGCGTTGACATTCTACAAGCACTCCCCCGAAACATCATGCTTCTACACCGTGCCACAAAACCTCCACTTCCTCCAAACTGAAATTGCCAAATAAGCCTTCTTGAAGGGCCTACATGACCAGATCTTCCATAAAGGCATCACCCACGTCGAAAACTGTGCCTTCTGCCATGTTTGCCAGCCGCACTTCACAAAGTAATGGAAGAAATAATTGCCGTCCTTTCCTGTGACATACACCCTGAGCACCTGATTGGCCAAAGGCCATAGTCCCATTTCCATTGGCCAGCATGGTGAGAAGCGCAGAATATGGCACGTGCCTTTCCCTCCAGGTACTGCGCCCCAGTAAAGCAGGAGGATTCCTTCTCCCGATTGTTGCTTTTTCCTATTACGCACACCCTGAGCACCGTATAGGACAATCCCTACAGTCCCATTTCCATAGGCCAGCATGGTGAGAAGCGCTGAATGTGGCACATGCGGTTCCCAAAGTACGGCGAAGCAGGAGTCCATCTTCCTATTGCCACACACCCTAAGCACCTAATTGGACAATCCCCACAGTCCCATTTCCGTGACCACCACCCGCAACATCCTAGGATGTGGCTTTCGTGCGGGTGTGGGGAATAACGTGCAGGGTAGGGCGAGTTTATAAAAGGGGTGGCTCTTAAAAGAGCCTTTTTTATGTTTTTGATGCTCTACAGAAACACCTTTTTTGTCGGTTTTTATTTGCTTTTGTGTTGTCTTGTGCTCACATTAGTACAGTAAACACTACATCCTGTAGACGGGCAAACAAAACTGCATTGCCAATTTGTGACAACAAAATGTCATTTTCTTGGAAGAACTCTGCATTTCCACAACTCATGAGATCATTGTAGCAGACCACCATTCCACGAGCGGACAAAAAAGTATACATACTTCTGTTGATGAGACACCTTCCTGCATCTGGCTCGGAACAACATCCATGACCAGTGGCCCATACTCTTCGTGGTATTATGGACGAGAAAAGCACCTTGGTAGTGAGAAAAAGCATCTTCACAACATCCAGCAATCTCCTCAGTCTACGGAACAAATCTAAGCAAGCCAGGTAACCCATATGCATGCCACTGTAGTGGATGACGATAACATCTACTGCTGCAAAAGTGGACAGGTCTTCGCATAGTGCATGCCTGTCAGCAGAATTGCACTCATAGACAGCGTTCCACAATGCGTCCACTCCTTCCAAACCACAAATGCCTTCAAAGTGTCTTTCCAAGGCATAGTTGTGCAGATCTATGACAAAGGGATCACCTACGGTCAACACAATGTGTTTCGCCATGTCAGCCACCTTCAGTACACAGAGTATAATGTACAACAGTTTCCCCGCCCCTTCCTCTTAACCACACTCACAGTACCTGATTGGCTAATCCTCACAGTGCCATGTCAATGGGGCAACATGGTGCAAAGAGTAGATTCTGGCACGCGAGTCTCTCAAAGTACTGCAAGGGCCGCACCCCTTTAACGCTGAAGCAGTCCTTCTTCCCTTTGCACTATCTTCTCTGCACCACTACCTCATTGCGTTACTCGTAAATAGGCACACACGCATCCACCAATCGCATTGAAGCCGCCATCTTCAACACTGTCACTCCTGTACAACACTTCAAATGTACCATTACACATTTACTGAACAAGAGTCGTGCCATTCCAAAGCATGTCCACTACAAAGTTCAGTAAAAGTATGCATAATTTCTCAATCCGCATACATCCACATGGCCACCCGGGACGTGGGACATGTAATCCTGAAAGTACAGCGGAATCCGCTACCTTTTCGGGATACTGAGGGGGGGAGGGGGTGGCGGGTTAAGCAATATCAAGCTGGGTAGGGGATTGGATCTTCCATCATAGATATATAAAGGTTTTTTTTGGACATGCGTGCTAGCTACTTTTTTTGTTTTTTCTCTGTATATGCGGTTCTGTATGCCTCCTCTCACATTTTTACCACATTCTGGTCAATGCTTCTTGCACAGTGTAAAAGAAAACGGCATTGCCAATGGCGCTCAAATAAATGCCATTTCTGCGGAACCACTGCATATTTTGCAATCTCATAGTGGGTGGAGAACATGCCACCATAAATTCACACATAATTCTGTTTATAACACACCCTCCGACCTCTGGCTGAGGACAAATTACACCGTCATGGGCCAATACTCCTCTTGGTGTTATGCATGAGAAAACGATATTGGCAGTAGGAAAAACCTGCATCACTGCGTTCAGCAACCTCTTCAGGTGACGGATTAAACGTCCACACGACATGTAATCCAAATGTAAACTTCCATAGTGCACCATGTTTGTGACGGACACCACATATCTGCAAAAGCGAACCATCCCGCCAAAAATGCAGTCACCCCGACAGCCCCTGAAAGCATCCACTCCTTCCAACCTGAAATTACCAGCAACGCCTCTTTGCCCACAACACCTGTGCAGATGGTGCACAAAGGTATCACCGATGATAAGCACTGTGTGTCTCTCCATCTCCACCAACCTCACGACACAGTATTGTGACAAAATGGTACCACCCCTTCCGCTCAACCACACCCTAAACTCCTAATTGCCTATTTCCCACAATTCCATTTCCATGTCCACCATGCTCATAATGGCAGAATGTGGCACGTGCACTTTCCCCATCTACACCGAGGGGCACAGCCCAGTAAAGCACACACTGTACTTCTTCCCTTTGTACTGGCATTTATGCAGCACTACCCCATTGGGTGCTGTCAAAATTTCAAACATGCATGCAGCAATCGCATACAAAACCTTTGCATTGCACACTATCATTTCTGTACACCACTCCATATTTACCGTTCAGTACACATTCTGTTTGATTCCAAAGCCCCTCCACCAGAAACCTCTGCTAAAGAATACACAATTGCAGCATCCACAAAGATCCTGAGGAGCACCCAGCACACCTTTGGCCATGCACACAACAGTGCAGCCCTTTCCACACCCACCACAATACTATGGATCCATGCATGCGACCATGTGGGTACCTAACATTATGCACAAACGTAACATATGTAGCAGCACTTCTACCAAACTCCCCCACACCATAAAACACCCATTCACGAAAACGTGTCACAATTAGCAGCATCCACAAACATACCACTGCCTGCACCACCCCTACCCACTAACATTCACAAAGTATTGTGTCACTGGCAACCTATGCTCACCAGCTTCACAACATTGGGCCTACTTCAATAAATCTGCACACAGCAGAGTAACCAAGCACATATAAGCTGCACTTCAACCATACCCTCTTCCATATTCACATTACGTAAACACTGCACCCTGTAGCCACTCTACACAACTTCTCACTGCACCATCTCCTACCATCCACCAAATACTGTAGCATGTTGCAACTATCACCACAACCATGGAACGCACAGTACACACTTTGCAACTCACTTGTGCCTCTGTAGCATGCCTAAAATGTGCTCCACACCCATTCCTCAAAGATTACCACCCTGTACCTGATGCACTATCAAACCTGCATTGCTGCAGTGGGTGTGCACACATTCCCTGCACCGTAATGCAACCATGCATGTCAGCATGTCACCAACTATCACTATGCACATACGCACCACTGGCACCAGCACTCGTACCCAACCTCCACACCACAATTGATATGTACAGTGTTAAATGCAACAGTTACATAATGTACAAACATTACACTGTCTCCGTGTTAAATAGTGAGCCAGAGACTATAAGGTAGGGTAACAAATGAGGTTTATTGTACAAGCTCACCGTGGCTCTGTAGGTTAACATCAAGGCACTTTAATACAGTTCGAAAGGCAAAAACAAGGATTCTGGGCCCCTCCTTCACTGAAAGGCAGACTGCAATGAGTGAACCCAGAATTACAGCAGCTCTTCAAACAAAACGACGTTCATAGGTTGAAAACCATGGGTACAGCTGTCCCTTGAAATAAATGCAGTTCGTAAGGTTGGCTGCCGTACTTTGCAAATAAAATGCCGGTCTTTAAGGTGAAACCGAAGATTGCAGCTGTCTCTTGAGAAAAATGCAGTTCATAATGATTAGGGCGTTTTCCCTCTGCACGCCCGCCAAAACACACAATTGTTTACTGCTCTGCCAACTCGGGTCCAATCACCCAATAAACAAAACTTCCTGAAGCCACTTTTCACCTCTTTTCCAGCTCCTTTTCCATCTGGAGTTTTCCTTCCTTACGCAGACGGGCTTGCCTGCCGGGCAGATAAGGTGTCCACCGGAGGGTGTTCCTTTTCTCACTAGTAAGCCCACCGGTACTGGGGACTGGCCTCGTTCCACTCTGTGCCTCCGCCGTCAGCCTCCTTCCATTCCTAAAAACAGAGAGAGAGGTGGAGTCGTTTTGTGAGCCTTTTAACCAGCATGCCCCTCCTCCCCGGTAATTAACGTTGGGTGTTCCCATCCCCAGTGTTATCACACCTGATGCTAATTCTCCTTCCTGCTTGATTCTCGTGGAGTGAGTTTTAGTGTTAAACCCCGACTGTGGAAGTCCACCTGAATATGGAAATGTGGTTTTTCGTCTCCTTTGCCTGATTTCTTTTCCCCTTTTCTGGCTTTTATACGGATGAGGTCTTTGTTGAGGCATTCTGGGATATGTTTGCATTGCATGTACTATTGAGCACAAGGCTCCTCTTCTTAGGGCTTGGAATGCCTCTTAGTTAGGTGTAATTTCAATGTGGAACTGGGCCTAAAGAATATATGACAGTAGTTGGTTTGTGCCTACACTCCTTTCCGCCACCTTCTTATGACAGTCAAATAAATTTCCAGAGCCAAAATTTCTTTATACAAATAACTCTTGATTTATTTGTTATCTTATTCGCCTTTTAATGGATGACACGTGTTTCGGCTCATGCGCCTTTTTCAAATCCGGGCCTTATGTGCTTTAGTCGAAATCCCCCTTTCCCGGGAAATAGATGTATGATCGGATTAATTCAACGTAGTTCTAGGGTTCAATCCCTCCTACAAAATTCTCGGACCCCCGACGCGTGAGGCTTAAGCAGGAGAATTTGTAGGAGGGATTGAACCCTAGAACTACGTTGAATTAATCCGATCATACATCTATTTCCCGGGAAAGGGGGATTTCGACTAAAGCACATAAGGGAGGGATTGAACCCTAGAACTACGTTGAATTAATCCGATCATACATCTATTTCCCGGGAAAGGGGGATTTCGACTAAAGCACATAAGGCCCGGATTTGAAAAAGGCGCATGAGCCGAAACACGTGTCATCCATTAAAGGGCGAATAAGATAACAAATAAATCAAGAGTTATTTGTATAAAGAAATTTTGGCTCTGGAAATTTATTTGACTGCCATAAGAAGGTGGCGCAAAGGAGTGTAGGCACAAACCAACTACTGTCTAATTTTCAAACGGAGTCGAGGAACTCTATGTCTCCGTGTGGACCCACACCCCTGCGACAACCAATCAATTTAACAAGAAAAAATTAAGTCTAACACGACATCGGGAAGATATCATTAGCCTCATCATTACAGGTCGCGAGTGTACACCTCAACATCCCCAACCAAAAAAGTTCCTCCATTAAGCTAAAGAATATATGCACTGCCTCTTTCCTTCCTATCTATGTTGTCGACATATTTCGTGCATTTAGCCCTTTAGACCCCAATGGTCCTGTATATATATGTTATTGCTTGTGATGTGTTGGTTTACTTAGTGGTACTGTAATTCTTTTGCTATGGTCTATGTTACAAAGGCCTTGTAATAAATCGGTCTATATTTTTGATATAACACCGGTCTGGAGTAATTTGTAAGTGTCCTTGCTCTGCGTGCTCATTGAGGTCCTTCCGTCACCCTCACCCCCCCTGAGATTTAAGGCCTCATCACGAGTTCGGCAGTAATGCAGCGGTTTCCCCGTCGAACGTAAATAGCGCAAATGCCAAGCCACCCGGCGGACAATGCGCCAGATCACGTGTTTTCGTGCACGCGCACAGAGACATGGCGGTAGCGCAAATAGCGCGCAACGGGTAGAACCTGTAAATCCGGCGCACTGTGCGCTACCTCCACATTGCGCTAATAGCACACGCCATGACCGCGCGCTATTAGCGCCCGGGAAACGCATCACCGCCGGAACAGGAAACAAAGCGGCAGCCATCTTGGAAATCACAATCCGTCGGATATCACAGCCCCTGGAAGCCATCCACCCGATTGAATACCAAATCATGTCACAGGAGCGCACTAGGGGCAAGTCTGCCCTGGACAGGGTGAGAAAGCCCAAATTTAGCAACCAGGAGCTGGCTGTACTCGTGGAGGAGGCCGACATCCATCACGAAGAGCTGCAGCAGCGCAAAACCAGTGGCCAGCGCAGAGCACAGATTTGGCGCAACACCAACAAAAGGGTCACTGCAGTGGGGCGCGTGCCCAAGGATGGGGAGGATTGCCGCAAGCGCCTCAACGACCTGTGTGTGAGAGGCCGCGGCATCCTCTCACAGCACAGGAGTGCAAGCAGGGGGCACTGGAGGAGGGCCACCACCACCTCCACCCAAACTCACACCTTGGGAGGAGAAGATGAGTGCCCCGATTGACATCAGCACCATCGAGGGAATTGGTGGAGCGAGGCAGGCACTGGCATTGATTCAACTGCAGATTTGTCCCACCCCAAATGCATGCAACTGAAAGTACCACAAATGCAGACCATGAGTGAATGAATGTGAAGAAATGCCTGTGAGGCACTGCAGGCACCCATAAGTGACCCCTTGATCCATTGAACCGTAGTGCTGCCTAGACTACCCTGCACGTGCAGCGCATCAATAGAAGGGGCACGGGATAGACATCCATGGGACAGCTACGTAGCGTGTGAGTGTGCAAGAATACACCCCCAGGACCCTGAGCACAGTGCACCCCAACCCTGCATGTAATATTGTCACACAAACATTCCCATGCAGTGTACCTCCACACTCACACCAAGCACCACATGGCGACTGAACAAAATGCAAGTTGAATGCATGATTGATACTGTCTTCAATCCCACTTTATGGCATGATCTGCATGATACTAATGTAGGTTGCCTTGAACTCAAACCACACCCTATGTACCCCACAGGCACACGGCAAACCCCACGGGATGAAGATGATGGGGAGGAGGCCACACCATCACGGCGCCCGAGGCAGCGAGCCTCCACCAGCACCACCACCCCACAAAGGGGCCGCACGGAAGGGAACCGACGCAGGCCACCTCACACTCCACCACAACGCAGCCCTACCAGGCCGCTGCAGCACCCACATGCCCGCAGGGAGTCCACGGCCAGCTCGCCCCAAGCCACCAGGCATAGCCCCGATGCAGAGGAACTCACCTGTGGATCAGAGCCCGACGTGGAAGTGACACTTCCACGTGCACATCAGGCAGGACGTCTGCATTCACCCGGAAGCAGTGATGCTGAAGGGATCGTCACACCACAGGGGACCCCAGGGCCAGGCACACGGCAAGCACAAACCCCACATGTGCATGTGCGTTGTGTCCGCACATCACAGCCAGACGAGGACACGCCATCATATGGCAGCCCTGAAGACCGGCACTCAGAGCCCGGCAGCCCAATCCCACCCGGCAACATGTCGCTATGCAGCCCCCCCCCCCTCAACAGCGCACAAGTTGCAGGCTGGCACCTGCCACACCAGGGGTACCCTTCATCACGGGGGCAGCAGTGATGGGCCGACTGGACGTGATTGAGGCCAAAGTTGAATCTATGGCCAAGGTGCACAGCCGGCACATCAAGGCTATCAGTGCATCTATACGGCATGGATGCAAGTACATAGCACATGACAATGCGCGCACATGCAGAGTGGTAGAACAATGCACTGCAGCCCTGACAGGGTTTGGACAAAGGGTGAGGGAGTTGTGCGAGGCAGTGCCAGCACTTGCTGAGCAGAGGGAGGGGAACAACCTTCTCCGACAGCACATGCAGGCAACCAGGTCAGTCCCTTTAACCTCCACCACACCCACGGAGGGATCCCTTGAGCCGTCGCCTAGGCGCTGTTCAATGCGCCACCTGAGTTCACACACACCAGAGGGGCCTGGTCAAGGAAAGCGTCCACGACCATCCTCGCCGGAAATGGCATCGTTGTGGGTGCCCTGATAACAAACATGCACCTACCTGCACTGTTGTGGGGAGTACACTGGGGGGTGGGGATTGTATGCTGAGTGTTCACTGGGGGGAGGGGGGATTGTGTGCTAGGTGTTCACTGGGGGTAGGGGGGATTGTTACACTGAGAATAAATCACGTTTCAAAAACCACAAAGCATGGACAGTGGTGATTGTGAAAAATTGCTATTTAATGTGGTAGTGACATTTGTTAAATGTAGCTGTCACCCGTTTAAAAAAAAAACACCATTCAATCCCTGTCTGGCCAACCTCCCCTCCCTCAGCCCAACCCTTTGTGCACGTGCAACACATTCAGGCACGTCATCACCTTCACTCCCATCCTCCGGTGGCTGCACATGAGCATCAGGGGGCAGTGGTACTTTCCTGCGACAGCAGATGTTGTGCAGCATGGCACATGTCAGTACAATTTTTCCAACTTTTTCTGGTGCATAAATCAATGCCCCTCCCCTACGGTCTAGGCACCGGAAGCGTGCCTTCAGCAGTCCAAATGCCCTCTCCACGCAGATCCGTGTACAAGCATGGGCAAGGTTGTATGCCGGCTCTGATGCAGTGTGTGGATGACGCACAGGGGTCATGAGCCATGTGTACTGGGGATATCCAGAATCACCTGGAGGGGAGCAAAAGCAGGTTTAGGGACAAGGTAAATTCAGTGGGTGTACAGGGCTCAGTCATCAGTGTCATTTTGCCATACTTGTCATTTGGTCAATAACATTGTGGAGTGTGTTGTGCTACGAGCAGCATTGAATCAATGAGGTACTCACAACTTGGTACGCCTCTGTTTCAGTATATGACAGTATTCATTCACTTGTCACTGGGTAAGGGGACCTTCCATCTGCTTGTGCATGCGAGAAGTGGCTACCTCATGTGTCATTGCCATTCCCTTTGGCTGCAGTTGCATCTGCTGGTTGTCACTATTCTGTACTGTTCTCTATGCATTTAATTGGCCATTCAGGGGATAGGGTTTGTGGGATGTACATTGCCATTACTCAGGCTACTTATGTGTGGTGCATTTGTGGATGTGGAGACTTTTGTGTTACATCTGCATGACTGTCGGGAGGGCAGGATGGGATGTCCGTACAGTGTCAATGTTGGAAGGTATAGTGCTACTCACACAGGGGGCTTTGTGGTGGTAGGCCTTCCATATGCCACTGTGCTGCCACATGTCTTTTACATCCTGAATGGGTCTCTTCTGCTGTGTTGGACATGTCCAAGGTTTCACGTGCAAGGTGCTTGATTGGAAATGCTGCACTGATGGTGCTGCCTATTGACATTCAGGGATTTCATTGTGTGTGACCAGCATCATCAGTTGTGGATTAACATGCATTATGGTATAAATTTGTACTCACCCAGCAGCCATGTGTTTTGGCCTCGGTGCCTTTCCATGTACGCTGGCAGGGTACTGTTGCGCAGGACCATGGAGTCGCGAGTAGATCCTGGGTAGCGGGCACAGCAGTGGCTGAAGGCGAGGTCAGGGCCACATGTCATCTACACATTCAGGGAATGGTACTGTTTCCGGTTTCTGTAGGCTGCCTCATGTGCCTGGGGTGGTACGAGTGCTACATGTGTGCAGTTCAGGGCTGCTATTACATTCGGGACTTGGGCAATGGCATGGAATTGACCCTTCAGCTGGTTCACCTGTGCCTGTGTGGCTGGCAATGCGATGTGCTCATTCACATGATTCAACAGTGCATCCAGCACCGGTCGCAGCATGGCACTGAATGTGGACTGGGCCATGCCATGCATCATGGCAACGTTGTGTTGGTAGCTGCCAGTCCCAAGCAATTGTACCACGGACACGAGCTTCACTAGGGGAGGTACTGCTGTGCTGATGGCTATGCGGCTGCCAATGTCAGCCTGCATTGTGTCCAGCAACTGGGTGATGGTTGCCCTGTACAGCTGATATTCAGTCACCAACTGGCCATCAGTCAGGGCCCAGGATGTTGGCCTGACCCTGGAGATGGCTGGCCGCCTTGCTGGTGCTGCTCTCCTCCTCCTCCTCCTCCTCCTCCTCCTCCTCCTCCTCATCCCCACCAGCCCCTGCACTCCCAGGGCCCTGGCCTGGTTGGCAGGCCTCTGTAGCTCCAGGCGCAGCAGGTAGAAGTCCACATCAAGGGTCCCGGCTACAAATGGCAGCATGGTGTTTGGAAGTGTGTGTTGTGCATGGGTGGGTCCTTTGTAGGCTTCTGATTTGCATTGGTTTCACCTGGGCCCTTATTGCTGTCTCCTCCCTGGTCCTACTGGTGGAATGGTGTTGGGGAGGGTGTGTTGTGCATGGATGGGTCCTTTGTAGGCCTCTGATTTGCACTGGTTTCACCTGGGCCCTTATTGCGATCTCTTCCCTGCTCCTACTGGTGGAATGGTGTTGGGGAGGGTGTGTTGTGCATGGGTGGGTCCTTTGTAGGCCTTTGATTTGCATTGGTTTCACGTGGGCCCTTATTGCTGTGGCCTGTGTTCTTTTACCTCCAGCTTTTTCCTGGGGGTATTTTCGGCAGATTGTCTGCCGCTTTTCTGGCTCTAATTGCACCTACGCCGGACTCGTGATTGCAATGTTTTAGCGCGATTGGTTACTGGCGCTTTTACAGCCGCTTGTACAGCCGGCTGTAATGGCGACAGCGGTATTTGGACTTGTGATCCGACAGACCCTTAAAATCGGCGCTGATAGCGTTACCGCCGATTTTAAGGGTTACCGCCAAACTCGTGATGAGGCCCTTAGTCTTGACGCCTGCCATAGCTACCCTGATTGGTCTGGCTTGTCCAGAGGTTACCCTGTTCCAAGAAACTAGGCTGGCCTTCTGAACCTCTGTCCCTCCAGGTCAGAGTCCAGAAAGCCATCTTAACAATAAGGTACTGTGAAAACCCGACCGAGAACTTACCTCTCATTGCAAAAGTGCGTGAAACTTTGGCAACTTGCAGGCCTAGGCAGCTTGTGATCCGACATATAAAGCTTTCTTCTATGAACTACTTCTGAGAACCGTGGAAAAGACTTTTCTGTTTAACTACCAGCACCGTTTTTACTGATACAAGACTCTAGTCCATTGCTTTGGCCTACCTACTACATTGGACCAGCTCCTCTGGTGAACAAACTATTTGTATTGTTGAAGAATAACTTTACTATTAGTTTTATTAACTTATGCCTTTTTGCTCCTACTTAAAATACTCTGGATGCCATTTTGCTCCTCCTTCAAAGTAGTTTACATGCCTCAAAACGGGTAGTGTGAAGTACTGTAGAATATTTTTGTGTGATATTGATTGCCTCCTTTTAGTCAATGTTTTCTAACTGACTGTGTAATAAATTCCTAAGTGTTTTACCAAGAAACCTGGAGTATAAGCGTCTATTTGAATACTTGCGATTGTAGACCTCTGTGTAACACCATTACAGCTCACATTCCCTCTTGAGATAAGCCTGGCTGCTCAGCTCACTACCAAAAACTGTGTGGTACAGACTTATACCAAAGATTGGTTTTGCTTACATCTGTAGTCATAGTTGTGTGTAGTGGTCCCACAGGGTACTGCATGCAACCTCTGCCTAACTCCTGCATGAAAGGAAAGGTCTTTCGGACCCCAGATGCAAGGAAAGTCCACAAGCTGTCCAAGAACGGCTTTGGTGCTAGTCGCAAGAAGCTAAAACCGCAGAGTGCTGCTGATCTGAACTTTGCCCATTGCTGCCGCTGACCTTCGAATCGTAGTGTAGGAGTGCCCAGACGTCCTTCCTCTTTGCCGCACGACGAGGACCAGGAACAACAGGGTCTGACATACTACAACAGGAACAGAGGACCGCTGTAACCAATTTCTTCAGACCAAAGGTATTGTTAACTAAGGGGTACTTATCTCTTGTTGGGTAACTTGCTTGCTCTCAGCTGAGACCTGCACTTGTTTCCTTTTGCAGAGTTTCTTGCAGCTTGTGTCCCAACAGTGATTTCATTTTCTACAAAACTCTCTAACATTGTGCAATACTTTTTACTTACTTCAAGAAGTGTCTCAGCTCCCCTATACTTTGCTCAATTGAAATTGGCTGTCCTGGCTCCTGAAGACTCCTCTAACCTCTGACTTTGTGTTTTAATCTGTTCCTCCAAAAGTCATACATTCTTTACTTGTATAGCTGGGAAAGGGTTAATCTACATTGCATTGGGGAGGTGGTGGGGGTTTCAAAAGTGCTTACCCATTTGAGAAACTTATTAAATATGGTTTCCTCCTCTAACCTTTTCCTTTTGACAAACTCAGTGTTGCTCTAAATGTACCAGTGATATATCAATGTCCATAGTGTCCTAGTTATTGAAGTCACCACAGGAAGTGTCTGTGTGCCATCCCAAATGGGTATCTACTGTTATTGAAACTGAGTGTGTGTATTTTTTAAGTATATTTAAGTGTTACATATTTGCACCCTTATAAGGAAGGCTTATTCAAACTGGCTGTTAAATGAATAATTATTTTTAATGAAGAAACCTTGAGTGTGTTATTTGGATACTTGTCACTGTGAAACCATTATGTTACAACCCTACAGCTCACATTGACCCCTCTTGAGATACGCCTGACTGCTCAGTCACTCTACAAACTTGTGCAGTACATGCTTATACCAAAAGGTTGGGTTAACTATTGCCAAGAGGACAAGGTTGATGCAGTCTCCTACAGGGTTCTGCATATAATCTTGCCTAACAACGACAAAGGAAGCTGTCTTTCAGGAAAGAAACATCATGCTTGAGCAAGGGCTCAAAAGGGGAGTGGTGGAGTCCCATTCAAATAACCACATTCAACTCCCAAGCAGGAGCTGGTGCCCACAGTGGTGAAAAGGCAGGGGAGACCTTTGAGGAATTCCTTAATGTGAATGAGACCATAAAGAGGGTGTGGTAGAGGTGTGAGTAAACCTGGAAATCGCAACTAATAGAGGAATGTGCAGGCCAACCGAGGGCCAATGACAGATGGTATTGTAGAATGTCCCGAGGCTAGAAATTGAAAAGTTCAATGAGATTGGCAGTGAAACAAATAGTGAAATGCTTCAATTTGCAATTTTGGCAAGAAACAGAAGGGGCACCAGTCTTAGCAAGAATGTCCCTGCAGTCCTGTGGCATGGGAACGTGTTTGAACTTGAAGCAGGAGCCAGGCAGTCAGATTGGGAGCGGCTGGGTCATGGTGCAGGAACCGCCCCCTTGTCCCTGGCCAGGAGACTGAAGACCAGAGGCAGTCGGATGGGAGGTGCTGACAAGAGGCTGAAGAGTTCCAAAAAACAGAATTGTCTCAACCAGGATGGAGCAACCAAAATCAATTTCGCCCAGCTCTCGTCTGAAAGCCTGCAGGACCCTCAGGGTGAGCAGAAACTGAGGGAACATGTAGAGAAACTTGCTCACCCACATAAACATGAAGGCATCCCCCAGGCTTCCGGCTTGGGAGAACCTGTTGGCGAATGCACTGCATTTTGTGTTTTCCTTGGTGACAAAGAGTTCTATCTCCAGGACACCCCACATACGGAAGATGTGTTATAGTTGGTTGTGGAGGAGTACTGACTCGTGGCACGAGCATAGTTACCTGATGCAAGAATCGGCCACCAAATTGTGGCTGCCGAACAGATGAAAAGGGGGGATAGGAACATCCTGTGTGCTGCAGTCCACTTCCAAAGGTACTCTGCTAGCACGGAGAGGTGGAGAGATCAGGTATGTAAAACATGGTGGTTGTGCTGTTCGTCAACACCTGAATAACCTTCCCATGGAGATGAAGGCAAAAGGACTTTAGTGCCGAGAACACCACTTTCAGCGCCATAACATTGACTATTCTTTGTCTTCGATCCCAGGCCCTTAAGCATGGTAGCTGCCGGTGTGTGTTCCCCAGCCTGCCAACAATGGGTTGGTCATGAAAAAATGTCTGGTGGACTGGCAGCTGCAAAGGTGCTCTCTGGTTGCGTTGGGGAGGTAAAGACCTCCAGCACAGAGCATCTTGGAAAGGGTGTGGAGCTGTAATGCTGGAGACTAAGCTGTTCAAGCCCAGATGAGGCTAGAATGAGTAACATTAAGAGAGATGATCAGCACTCTTCTGGGCAAGTCTAGAAGCAGAGGTCTTGCCCTGCCTACCAGGAACAACCCATTCCAGATGGGTTTATTGCAAAAGCAGAAATATTTAGAGATATTGAAGTTTGATTGTAGCTCATCTTCACACTCACACCAAGGATCTAGTGCATAAAAGAGTACATAGCTATAAAAAAAAACTGGTAATACAAGCTAAAATCAAGTGCCAGTTCCTGATGAAGAGGCCAACTACTTGCTAGTATACAACAAGTGGAACATACACATGAATGAATGGTGTCCCCCTTCTAGTATTAGAAAGGGGATGTTATGCCCTTTAGGTGCATCAAGAGGAGAGAGGACAGGGTTATCTTAAGGTTAAAGGTTGGTTTGGGCCAAGAAGCAAACCAAGATAATGGGCCTCATTACGACCCGGGCGGTAAGGGCACTGGTACCGGTAATCCCTTACTGCCAAATTACAAGTTCCCTCTGCGGGTCCTCCCTTAATGGCTAGTAAAACCGGCCGTTCAGGACGGGACCCGCAAAGGGACTTGAGGTAATAATGGTACCGCAATTTGTGGGACCATTATTACCACCTTCCCCATTCCCATTGAGCCCTATGGGGGGCTAAAATGGGAATGGGGAAGGGCCATTGTGAATGGGGAATTACCGCCCCCGCCAATCTTGGAATGGGGCGGTAATTGCTCCATTCACCATGGCGGAATCGGTAAGGTTTTGGAGGCAACCATGGCGCTATTAGCGCCATGGTTACCTCCAGGGTCGTAATGAGGCCCTATATGTTCAAATCAAACCTTTATTTAGGGGAATATTAAAATAATGCAGGTCAACTTAAAGGAAACAAGATCTCTCCCACATCCCCCCAAAAATATTTTGGGATTCTTCATCTCTACCATGAAAGAACCTCTCGACTCTAGGATGTTACTCAATGTCCTCCCACAGAGCTCTCTGGCCTTTCATAGTTCTTTAAGCATCTTTCCCAGTTCCTGTATAGTTCCGCAAAAGGAGGTCCATCACACCCTGTCAAGTCTATGGGCATTGTAGGCTATAGTGTTTCCCACAAACCACTTCTGTCAAATTATGAGGTACTGGCTTTCATGGGGTCCCATATCCCAAGAAGGACTCTAGGGGCCTCATTACGAGGCAGGCGCTGACGGAATGAAGGGGGCAGGTACGGGACCGGCCTCCTTCATTCCATCAGGGCTGATTACGAGTAAAACCAGGAGTCCTGTCCGGGTCCCGCGAGGGGAAGAGGGAGGTAACAACGGGACACTTATAATGTGCCCGTTGTTACCTCCATCCCCATTCCCATTGAGCCCTACGGGGGCTCAAATAGGAATGGGGAATGGTTCCTGCAAGGAGGACTTACCGGGTCCTCCTATGTCGGAATGACCTGTTAAGTCCCCATTGCAGGAACCCGGAAAAGGAGCCTGGTTTGGAGGCAGCCATGGAGCTAATAGCTCCATGGCTGCCTCCAAACTCGTAATGAGGCCCTAGGTGGTATTCTTGCTAGTAGATGGGTCAGTGAGAGTAAACAGCAGGGAGAGCTGGACTTGTTTCTAGAGCTGGATGAGTCAGTAGAGGTTTGGTCCAGCAGCTGCATTCTGGGTTTCAGCCAATGCTTGGCTAAAACACAGGCTGATCCCCCACCTGTACACAGGAAAAACTGCAGGGGCAAAACAAATCTTGCCTGGTCCCCTAATTTGATTTTAGCACGACTCCGGCAGCTTTAACACTTGTTTCATGGCTCACTGAGCTATCTTGCTAGGACAGAGTTCAGCACAATTACGTGCTTGGAACATTAGTAATATGCTGAAACACAAATATTTCAATAATTCTGTGCCACCCTTGCACGTTAACAAATAACAGTGACTAGTTCTAAATGGAGTCTTCATGCTCACATTTTCTGCACAAATGAACACATCATTCTACGTGTTGTGACTGCAATAAAACACATTTGTGTCAATTACACCACAGTGCATAAGGCCAAATGTTGAAATGCGTTTGATTGCTAAACATGCTTCTGACCAGGTTTGCCATCAGTTGGCAGTCCTGTTGTAAATTTCCAAAGTTACAAATTGTCAGAATCATTGAATATAAATGGTGGGAGGCTGGGTGGCAGGTAACTTAAGTGGTCTTGCATGTAATGGCTGTCTGCCACTATTGGTGACTTCAATACGCTTGGAAAGAAAAACGGGGTGGAACAATGAGAAAGGCAGCTACAAACCCTGTGGTGTTGATAGCTGCAGGTCAGAAGTACCCAGTTCCAGTAGAGGAGAGCCTAGTTGTTGCTTGGTTTGTGATGATGTGAGAACGGGGGTGGGGGGTGCGTGTGTGTGTGTGTATATATATATAGATAGATATATATATATATGTGTGTATATATATATATATACATCATGCATTACTTACCATAAAAGCATTTCTGATGTTTGCATCTGCTTAGATTCACATGCTGTGCATAGTCCGACATCTAGTGGTAACCGCAGAGTATTGCATCTTGTCTTTCGAGAATCAAACGGGGACGTCGACATGGGTGTACCTGTAACGCTATCCCTACGTGACGTGTTGTGTACCCAAGATCCCTCACGTGTCGAGGTCTCGCCGATTGTATTCTTTCTGCCAAGAGGGAGCCTTATGACTATCGTGAGTACAGAAAAGAGAGAGAAAGTAGTAAGACGTCTATGTTCCTTCCATCCGAGCAGGGAGGAAGGGTGGGCGCATGTGAATCTAAGCAGATACAACAATTAGAAATGCTTTTACGGTAAGTAATGCATGTCTTCTGATGTTTGTCAATCTGCATAGAATCACATGCTGTACATAGAATAGCGAGCAGTACCCGGAGTTTGAGGTGGATTCTGAGAAGGAACAGTAGTGAAAAGGTTTCTTAGTACTGCCTGTCCCACCTGAGAATCAGACCTAGAATGAGTGTCTAGGCAATAGTGTTTTGTAAGGGTGTGTACAGAACTCCAGGTTGCCGCTTTGCAAATAGACTCAAGGGGAATATTTGTAATGAATGCTATGGATGCCCCAGTGCCGCGAGTGGAATGTGCTCTAGGCTTGAAGGGCAGTTCTCTCTTAGCAAGATTGCAGCAGCCTGTAATGCAATTGACAATCCATCTAGAAATAGTGGATTTTGAGACTGCGTCGCCTTCTCTTCCTGTGGCCATTGAAACGAAAAACTGATTAGTTTTCCTAAGTGACCGAGTTCTTTCCATATAGAACATGACAGCTCTGCGTACATTCAGTGTGTGCAGGGTTCTTTCACCAAGGCTTGAAGGAATTTGAAAGAACGTTGGTAGCTCTATTGACTGGGTGAGTGCGCAAAACCACCTTGTCTTTGTGAACTGTTACAAAAGGATCTAGAATTGAGAGTGCTTGCAGTTCACTTACTCTTCTAATGGAGGTGATTGCTATTAAAAAAAAGTCTTGAGGGTGAGGTTCTTAAGACTTGCTCTGTGCATGGGCTCGAAAGGAGCACCCATAAGCCTAGTTAACACCACATTTAGGTCCCATCCAGGAGCCGGGTTACAAATGGGAGGGTGAAGGAACAAGTTACTTACCTGTAACTGTTGTTCTCCAGCATGGGTCTGGCATGGATTCACATGCTCATGAATATTCCCCGTCGTCAGGCTGGGAATCCTCGGTAAAGAAAAATCAGTATCAGTTTCGTTTCTGATCTGTCTTTCGTAGTAGTAACCAATCACTGATCTCTGCGTCATACTGACCACATACTGACCACAGCCAATGACTGCCATCTCCCTAAGCCCCGTAGTAGTAACCAATCACTGGTCTCTGCATCATACTGACCACAGCCAATGACTGCCATCTCCCTAAGCCCCGTAGTAGTAACCAATCACTGATCTCTGCGTCATACTGACCACAGCCAATGACTGCCATCTCCCTAAGCCCCGTAGTAGTAACCAATCACTGGTCTCTGCATCATACTGACCACAGCCAATGACTGCCATCTCCCTAAGCCCCGTAGTAGTAACCAATCACTGATCTCTGCGTCATACTGACCACAGCCAATGACTGCCATCTCCCTAAGCCCCGCCTCTGGCAGCAATCTTCAGATTTGGTAGCACGTGAAGTGGCAGAATGACCAAGTGAAGAGCCGCAGAGGGGTAGGCGGGAGGGTTCGCATGTGAATCCATGCCAGACCCATGCTGGAGAACAACAGTTACAGGTAAGTAACTTGTTCCTTCTCCAGCATGGGGTCTGGCATGGATTCACATGCTCATGAATAAAAGAATGCATAGCAGTACCCACATGCACAACCACAGGAGGTGGCAAAGGCTCAACATTAAGCAGTACATCCAAAACTCAACATTAAGCAATTCTTATCTCCTCACCAGGCTCACCTTAGGCGAACAGGTTGCGCAGCACTGCTTGGCCGACCCTGGACTCCTCCCTGGAGTCCCGGTCGACACAGTAGAATTTCGCAAAGGTGTGCGTCAACCTCCACGTAGCAGCCCTGCAGATGTCCAGCAAGGGCACACCAGACAAGAACGCCGTGGTAGCTGCGATCGCTCTGGTGGAATGGGCTCTCGGACGGCCAGGCAGCGGTCAGTTTGCCAACCGATGACAGTACATGATACAGCCGGAGAGCCATCTGGAAATGGAAGTCTTCGAGAGAGCCTTCCCCTGATTGACAGGCCCAAAGTTCACAAAAAGTTGTGACGTCTTCCGAAAACTCTTTGTGCGGTCCACGTAGAACTTCAGCGCTCTAGCAACGTCCAGCGAGTGCAAAGTCCTTTCAGCCGGCGACGAAGGCGACGGGAAGAAAACAGGCAACACCAAGGGTTCGTTGAGGTGGAAGTCCGACGGCACCTTGGGCATGAAGGAGCGGTGCGTCCTGAGCACTACCCTTGTGTCGTGAAAAGTCAAGTACGGGGGCTTGCAGGAAAGGGCCTGGATCTCTCCCACCCGTCGTGCGGCGGTGATGGCCACAAGAAACGCTGTTTTCCACGACAAGAACTTCAACGGAGCTGAGTGCAGAGGCCCGAACGGAGGTCCCATGAGCTTGGTCAGCACCACGTTGAGCTCCCACGCCGGGGCCGGAGCCTTCACCGGCCGGAATGATCTGAACAGTCCCTTCATGAATTCTTTCACCAGGCGATGAGACCACAAAGACGTCCGCCCCGTGGTTCTGGTGTATCGGGAGATTGCAGCAAGATGAATCTTGATGGAAGCGTGCGCCAGTCCAGCCTTAGCCAGCGTCAGCAGGTACGGCAGTATTTGAGGAGCCGTAATTCGTAGAGGGTTAATCTTCTGTGCGGGGCACCAGACAGAGAACCTCTTCCATTTGTGTCCGTAGCATTTAAGAGTTGAGGACGCCCTGGCCTTTGCAAGAACCTCTATGCAGTCGGCCGGTATGTCGTAACCTCCAAACTCTAACGCTGCAGGAGCCAGGCCTGCAAGTTCAGCGACTTCGGGTCGTGATGGAGGATGGCGCCTCCTTCCCTGGAGAGAAGATCCGCGTCCACTGGCAGCTTGATTGACGGGGACGCTGACAAGTCCAGAAGGTCCGGGAACCATATCTGTCTCGGCCACGCAGGTGCGACGAGGATCATCCTGCACCGTGACCTCTTGAGCTGGTTGATGAGCCGGATCAGCAGCGGCAATGGAGGGAACGCATATAGGACAGGCCCTCCCAGGGGAACGAGAAAGCATCGCCCATGCTCCTCGGCTGGGGAAACCTGCGGGCGGACCTCCGGCACTTGGAGTTCGCCGCCGTCGCAAACAGGTCGATCTGGGGTGTGCCCCACTGTCGGAAGAGGTGGTCCACTAGATCCTGTCGTAGTTCCCACTCGTGGCACGAGCGCAGCTCTCTGCTGAGCGAGTCGGCGATGGTGTTCTTTATTCCTGCCAGATGAAACGGCACCAGAAACATCCCTTGGGCGACGGCCCAATGCCACAGGTCCTGTGCCTCCTTGGACAGGGCTGGGGATCTGGTACCGCCCTGCTTCCTGATGTAGAACATGGTGGTGGTGTTGTCGGTGAAGATTCTCACCACCTTGCCCTTGAGGGACGGAAGAAATGACCTGAGGGCCCAAAACACTGCACGGAGTTCCAGGACTTTGATATGGAGGGACCTCTCTGCCGGCACCCAAAGACCCTTCACGTGCAAGTTTTCGGTGTGCGCTCCCCACCCTTCCAGGGAGGCATCCGTGGTCACTGTCTTCTGGTGGCCCGGGGTCTGGAAGTCCATGCCCGCCGTCAGATGCGCGCGGGTGCCCCACCACCGGATTGCTCTCCGGAAACTCTCGCCGAGTGTGATCCTGTCCTCGAAGCCGCCCGTCGTCTGGATCCAGTGAGCGTCCAGGAACTCCTGCAACGGGCGCATCCGAAGCCTGCACAGGCGGATGAGGTAAATGCAAGAAGACATCATTCCGAGGAGGGACTTGATGGACCTCACCCTGGCCGCGTCCGCAACCAGCATCCGCTGCACCTTGCCCAAGATGGCCCTCATCCTTTCCTCCGACGGAGAGGCCAGAAGCGACACTGTGTCGAGCCTCGCTCCCAGAAACAATGCGTCTTGTGCGGGCACCCGGTGGGACTTGGCGTAGTTTATGGAGAATCCCAGGTCCGTGAGTAGTTGGACGGTCCTTGCCGTGTGCTCCGCGGCGAGCTCCTTCGTCTTTGCTCGGATGAGCCAGTCGTCCAGGTAGGGGTAGACGTGGATCCCTTCTCAGCGCAGCTGCGCCGCCACAGGTGCGAGGCACTTGGTGAACACCCTGGGTGCCAACCTCAATCCGAAGGGAAGGGCTCTGAACTGGTAGTGACGCCCTTGTACCACGAACCTGAGAAACTTTCGGTGTCCCTTTAGGATGGGGATATGGAAGTAGGCATCCTCCAAATCCAACGACGACAGGAAATCGCCCTCCTCCAGTTGACCCAGGACGTGTTGGAGGGTGACCATCTGGAACTTCTGTGCCTTGATGAAATTGATCAGTCGTCGTAGGTCCAGGATGGGACGCCATCCTCCCGTCTTCTTCTTCACGAGGAAGTATCTGGAGTAAACTCCGGAGCCCCGAAGCCTCTTTGGGACGAGCTCGATGGCGCCCTTCTTGAGCATCACCTTTACCTCCAAGAGAAGTTGAGGGACGTGATGTTCCTTCCTGGCCACAGGGGGGACGCGCGGGCACCTCTTTAGAAACTCGAGCGCGTGACCCTGAGCCAGGGCGTCCAGCACCCAACGGTCGATGGAGATGGACTCCCACGCGCTGACGAAGCTCGCTAGCCGGCCTCCCACCGGGGTGCTTCGGTGGGGGCCCGACCACACGGCCGGTTCAGTCCTGCTTCGACGAGGCTTTGCCGCCTTGTCCTCCTTGGCGACAACGGCGGGGTCCGCCTGACTTGCCTCGTCCCCTGTAAGCTTCCTGTGACGAGGAATGGGCCGCTTGACGGTATGTGGAAAATCCGCCGCTGGAACCTTTGGAGGCACCCTGTTTGCCTCCGCCGCTCCGAAAGGGTGGCCGCCTTTGCTGGAGAACCCCAAGAGCCCGGGCCGTCTGCGTGTCCGCCTTGATGGCTTGAAGGGAATCGTCCACTGTTTTCCCAAACAGGTTCTTCCCGTCGAACGGCATGTCCAAGACTCTGGTCTGCACGCCCTGACAGAAGTCAGTAGTCTTGAGCCATCCACGCCGCCTAAGGCACACGCCGTTGCCCAACTGGCGAAATCCAGTGTCAGCGATGTCCGCCGCTATCGTAATGGCGTGGTCCGACGCCACCTCTCCTTCCTGCAATATCTCTAGGGCTTCCGCCCTCTTGTCGTCTGGTAGGAAGTCCAGCAGGGGGGCCAGTTTGTACCACAACTCCCTGTCGTAGCGGGCTACGATAGCCAAGGCGTTGGCAGCCTTAATCGTCGTCGCTGCCGATGAGATGACTGCGTCCCATCGTGTCCAGTTTCTTTCCCTCGCCGTCTGGTGGGGAGGTTGACGTAGAGGCCGCGCCCCTTCCCCCCGCTTTCTTCCTGGCCGCCGCGGAGACGACCGAGTCCGGGGTCGGCTGTGCCCGAAGGCACAAGGGGGCCTATGTCCGGGACCAGGTACTTCTTCTCGTACCGATCCCTTCTAGCCAGCGTCTTGGATGGGTTCTTGAGGAGGGAGAGGCCCTCATCCCAAATATCGTCTAGTAGAGGTACAGCGAGGACCGTCTTCCTCTTGGTCTCGCACCGTTGATAAAGGAAACCTTCCTTCTTCTCTTCCAGGCAGAGCTGGAAAAGCTCGGATGCCCTGGCGATCATGGAGTGAAACGATCCAATCTCGTTGGGCGGGGAAGCCCGGGTGGGAGGTGACGACGGGAGATCCTCATCATACACCTCGTCGTCTGTACCCGTCGTGGCCGTGTCAGTCCCCGTATCATCCCCACGTGTCGTGGACGAGGAGGAGGGCTGAGCAGGGCGCAATGGCTGAAAAGGAGGTGGAGGATGAATCCTTCGAGGAGGGCTCCCAGAAGGGCCTGGCTCCGGGTCCCCCGTCGGGAGCGGTTCCTCCGTTGGTGGTAACGGCAGTCTCGTCTTTATCTCCGAGCATAAGGACTGTATAGCCAACAAAATGGCCGCTGAGTTGTCTTGCGGCACTGGTTGAGGGATTTCCGACGGGCAATCAGGAGCCCCGTCGGCACCCTCGATGTCCTTGTCGTCTTCCACGTCGGGGTCCCTCCCGACAGGATGGTCTTCTTCCACGCCAGAGCCGTGGCCTAAGACTTCGATCAGCTCCTCCTCAGAGGTTGAGGCCGAATCCACAACAAACTCCTGCCCCCCCTTTTTCTTCTCCGTCGGAGGTTTCACGGGGGTCCTGTCGATGGGCATGAAAGAGGACTCCCTCTGCGGTGGCAGGGAGATTCTGGGCCCCAAGGTCACCACCACTGGTGTAGCCTCCACAGGCTGAGCCAGGGCCGCCGCGACTGTCTCGATAGAGGACTTGGCCGGATGGATCAAGGCTTTCACCACCTTAGGTGCGCTCACCGCCTTCTCCTTGGGGGGAGGGTCACCACCTCGCTCCCCCTCCAATGGGGCCTTCGGGCACGACCGGAGTCTCTCCAGGAGCTTCGCCGGGTGCTCGGCCTTCCTCTTACCCGAGCCAGAGCGTTGGCTCGTGGTTGATGGCACCGGGGAGGATGCGCCCTGCCTGGCGCCCGTAGAGCCCGACCGTTCGTAGCTCCCGGTGCCAGCGGACTCGCGGTACTTGGCCTTCTGTTGGACCCCCGTCGCCAGGGCGTCCTCAAAGGTCTTAGAAGACCACTCGGACTTCTTTTTCTTCTTCTCACCTGACGGGCTCTTTCCTTCCAGCCAGTTGGCGAGACGTTGATGGCGGTCCTTCATGGTCCGCTCCGACATATTGCCGCAAAACGCACAGTCCTTCTCCACGTGCGTCTTGTCCTCATGCAGGCAGTAAAGGCAAAGGGAGTGTTCGTCCTCCTTAAAGACATTCTGAAGCTGGCATCCAGGGCAGACCCTGAACAGCTTTCCGGGCGTCAAGCTTCCCTTTTCCTGGGCCATGCTCGAGAAGGGCCTGAGAAACTTCTGGAATCCTCCAAAAGCGTGGCTCGACGAAATCTTCACCCTTGAGGGGCGTAGAAGAATCCGACACGGGTCCCCGTTGATCGGATAAAGAAACGGTGGAGCTTGAGGCTCTTTTGACCGAAAAAAAGAAATTTTCCTAAGAAAAAACGCGAAAAAAGCACCAACGCTCGAGAGCAATAGCATGAGGATCCCAACACTTGAACGTGCAGTAACAATCTGAAGATGGCTGCCAGAGGCGGGGCTTAGGGAGATGGCAGTCATTGGCTGTGGTCAGTATGACGCAGAGATCAGTGATTGGTTACTACTACGAAAGACAGATCAGAAACGAAACTGATACTGATTTTTCTTTACCGAGGATTCCCAGCCTGACGACGGGGAATATTCATGAGCATGTGAATCCATGCCAGACCCCATGCTGGATAATTCTTTTTATTCCTTCCATGAAGGCCTTGATCACTGGAATTTTCCACCATGACACCATCTGTTGTGATGTTGTATATGCTGAAAGTGCCGCCAAGTGCACCTTTATTGATTTGAAGACTAGGCCTGAATCAAGTGAGTTAGGTATAAGACAATGTGAGTGGGAGAGCAGTCGATTGGGTTGATGCTCTTCGAATTACACCAGATGACAAACCGTTTCCATTTACTAGAATAACAATATCTAGTGTTAGGTTTCCGAGCCTCCCTGAGGATGTCCATACATCTTTGAGGGAGGTGCAGGTGTCTGAATTCTATGACCTCAGGAGCCAGGCCGCTAAGTTCAGTGTCTGCGGGCAAGGGTGAAACGTCTCCCCTTTGTCTGGCGACAACATGTTGTACAGGCAAAGCAGTTTGACTGGAGGAGATAGGGACATCTCCACCAGATGAGCAAACCAGGGTTGGCCCCCACATGGGGGCCACCAATATCATTGTGACTGGTTCCTGGTGCATCTTGTGCACAATCTTGATGAGAAAGGGGGGCGGGGGGTGGAGGGGGAAGCGTAAACACATTTCCCCGACCATGTTATCCAGAGTCTGTTCCCCTTGGATCGGTTCTGTGGATATCTGGAGGCATAATCTTGGCATTGGGTGTTTTCCAGGGTTACGAACAGATCGATCTCTGGAAACCCCCATTGTGCGAAGACGTTGGAGACGATGTCTCCGTGTAATCGCCATTCGTACTCCCATGGCAACGGAAAGTCTCTGCTCAGTATGTCTGCCAGAAGATGGAGTTCCCCTGGAACATGTGATAACAGGAACATGTTGAGTTTGAGAGCCCACTTCCAAATGTTCTGAGACAGTTTGGACAGCCCTGGAGAATGAGTACCTCCCTGCTTGTTCAGATAGTACATGGCCGTGGTGCTGTCTGTAAGGATAAGGATAGTCTTTCCCTGTAGTTGTGTTTCCAACGCTTTCCGTGCTTTCAGCAGTTCCAGCAGGTTTATGTGGTTGGACGCTATGTCTGGCGACAAAACTCTGATTGCTGTCCTCTGGAGTAGGTGGGCTCCCCACCCTGTAAGGGAGGCATCAGTAGTTAGAGTGGCTTCCACTGCGGGGGTGGTGAAGGATTTCCCTTTCAAGAGGTTTTCCCCTCGACCACCACCGCAGCGAGAGAACTAGGGCCGGCGAGACTACTACTAAATCGTCGCACTGTCCGTTGGTCTGACACCACTGGTTGCTTAGCCACTCTTGCATTGGGCGCAGGTGCGCTGAGGAACTAAGTAAATACATGACGCCATCATTCCTAGCAGTCGCATAGCTTTGCGTACTGTTACCTGTCGACTGGCTACATAGTGAGGGATCTGAAGCAACATGTTTTGAACCCTCTCATTGAAGGGGAATACAAGGCCGGCCTTTGTTTGAATTAGAGCCCCTAGGAATTGTTTGACTTGACTGGGGTCTAAGCTGGACCTTTTCTCGTTGATCGAGAACCCTAGGCTGAATAAAAGATCTATGGTATTTGATAGACATGTCTTGTAGGTTTCCCCTGTTATGAGCCAGTCGTCGAGGTAAGGATAAACTGGGATGGATTGCGTGCGCAGGTGTGTTGCCGCTACTGCTAGTACTTTTGTAAATACCCTTGCTGCAGATGCTATGTCGAAGGGTAGGACTTTGAATTGGTAATGTTTGTCTTGTAACATGAACCTGAGGTACTTTCTGTGCGCTGGCAACATCGAAATATGAAAGTAGCATCTTTCATATCTAGAGTTGTCATGTAATCCCCCCTCTGTGAGCAGGGGGGATTACTTCCTGCAGTGTCACCATGCAAAACTTTTGTGGTTTTACAAACTTGTTTGCACAACGCAGGTCTAGAACAGGATACATGGTTAGATCCTTTTTGGGTACAAGGAAGTACACTGAATAAATACCCTCTCCTTTACCTGTGATAGAGGTACGATCTCTCTGGCTCCTTTTTGTTCTAGTATTTTGACTTCTTGGAGAAGTATGCGAAGATGTTCTGCTGTTAGTTTTCATTGGCGTGGAGGTCTGTATCTTGGGGATTGGCTGAACTCATCCGTGGGCTATGGTCTTTTGCACCCACTGGTCCGTGGTTATTCCCTCCCATGCTTTCAGAAATGATGACAGCTGGTCCCCCACCGGGGAGGCTTGGGAGGGGACCCAAATCTTCGAGTCATTTGGAGCCTGAGGCAGGAGAGCCTCTGGGGGTCGGGTTCCTGCCTCTTCCTTTACCGCGTCGCTGTCCCCTTTGGGGATACGGGGTATTGTAAGTACTGGTTCCTTGCTGGGAGTTCCAGTTGTTTCCAGCAGGGTAGTGTTGAGTGCAGCGTTGGCCACGAAAAAAACATTCTGTTTCCAAATCCTCGCCATGTGGAAGATCTTTGAGTGATTTGGACTAAGCTTTTTAAAGTTTCATGTTCTTTTTTCGCGGTTTCCAAGCCTCATCGAACGCTTTTCCAAACAAGTTGGATTCTTCCACTTGTTTGTTTATAAGAGCCGCTTGAGTCTCAGGTTTAAGCCCAATTACGGAGCCAAGCATGTCTTTTGAGGAGAATGCCTTGGGCGAGAGCTCGGCTGGCGGTCTCGGCAGAGTCTAAAGTGTTTTTTAAAATACTATGGTTGACTTGTCTGCCTTCAGAGACTGTGGAAAGTAGGCAGATCCGCAGAGGTTCTGGTACTTCCTGTAGGCCTTCTTGTATTAGGGTCCATTGCGCATTTGCGTAGCTGGCCAATAAGGTAGTGTTATTGGCAATGCGTGTGGAGTATGCTGCCGCTGTGGTAACCCCTTTTCCCAGGGCATACAGTCTTTTCCCCTCTTTGTCAGGGGGAGCCTTGCCTGTTGATAAAGGAACCCCTGCCCTTTTTCTTGTGGTAGTGACCACTAAAGAAACTGGGGTAGAATGACCTCTAATGTAAAGAGGGTCTGATGGAGAAGGGCTAAAGAGTTTTTCATTCCTCAGATTTACGCCTAAAAGCAGGTGTGGCCATGGATGGAGCAATGCGTCTTCTAATCGAATTGATAAGTGGTATGGGTTGGCTAGTAGGCGGCTTTTCTTTGAGTACATCCTCAACAAAGTCAGCTTCAGGCGCTGCCTCTTCAGTGACAATTTTAAAGTGATCAGCTGCTTTACGTGGCATCACATTAAATGTTAGTTGGTCATCAATAGGAGAGGGATGCCTAGTAGGAGTATTCTGAGGGGAGTCCAAAGCCAGGATATCTGGGTCCAGGGCTTGTGGTTCTGGAGACTGCCAGGGTTGTGTTTCACCCACATCTGGCTCCACTCCTCATCCTTCCATGGGCTCATCTTGAATGGGCTCCTCCAGTTCCTCTTCATCGTATAAGGGATTCTCCTCTCCCCTAACTGGTGGAGTGTCCTCTTCTGTAAGGTCATAATTATAAATGTCCTCTTCTAAAGAGGGGTCAAAAAGCCTTGGGTATTTGTCTCTGGGGTAGGCAGGGCTTTCCTCTCTTGGCCTTCTAGGTCTAGGTTGTTCTGCACATGAGACAAACTTGTTTAGCCTTTCCATGCAGTCCTCGAACTTCTCCCTAGTCCAGACTGAAGATGTAGAGTGGTCTAGGGGTGGAAAGGAGTCTTCTTCTAGGTCTTCCATCGAAAAAATGTGTCTAGCACTCTCTTCCGTTGAGAAACGTAGAGCTTTGTCCCTCAGCATCTAAGAGAGTCCTTCCTCTCCCTCAGAGAAGTTTTCTGGCGGGACCGATGAAGGTGGGGGTCTGTCTGTGACTTACTTTTTCCTTCGGAACACTGTCCTTCGATTTCAACTGATGTTTGGATCTTTCGGAGACCACCGGAGATTCCCTAGCCTGCCGTTTATGTGAATCAGCGGCTACAATCCTTGCCAGACTGGCTTCGACCTCCTCACCGGTCAGGAGGTGCGTCGTTACGTCTGCTGATTGTACAGAAGTCTGTTTCAGTGGGATTGGGCCTTGCCTTTATCAGTCGTCGTAACTTTCGACGGTGCCTTCTCCTGAGTCCTTTGTCGTCGCTGAACGCTTTCCTATGATGCGTGTCTACTGAACTGAGTTTTGTGGGTAGCGCTCATTGTTTTGGAATGCCCAGTCAGGCACGCAGGCGGCTGTGGGGAGGCCTGCCGATCTCGCCGATCGGTGGGTATGATCGGAACTATCGGTCAACCGGTTGGCGCTGAAGTCTTTTTCGACGTAGTCAAAGAAAGGCTAGGGTCAAAGAAAGGCTAGGGGTTGTGTTCTTAGTGTCATGCACGTGTCTGTCTTTGTCGCCGGGGTGTGATCTCCCCATGGCAGGACCTACGCCGTGCTGATCGGGGCCGGGGACAGACGCTGCGGAACGTGAACGTTCCGTCGAAAGGTCGACAACCTCCGGTTCGGAGGTTTGTTTGTCACTCTCGCCGTTGTCACATTCAGTGGTGGCAGCAGTGGGTGAAGTCACGGCCTTAGACATACCGTAGGCCACCCACCTTTTAACTCTACGCTCCTTTAAAGTTTTGGGGCGGAGAAGCTTACAGGCTGCACACCCTTCCTCTTTATGATCAAGCAGCAAGCACCGGTTACACAGTCTGTGCTTATCCCTCCATGGGAATTTTTCCTTACAAATAGGGCAAAATCTAAATGGAGTCCTCTCTATAGCTGAGGTGACCCAAAGTGACTATGACCAACAGGGAAAGAGTGAAGAAAAGGAAAGGCATTTTCTGTTCTAGAAGGAAATGTCCACCCAACCCCACTCTCCCTACTGTATAGGCTGGCGGAAGGTCCGGCCACCTGGTTGGCAAAGCCGACAGATCACTTTCCGTCGAAATTCACAGGTCTTCGACGGGGACTGGAACAGCCGTCGAGACAATGGACGGAAGGGGTAATATTAAATGTTCTTTATAGAACAACTCAACCAAAGGTCGTGGGACAAAAGCAATGTTCTTTACGACCTCTGCATATGTGCGACCAGTTAGCTGGGTGGAAAAAAACAATATGAGGGACCTGAACGCATGAGGGATCTTGGGTACATCACGTAGGGATAGTGTTATAGGCACGCCCATGTCGACGTTCCCTTTCGATTCTAGAAAGACAAGATGCAATACTCTGCGGTTACCACTGGATGTAGGACTATGCACAGCACGTGATTCTAAGCAGATTGACAAACATCAGAAATATATATATATATATATATATATATATATAGGAATCAGTCCAAAGTATAACACATTGTACCCCCACCACTCTTGCAGACAGGTCCCATTTCACCAGCCCACAATGCCGCCAATCCCTCCCTTTCTCCCTCACATAGATACATTCTATCTCATGTGCAACAAAACAAGCATCTGCAAGTTGGTAGATGAGGGCGAGCGGCAGGGAAGGGGCAGTCTGTAAACTCCAGCCAATTATCATATGCAACGGCTAAGGGCTATGAAAGGCAAGAACCTTTGGTTCAGAGAAAGGGCTTGACATTTTGGGCCACAGTCACCCATTTTGCCTTTCTCAGCATGCAGGCTGTGAGGGGACTCAAATGCTCAGCTGCTGTGTTCAGAGGCCTGCTGGCAATTCTGAATGTCAGGGCAAGAGGGTGTTTGTCAGACTTTGGAAGTGAGTTTGTGTTGTTGATGGGTGGAAAGGGACTTCTGGGGGGTTGTAAAGGGGTCTAGTGCAAGGCATGGGTAACTGTAAATGTTCATCTATATTTGCAGCTGCACAGGCCTTGGTCACCCTTGCTCACCCCATAGATGTGTTGATGAAAGGGCAGTGCTAGACCAGTTACCAGACCAAAACCCCCATAAAACAGTATCTTTTGTCATGAACCATGAAAATACATTTGCAAAATCCAGACAAGATTGACTGGACATGCATTATGGTCCTTGTAGTGTGCCATTCAAGATGGTTAAAATGAAATATTTCTATAAAGATATAATATATATATTGCAATGGTATCTTATGTGATTTGAACACAATGTGTACCAAAAGAGCAGAACCTCAGACAACTGCCTACATTTCAGACTGAGCTCAAATCCTGACTTCAACACTTAAATGAAGTCTGTGATCCAGAGGGAATACTTTTATCTGACCTAGTCTTCAGTGCCAACATTGGAAGTCATCAGTTCAAAGCATATGTCATTTAAAATAAATGAAAAAGTGCCTCTCAGTTTATTACACTATACATTTGTCCCATATAGTACCATAATAAAAGTAGTGAACATTCTCTAGTAGTGGGCTGGGAGGGTAGTTTAGGGTCAACTGGTTTGTCTTGGAAGCAAGAAAATACAGAGCATCACAGGTTTGAATCCCAGCTCCACACTTAGAGATTGGTCTCCGGTGTTAAGCGGGTTATCACATAATAATTAATTCATGTATATATTGCACACAAAACATATCCGTTTCTTAGCTTACTTTTGACAATGTCTTGCAATGTCCCATGATGCCCTCAAGTATCAAAAGACTAATGACACTCCCTGTGACGTACTTTTCTATGGTGCTACAGTGATATCAGAACATTTACAAATAAGGTGGCCACTCTTAATTTTCCACACTAAGCATAGCAAATCCTTGCAGCCCTGAGCAGAAGGGTTTACATTGTGAGGTGGGGAGGAAGGACACCTGAACAGGCTTTGCGTTGTGGGCAGGGCCTTACAATTCCAAAACAGGGAGAAAGAAACAATATTTGTATTTTTCTATTTGTTTATTTTAGTTGTTATATTTATCTATATATCTCTATATAAATATAAGAGGGACATTTGTGGATATGCGTGTCTCTGTTGGAAATGTTCAGCCTATTTCCCAACATGCTACAAAAATAATTTGTCATGTGTGTAGGTTCCATGGTGTAGTCAATGTAGCAAGTATAAAATACACCTTTTAGGGATTTATTTTTTAAGCGGTCTGCAAAGCTTACCCTTGCCATATGGCTTGTCGCGCCGTAGTTCTACGATCATTGTTTCGAAAGGTCAGCAGTTCATGAAAACATCAGCGGTTCATAGTTCCGAAACTTACCACACTATCAGTATTCTAGCTGACATTAGCAACACTCACTTTTGAAGTCATGTGGTGACACAATATGGTGCTTTTGTAGTAATGCGGGTGACAAGAAATGGTGCATGTCTCCTCAATACTGTCCACAATTGTGTCATCCGTCACACTGTGGCAAATCTCTCATGACAATTACAGAAACTTAATTTCCCACGGAAGTTGATGAATGTATGCAATCTCAACAGCTCACATGCTTCAGCCATATATTTGGGGGTACAGCACTTCAAGCTTACATGCTTCAGCCCTACACGTATGGCACTTACGTTGTGGTCGCTGCTGCCTCAGCTGTAGATCGGGATACTAATAAGGTTACTACGCAATCTCCAACGCTCTAACTCAAAGCAGCTGTAACCGATTCATGCTTTTCTCATGGTCAGCTTTATGTGGCTTGCTCCAGAGATGAAAACAAAGACAATTTGTTCACACTAGCTCCTACAGAAGAGACTAGCAATTTTGTCTACAAAGAAGGATTACTTTAGTTCATTAGGCTGGACTGAAGCAGGAATTACTGTGTGAAGCACGGGTACACCTGCTAGTGCGTGTGTGTATAATATATATATATATATATATATATTAAGGGGACGTTATGGTTAAGTCGCCCTACCAAAAACCTGTGCACTTCACTACAGAAAACTTTTCAACAACCCCATTATGCTTCAAGGTAAAACTGAAAACCCCCTGAAATTTGCCAGTTATTGTAGAGTAAGCCGCCATACCTGCCATCACCACTATGCACTGCTAACACTAACACCCAGAACATGAAAGATGGCATCTCAAATGTCATTGCTGACATCACTGACGACATCACATGTTTAGGCCCTTTGTGATGGCAGGTATGGCGGCTTACTCTACCATAACTGGTGAATTTCAGGGGTTTTTCGGTTTTACCCTGAAGCATAATGGGGAGGTTGAAAAGTTTTTTGTAGAGAATTTTACAGGTTTTTGGTAGGGCAACTTTATGGTAAGATTGTGATAATGAAGTTGGTGTGCTGAATATACACTGTTGTCATGTGATTTTGGGAGAAATGTAGTATAATGCACGTACTTGATGTACATTTATCATAGAACATACAGAACCCCCTTCCTATTGATATTAGAAAGGGACGGACTGAGCGCCTGTTTACGGACTGGGGCGGACGAGGTCAACAGTACACAAACAGGCAGGGAGTATCTGAAAATGTACTATTTTCTTACACAAAAAATGTTGAATTTAGAAAAAGGACTGGAAGACATAAGTAAATAAATAAGGAAACCTGAACGTGTGAAATGAAAAAGATGCATTTAATAGCCATGTAGAATGAAATGGATGGTACCATGAAAAAAAAAAAGGATGCCTCCATCGTAATTACTTCACAGAAACTCTGCAGCCTGACAGTGGGCAGACGCAGTAGGACAAAGGGAAGTAACATCAAAATAGTTAGTGAAGGTAATTTCTTTGTGTGTGTGTATTGTTTTGGGTATGTGGTGCAGAAATAATAATGCCTTTCTGTTGTTTTGACACAGAAATGACGAGTACTTTGGAGTGGTTGGAACAGTACTTTCCGCATGGGGAAATGTCGGAAGAGAGCGATAGCAATGGTACACAGCACGCTCCGTATGCAAAGTAATGGGCAGTATTTTATGGGCATTTAATACACATATATATATATATATATATATATATATATATATATATATTTTTTTTTTTTACAGACCAGGAAAGAAAAGAAGAAAGGCCAACAAACAAGAGAGAAGAAGACAGGATGAAAAGGGTGGAGCGGAAAATGGACACGTTGAATGAGAATTTTAAAAGTTTAAGGGAGTTTGAGTTTGTGGAGGACTGTCTGAGAGGGAAAATACATTACCACTGTCCCACCTGTACCTGCCCACCTTCTCCATTCCCTAATGAACCATCCGCAAACCTTCAAGAAGAAAATAGACGTTTGGACGAAACATCCATCCCTTCTCTTCCTCTCACAAATCTCCCCCTCATAACCAGCCCCTGTTGAATCCTAATTCCCCTATATTTGTGTCAGTATCTGCTTCCCCCGGTATTTCTTTGGACTGAAAGGTGTGTGTGTGTGTGTGTGTGTGTGTGTGTGTGTGTGTTTGGAATGTTTTTTGTATAGTTGTTGTAGTTAAAGAAGGTGAGGAATATTTTTTTTTAAAAAAGACTTAAAATGTTCGCGAACAGCGCGCCTGTTCGACCTATCCGTAAGGAATGGAATGTGGATGTTGTGAAGGCAGTACACCTAC